>NC_141697.1:896212969-896742969 GCF_964263255.1 Lissotriton vulgaris | reverse complement strand
GAGGTCCACTGAAGTTATACTGCGAAGAATAACCACACGTTGCCGTCAGCCTTCGTGAAGGTCCACCTCCACTCCTATAAATGTATCGGGAGTCCCACTTACATTTGTTGCATGCTTTACTAGCAAAAGTTTTCACGAGTGGGCTCACCCACTCTTTCAGATCCACGGCATGCAGGGGTGAGTTGCCGGTGAAGAAACAGCAGGGAAAGGCCTGTCAGCCCGATAATATCAGTGAAGTTGCCGGCTTAGGGACAGACACATGCATTGCTGTAAAGTAAAGAAGAGCTTCTTCTACAGCTACAAATGTGGATTATGAGTTATTATTTCTACTCACCGTGTACTCAGAAAGACACACAAAATAAACACAGTCTTAAAACGGAAGACAAGGAGTGAAAAACAAGCTGCAGAGCATTCGTAGCCCTACCTTAAAGTTTCCGGGATGATGTCAGTTTTTAAGAAACATGCACCTCTGCAGAGCCGTAATTTGTTGATTGGTTGGCATGCCTGTAATGAAGCTCATGGTTTCATAATTAGCAGCTCCAATTGACTTAGTTTCGAAACTCATACGTTGTTGTACAGAGATTGTCAGCTGCCATTACGCACCACAAATAGATGCTGCGAGGTATCCCGAGTTCCGTCAGAGTCTGCTCGTTACCATTTTGAAATCTGCCTACAATAAGCATGCCATGAATCATTGTGTTTCATTATGTGGCTATAAACTTCAGGGCTTTGCATATCTATTCTCGCTGATTTCAAATTAAAAAATCTGCTTGATACCATTATTTTAAAACTAAGGTATTTTCAGGGGATGATGTAGTTGTCTGAAAGATTACATAAAATATTTTGTGCGCACAGCTTTCACCTGGCGACATGCATGAAGTGGCCCTTGAATAAGACGCAATATTTGAAAAGAATTCCCAATTTCTTGCCTGAATGGCTTTTCCAATACCTGATGGTTATTGCAGCCTCAAGTGGGCGGGCTGGGGTTTGACTGCCAGGGCTTCCACGAGTAAATTGTGGGTCAGTTTAGGGGCACTCCTGTGGGCAGCTGTAAGTGGAGCTCCATTAAGAAAAATAAACCTCTGAGGCTGCAAGGCAGCGCGCAAACTTCAACCTCTCTGTTCTCCACCAACAGCTGTTAACGAGAGAAATGCGATTTAAGCACTGTGTAAACAAGCAACGTCCACACTGACGAAATGCAGCCAGTGAATTGGAAAGCAAAGCCTGTGCGCCAAGAAACCATCACACATAATTGAAGCTTGTATAATTTCCATAGGTACATGCCCAGTCTCCGGGAAGCTGAACATATCTGTAATTTAAGATCACTTATGTTCCAGATGTGATTTTCCATCTTGGGGTGCCCTCGGAGTAATCTGCTTTGTCCCCTCCAACTGATTAATGTGCAACAGATCCTTCGGCACAAACTTATCACTAGCCAGGGGGGTCCTACTTTGCTGAGTTTAATAGTCCACGACCTAGGCCATTCTTCAGTGGCTGGTAACACCGTCCACGCTCACTAATCACAGAGCGACAAGAAACAAAAAACTGGGCAGAGGGCGTAGGGGCTGTCAGCAGAAGTGAATGAGCCCAGGCAGGTTGTGATGGTGGGGCCAAGCAGCACTGAGAGGAACCGAGCAGAGCAGTCGGCCTGAGGGAGAAATTAAAACAAAAACACAATTGGGGCATTGTAAATGTGACAGATACAGCATGATTTTCAGCCCTGTTTACAGAAACAGCCTTGCTAAGCTCAGAGCAAGAATGCTCTGCAAAAGAAAAGGAAACCATCACTAAACACGAGTAGGAAACCAAGAAAAAAGCCTCTAGGGAACAGATAAACAGGACAAAGGGTAATGATACTGTAGTTAGTCCCTGCTGCTGGGAGGAACTAAAGAGACAAGTCACGTTTAAAGTACTCGCACGGGTGTCTCTGTACGTGACGGGCTGCATAACCAAAAGCTGCCTACGGAAATAATAAGCAAAGCAACAAAGGTGATTGGCCCATGCTGCCGTTTTTTTGCTGGGGTGCGTCCGTGCAGTTAAAATGATGGCGGACCAGAGAGGGAGCATGTCTTCAAGGAGTTCTGCCTCCTGATTGGCTGTTGAAATAAACACTGAATAGAAACCTGTGGTGCACGCGCACGCCAGAGGAGCCGACGCGGGAATCGAAACCAGTGGTGCGCGCACCAGAGGAGCGGGGGTAAGGGAGTGCGAAGACGCCGAGACAAGGTAGGGGATGTGTGTGTAAGGAGGGGGTTCTCTGTGTATGTGTGTGCGTGAGTGTGTGTATGCTGGGGGGGTGGGGGGCTGTATGTGTGTTTGCACGTGTTGTGAACAGCCTGCCGGAATCAGAGCGCGTGTTGACGCGCGCGACCTGATCCCGGCAGGCTGCTGCGTGCATGCGCGTGCCAGTCTCTTGTCCTCTCCCTTTCAGTCCTTGAAAGCGAGAATGATTGCAATAGTCTCGCTCTGCGACAGCAGGCCTTTGGCCTGCAATCGCAGGGCGAGACCTAAAAAAGGAGCCACTATGGCCTCTCTTGGAAATATTCTGGACCAGACTGGCCGTAGCAGGCACTGGGCGTTTCCCCGGTGGGCCACCAGGGTGGGGGCTGGTTTTGGGCCTCTGTGGCCATTTTTGTTACTGGGGGACGGCAATATCGGCTGCATGTAACAAAATTAGCTGAAACCGGCCTTAGCAAACAGCTCGGCTGCACCCCCTGCCCCCCAGGGGGAGCCTGGCCAAGCAGTTTGCCAGGGCTGGTTTTAGTTCCCAGTCCGGCCCTGGAAATATTCCCATAGCTGACATATGTAAGGTCATCAACACATACGTTCACCAAACACTTCTGTGTCAATGTTTTAGCCCGCCAACAAGCCTGTGTAGGTCAGGCAGTGCTAGTGACTCTTTTTCAAACTACTGCAAATCCCAGAGGCTAGCCACACATTTTCAGGAAAGACTGCTTTACAGTCTATGCAGAGCATGTGTATTCACAGCCACACATGCCATCAAACGGATTACTTTACTTGCCCTTTAAGCATCTGTTCGTGGCATGTAGTGCTTTAGATTCACATGCGTGTTCCCTTCTCCCCGGTCACCTGCGGCTGTCGTAGTTACTTTATATATTTATGTGATATTTTCATTTAGTATGGACATCGCTTTTCTTACAAATACCTTACACTCCGTTCTTACCAGCATGCAGCAAAGCAATCTAACAGAGGAGTTGATGCCCATGTGCAACATCACCGAGAGGAGGAGTCACCTGACCTTGTGACTTGAAAGACTTCTTCGAAGAAAAACAACTTGCACAACTTTGGACCCAACACTAGATAGCAGAAGTATGCAGAGCATGTGAATCTACAGCACAAAATGCCACTAAACAAATGCTACAGGGTAAATAACATAATCCACCTGGGGCCATTACGCATTTGAGTGTCGTAGTGGCTGCGATGATGAAGAGCCCCCTCCTCCCAAGTTAGTGGTCAGAAAGAGAGAGCCTAATAGGAGAACACCAGCAGGTGTTTTAGGGCGACTTGGTGCTACCCACTGCAACGCAGGTAAACGCGACTTGATTGAAAAGGACAGACCTACACACATCTACAGATGCTTGCAGTTTAAAGAGCTACTTCCCGCCCTGGCCTCCTCTTTATTGAATATGAAGGTATAGAGGGTCTTGTGACTTCCTTTTGCAAGTGCATTGGCTGCATGTTCACTGCTTACTTTCTATAAGGAAATGCTGGATACAAACATCAAATAGAAAAATGAAGTTTAAAAGCGTGCACACCTTTCCTACATCATGTAAGCTATGAAAATAGAGACCTATCATAGGCTTTCTTCTCACTTGCTTTGTAGCTTCAGGCATGCATTTATTGCCATTTGGAGGCTGTGGGTTACCTTTTCAGTTGCTTTTGATTTGCGGTTTATGAATTGAGGCTTATGAGTTCCTCGGGTAGCGTTCAACCGAAGCAATGCTAATGTTGTGAAGTGTAAGATGTTGGATTAAGGAAAATGTAGCTAGATTTTCAAGCAGTTCATGTTGTGCGAAGAAGAGATCTGCACTGCGCATAGACTCCGCGTGTTATAGGGTTTTTCGTAACTCCTATGCTTTCTTCCTTTAGTACCATATTTCCTCTTTTCTGCCCAATACCTTTAGTGTTCTCTTTACCCTCTTTTAGCTTCTGAAACACTTGCCTTTGAAAGTGCCAGTGGTACTAACTCCTTGAATCTTTTGATTTTACTTCAAGCAATTTTCTTTTTTAACACTAGATATTTTTTTCTGCAGGATAAAGAGATCTACCGGTGGCCCATCAAAGAGTCATTGAAAGCCATGATTGCCTGGGAATGGACAGTAGAGAAAGCCAGAGAAGGAGAAGAGGAGAAGACGGAAAAGAAAATAAAGTCAAGAAAGATCTCTCAGTCTGCTCAGGCAATTTATTTCACCTTCACTCTTTCCTTCATAAAGCCATGCGCCTTTAAACGTTATATTTACATTTCCTTTGTCCTTTGTTCTTTCCTCTTTACACTTTGTCATATTTTCCCCTTCATTTGTTAATTTTGTTTTCTCTCTTATTTTCCTTTTCCCTCTATTCATATGTCTTCTTGTCCAATTATCTTAAATGCTGTTTTTCATTCTCTGCACCTTCTCCCTTGTCTGATCTCAATTTGTTCTTTGACATTTTGTCGCCATGTGTCTACAGTTGTCGATCTTTCTCTGCCCTGTCCACTTCAATAGTGGACAGATTTGAAAAAGTTATTTAGTTTTTCAAATATATCTTTTTCACAATTTTTCTTTCAGGCAACCTACGACCCCAGCATCCAGACATTTAGCCCCACCCCCATTGATATGACAGGAGCAACGCTGTCCCGTGAGCTTCAGGTAAAGCCTGCATTTGTTGACGTTTGGTTTGCCTTCTTCAGTGGTGGAAGATTAGGAGATGAGTTGTGACATACTGTCATAATCTAAATGACTAGGTGAGTCATTTATGAGTCAGGTCTTTGATAGCAATTAATATCAAGAAGCTGTATTTCAATGTAGTTCTTGTAGTGTAAATATTTTCCAGCATTACATGTGGTCTTCGCCTGAGGATAGATGCAAACATGTTTGGAAATGTACACTAAGCCAGCAATATCCCTAGAACAGGAAGATGGTTATCCTAGTGACGCCCCTACCTCTCTGTGATCACACAGTGCAAAACATCTCACCTCCAGGTTGCTTCTTCTCTTTGCAGTCTATGGCAGAACAGCTCGCTGAGAACTACCACAACACCTGGGGTCGCAAGAAGAAGTTGGAGCTGGAGTCCAAGGGTGAGTCCTTCCGTCTCAAGTGGTCCTTCCCTTAGCTTCCCTTCTTGTCATCTTTCCTTGCAGCCTCTCCCCTCCTCTTTACTTCCTTTCTCCGCTTATCTACTTGCCCTTCCCTTCCCTTTTTTTCCCTTTCCGTCCTCTTGCTCTCCTTTCCCCTTCCTGTCTTCCTATCAACATCCCTTTATCACCTTGTGCCAGCCCCTCCCTTTCCTAGGAGGAGTCTTTGATAAATAAAGCTGAGCTACTACATTTTTCTCCTTTCCCCATTGCGTCTCAGGAGGAGGGACCCATCCACTGCTTGTTCCTTATGATACACTCACCGCCAAGGAGAAGTGTCGGGACAGAGAGAAGGCCCATGAGCTGTTGAAGTTCCTCCAGATTAATGGCTATGCTGTAACAAGGTAATATAATGTAATGTAAAGTATTTTTTTTAGCTCACTGCTACATGAAAGGCAATCTGGCACTAGTGGAACCCTGTTTAGTAGAGCAAAAAGAACAGAGACAAGGACACTTACTCTACTGCAAACACAGCCGGGTTTTCAAAGATTTCCTAAAAGACAGTGTGCAGAGTCACATACGGATAGGTAGAGAATTCCAAAGTTTGACTGCAACCACAGGAAAAGGACAACCACCGAGTCTGGATCAGCCATTCCTGGTGACAACCAGGAGATTGACACCAGGAGGCGTCAGCTGGCTCAAAGGAAGGTTTTTACAGAACCTCTGTTGCAGGTAAGGTGCTCCAGGATGATGAAAAGTATGAAAACCCATGCAAAGGCCCTTCAAAGAGATTCATTCCAAGATAGGCTGTCAGTGTATAGAATTCAGAGTTATTGAGGCAGAGGACTAACGTGAGCCCGGCAGCAGCATTTTTAAAATGCTGTAGGCAATATATCAAACCCGAAGGGGAGCCTGCAAACAAGGAATTACAGCAATCAAGTCTACTAAGATTATTTGCCTGTGCTACCAGTGGGCGTGTTTCTGGTGGAAATGCCAGAAGTATTTTACATAGCTTTGCCATTCACAAAAGGCAAGTGAATAAAAGGCATTTGACTTGTCTGTTTATGGAAAGGCCTGCAGCCAAATAAAATTCACGTTTACGAACTGCACCTGCTGGCCAAGGAGGAAAACCCAGTTGACATGGCCAAATGTCAGCCTGGAATCTTGTAGTTGCGTTCTGACTAGCGACATACAAGACCTCTGTCTTATGTGAACTTAATTTCTGACAGCCTCTCAGCTGCTGCCAAAATAAAAAGCACGAGAGCTGTCCAAGGAAGAGATGTTGTTGAAAAAATCAACCGCACAGCTCATGAACCTGAACCCCAAATAACGGATCAGTTGAGCAACCATTCGCACATCAAGATTGGATGTGGAGCTCGGGGACAAACCCAGAGAAATACCCTGGGTCAGCGGTTTGCACTCAGAATAGAAAGGTGCGAGAAAAACAGTTTGGGCCTGTCAGTGCAGTTCGGGTGTATCCAATCCAAGGAAATTCCACCAATCCCGGCTTCAGATAACTTGCAGATCAGCCTCTCGTGGGACAGTGTGTCAAAAGCAGCTGATAAATCTAGCAGCACCAAAGCTAAAGATTGGTCATGGTCTGCTAACATTCACATATGATCAACGGTCAAAACCAGTGCTGTCCCTGTGCTAAAAGACGGTTTGAAGCCGGATTGAGTGGGATCCAGGATCTTGTGCTCCTCTGGAAAGGAGGAGAACTGCCTGTTAATACATTTCGCCCTGATATAAATCAAAAGAGTAATGAGATTGGACAATAGTAATTCAGACAAGAGGGGTCTGTTCTAGGTCTTTTAAGAAGCGGAATAACCAATGCTTTTTTCCAAACCTTAGGAACCGACATGTGACGTTCCAGGCACCTCTAGGCCGCAGGGTCATTACCTCTCCACATAACCCAATGCCAATGCTAGTCCCCCATCGACTCCACCCTGAACGGACAGTGTCACAGCAACAGCTCCACAAGCTAGCTAAAGGTGGCCATGAAACAAATCTTTGATGCCCCGCTGGATGACATGCATGTAGGTGCAGTGAATTCCAGGGGGCCTCAAGTTGGTTTACCATGTGTGAATCCGTCCTCAACGCTAACTGTGACCCTCAACATCGGACAGATGCCAACCCCTTTCCCGGTTTGGCTCTGCTGGCTCCAACTTGATCCCTCCCTCAGCACCACACTTGATGCCACCTCTGGCGCCATGACCGACTGCACCGGCTCAAGTGTCGATGCTGATACCGAAGTCGGTAAAAAAAAAAAATGTTTTGGGAGTTTTGCTCAGTATTGGCAATTGTGACGAAACGTTGACAACCGATCCATCTGCCAGCCTCTAGCCCTCCCTTGAATTGTACTGCTAAATTCTAGAAGCATGTCTACCCTGAATGTATGATTATTTACTGTATCTGTTTCTGGCTCCTGTCTGAAGCCAGTTTTAAAGAAAGTTTTTCGATTAAGGACGCTTGACCTAATTTATCACATACCTTACCCTGCACTACTTCCTACCACTTCCACTTCCCTTCCCACAAACTGTTGGGCACTACGATTTGTTACTATGAGAATATATGCTGCGTGCATAATATTTTGTGCGTTGGTACTTTGTGATTAAATAACAATGTACATTCAAGTTGATTATATGTGTTCATTATCTTGACATAAAGCTAATTCTATTGTGTACTTATACTGTTCTGGGACCCTTCCTTTTGTATCAGCCAGGAATAAAAGCACGTCAGCGCCCTGACTCTGAAACTAAAAGGAATATTCTAAACAGAACAAAAACAGATGAAAACACACACTAAAACCCACACATGACCCTTAAAGTTTCCCTCACAAAGTGCCACACAAGTGTAAACAAATGACCCCAATATTCTAAAAGAGAAGTACTCCAAAGGTAAAATGTTTTAAAATAATATTGCCATTTGCTCTAAACTTTGTATCTAGGCCAGAAGAAATGAGAGCAGCTGGAGTTTCAGGTTAGTACATACACAGTAGAGATGATTTCTTTTGTTCAATTACCCCTTTTTTCACATTCACTTTGAGTACAAACTTTGGCAATCTTGGTGCCCCACCCAAAAATTTGGTTCAGTGTTTCGACCATTAACCTTTCCCCGAGGCAGGGGACCTTAGTACCCGTGCATTACCACTGCCATTCAGGTCTCCACAACTAGGAGACATGAACTTACTAACAATCGCTTCAACATCTTTTTCGTGATACTTTATTAAAAATAGGCTATAAAGACATGGCTGATGTTGAATCAGCCCTGCGCAATAATCTAATAGGACAATGAATTATTGCTATAATAATTGCTGTGGCTATACACAACTCCTTTGGCATGTGTTCTTTGTTTCATTTCTTATTGTTTTAAAATCAATTTTTATTCAATATGACATACAAACATTATTTGTAAAATATGTAGGCTTACAGTTACCTGCTGCAAAAACTGTGAATACTTCAATCCAAAAGCATATCTATAAACCCTCAAAAGATGGCCATTCAATAATCTGCAAAGATAACTATATGGACCTCGATTTTAGAAATATATTGTACTCAACGTGTAGTTGGATATTTGAGTCCATCCGTATCAGTAGCTGAAAATCAGGGCCACATCAGACCTGGTGTCCAAAAGGCTCCGTTCTACCTCAGAGAGGTGAGAGATTAGCGGCACCTGGGCGTGAGAGCCCAGAGACAGCTAAATTTAAATTAGGAAGCTTTGAAAAATAAGAAGGGGTTGTATGAACACGAGGCATGTCTTGGGAGGGAAACTAAAAAAAAGGGAGACAGGTTTAGGCAAAAGAGGTCAAGGAAAGACTCTTGGAATAATGCCCTTCACAGGCCATGCCGAAGGACAACTTTTGTAGAGGACGGGGGAAAGGGGTGAGTATGAGTGAACAGGATGAGTGGAAGGGTAAGAGAGGAGAGTGTGATAAGAGTTAGAGTGTAGAGAGATGTGACCAGTATACTCAATCTCTTAATAGGCCATAGGCCCCTAGTTGCAGTTCCTTGGTTTAGGTTGGTGTGCAGCAGGTAGCAAGTCTTGGCTCACTGAGAGTCCTCCAAATGCTTGATTTGCTCCACAGTGCCTGCAAAGGTACTTCTTGTGCCTCTCATGCCCGGTCCACTGGAATCTCTTTGTTACTCACTGTCAATGTTTTTTCTTAAGTATCTTTATTGGCATTTTTCTTTAATTCAGCACAGGTACAGTTTAACTTTTCAAGCAATTGAAGCAAAGTCATGATAACACTTTCATTCAGAGGCAGTGGCAAGTGCAACATTAATATATATAAACCAGTATAATATACTTCCAGAATCCTCAGTGTCTCAGTCCCGTCCCTCCCCTCTCCCCACACCAGTCTGGCATGTGGCTGTGGAGACCCCCTATGAATCTTCTATTGTGAGACCATAGTAATTTATCCACGGATTCCATATTTTCTGGAGCTTTTTTGGGCAGCCGCGAGCCACATATGTTGTCTTCTCCCCTGTCATTTACATGTCCATTCCTTTCTTCCACTCATCTACAGTAGGCCTTTGTGTCGACCCTCATTTGCTTGCCAAATCTTTCTTGGCAACCACAATGCCTAGGTTAAATAATATTAGCTTTGTCTTTGATAAGTGTGGCTCAAATCCACCTGAGCGACTTACCTCACTCATCTATCACTAACAATTTAATAATCCAGCCAGGCAGTGGAGAAGAATTAGACACATATTTATTTAAATAATATTCATCTGCAGATGGGCCCTGTCAGGTCTACACCCCAAGGAGTGCATCGAGAGGACTGACTCCTCTCATCACAGCAATACATTATCACATAGCATGGCAGAGTAAAACCACGCCCAGACTGGAAAAGTACTGGGCTCAGCAGAGGGAGAACAATGAACTCATACATTAGGCATCTGCACCTGCGAAGGCTACCCTGTTATCTTCCCTTCAAGGACACAGAGCCGAAGCTCTGAGGAAAGAAATGCTGAAACAGGGACTTTCTGCTCATAAGGGAGGGGGGAAAACTGTACCATGAGACATTGGAGCTGCAGAGCAAATGTCAGCATTAGAAATCTGCCTGTCATAGACAAGCTTCTTGTTATTATAAGAAAGTATACAAAAATATCAATAATGGTAACCTAACAGATAGAAGGCAATGTACTACAGCAAGTCTTCTAACTTAGAAGGCAAAAATAAGACAAAAGCTTAACCATTACAGAAACAGTTCTATCCAAATGAAGCTTGCATATAAAGAAAAATAGCTCAGTGGGTTGCAGCACATGAATAATAGGCTGTAACTGCATATTTATTTAGACACATTAGGCTAACATATTTACAACATCATTAGCAGGAAAATTACAATCTATCATCTTGGGGAGGTCGACTTCCGGGTGTATGCCTAACCGCACAAGTTTGGGGTCTATAGGTATCTTGTCACGTAATACATCCTCTAGCTCGGTCAGTATAGCTCCCCCAATATTCCTGTATTTTCTGACACTTCCATATTGTGTGAAAATAAGTGCCAAGTTCTGTGTTACATCTAAGGCAGCTGGGTGCATCTGCCCTCCCTAATCTGTGTAGATGTGATCTATCATAGTAGGTCCTATGCAGATGCTTAAATTCGATAAGTCGAAGTAGTAACTTAATGGCTACTTTCCGGGGGCGCATCAGCGCAGTTACCCAATCTAAGTCATCTATGACTCCCAGGTCTATTTCCCACTTTGCCCTTAATTTCAGGAGAGGGTCTGGCTTGTTGTTTATTATCGTCCGATATATCTAGGAGACTGCTTTTTCATTAATTTCGCCCATGAGGAGTCTTCCCTCTAACGGGGCGTGTTCAGGGAGATCCTCTGTATCAATTCGCTGTGCCCCTCATGAATGAGCCAACTGCAAATATTTATAGTATTGTTTCTGGTGCAGGTCATACTTTTTTTGGAAGAAGGCAAGTTCCTTGCGATCTAGTTTATCTTTGATTTTGGAGATACCCAATAGATCCCACCTCTTAAACTCACTCAGTTTTGCAAATTCTTTGAGTTTCCCTCCCACCCAGAGAGGGGTTTCTCTTGTAACTCGATTATTCCACTTTATTTGTCTTTCTACTTTTTTCCATGCAGTTATCACCACTGGTGTGGCTGTTAATAGTTTTGCAAATCCCTTCCCTCCATAAAGGTAATGTGTGTGGGTGTGTTTCACATTGTATGCTTTCCAGTGCATATGTGGGGTGATCTCCTGACATATGTTCCCAGTCATTGACCACTACTAAGTGGACAGCCCAGTAGTATCCCCTAATATCTGGTAATGATATGCCTCGGTTGTACTGATTACGTTGCAACATGGCTAGAGCCGCTCTAGGGGGTTTCCTGTCCCAGAGAAATGTTCATAGTGAGTCATCTATCTTGACAAAAGCTTCTTCTGGGATTGGATAGTTACATGTTCTGGAGGCTATATAGGAATGTTGATAGTATTATACTTTTATATAGTGCCTCTCTGCCTAGTAGCGTCAAAGGCAGCATTTTCCATCTTTGTATGTCAGTGCTAAATTCTTTGAGAACTCTATAGAGGTTATGGTTTAGGGCTTCCGTTTTATTGGTGGTAATGTATATGCCAGGTACTTTATTCTGTCATTTTCTACTTAAAGCTGGCTCATATATTCAAAAGGTCCCTAACCTTGTTTTGCTAGATAGAGACAGGATTTCTCCCAATTTCTTTTATAGAGGCCAACCCCTTTCACTATACACTTGCGAACTTGACAACTCAGATGGAGAATAATCTGGCAAAACAATCACAGCAAAGAGACAAACTGGCCCTCAGATTGACCTCCTTAGAGCAACCACACCAAATTAAGTTGGATAAATTGGATGAGATTGAAAACTGCTCCAGACAAAACAATATACACCTTTGTGGTATCAACAGAGAAGTTGCCAATATAGACCTGGACTTTTATGTGTAACACCTTTTCTCCCAGTTGCTTCATCTGTATGAAGACAAGACATTCAAACTGGTTCACAGACACAGTTTATTCTGCTTTTCAACAAGAACCTTTCACCAGATGTACTGACATGCGTCCATTTCTTCCAAGAAAAAGAGAGTCATCACCTAAGCCCACAAACAGGAAAGGGTACTGTTTATTGGTGCCAAGTTCTCTTCTTGCATAGTGGAAAGATGCAGCAAAGTCAGAGAAATGACATCAAATTTGCAAAACGGGAAGATTCCATATCGATGGGGCTACCCTATCCGTCTGCATTTCATCATTAATGGAAACACCAAGCAGTAAGAGAGATGCATTAAGCAAAAGTGGCGCTGGGTGTGCTGACCCTGGCACCCTCACCATCAAGGACTGATCATACCCCCTTAGCCCCCGAGAGTTCAGAGAGGTGGCGCCAGAAGGATAACAAGTTTGAAAAATAATTTCTTGCCTCACCTATTGCACTTGACCCAGACCTTACCTTTAAAATTCCTCAAAATTATTATAACTCCAATACAAATGAAATTCTGAGACATTATCTCAAAAGATGAAGTGCCCAGAGTCTTGAAAGGTACCCTTTAATGTGCTTCTGTGGGGGGAGGCTTGGGATTGCCTGACATAAATGCATATATTCAAGCAGCCTAAATCTATCCAGCCTTAGGCTGGAATCACAATCAAGAGAACAAACCACTGATAAAAGTAGAACAGGCATTTTCTAAAGCCCCACGTCAATATTTGTTATAGCTTCCTTCCAAAACTAGGTGCAATACCCACGTGCTACCTCAAACCATGTCAAGCCTTCTGGAAAATTTCCAACAAATAACACCGAAAAAGGGGTCCAGTTCCTATCCTTCCCCAATGACACCAATGTTGTAGAACTTTGATTTTTCACCATGCTTGATAAATCCAGGGTTCTGTGGTTGAAAACCAATGCTCGGCTGCCTCTTCCAGGTGACTTCTTCGAAGATAGAGACCTCATACCATTGGAGGCGATCAGAGTAAAACTAGGCCTGACTCAACAAGACGAATATCACCTTTCCAAGGAGTTGCAGTGGGTTAGCAAACAAGAAATTCAAGAGTCAGCAAGTGGAAACAAAACACATCTAGAATCCTCATTTGTTAATATTATGAGTCTTAAGAGTATTACATGACTGCATTAATACATTCAGTAACTCAGACCGCAGTCCAAACTCAAATACACACTGATCAGCGGACAAGCGCAGCGGGAGCGCCGACTTCGCGCCGAAGTCGCGCACAAGTCAAGCCGGTCTGCGCCTGTCCGCGGCCGACCGGGGCCTGGGGCCACGCATACTGCTTGTCGTATCACTTATTCTTCTCAGGACTTATATTCTCTACAATGCTCCGCCCCTCCTGCTCCCCATGTTGCTGGGATTGCCCAAACCTGCGGCATTTGGACTTCTCATTGTCCCCCATGACAACTCGGCTAGGACTCCTACCCTTACTCCTCATAGTAATGCAGTCCCTACACCCACCATGATTAGTTCTCATGATTCCCATTCTATCTCCATTGTATACCTTAACACTTGCTCGCTTCCCAAACACCAATTGGAAGTGTTTCAATTGTTGGACAATGGCAACATCGATATTTTGCTCCTCTCTGAAACCTGGCTACATGAGGACTCTTCCCCCGACATCCTTGCTGCCATCCCCACGGGATTTTACATCCTCCAGTCCAACAGGTCAACGGGTAGATCGGGTGGTGGAGTAGCTGCTATTATTCGTTCTAAATTCCATTTCAAAACTCTGATAACTACTCCTATCCTAAACTCTGACATTCTCACCTTGAAATTTATGTCCCCTAAATATTCCTTCATTTGTGTCCTAGTGTACCGCCCCCCTGTTAATATGCCCCTTTTTTCTTCCCATTTTGGTGATCTTATTTCTCAGTTAGTTATTAATTTGGCTAGAATTTTGATTATAGGTGACTTCAACTACTGGCCATCAGACTCTCAGGAAAGTGGCCTGTCGGTTGAATTCACAGATTTATTATGTGGCCTCAATTGCCAACAGCACATCTCCGTAGCGACCCATAATAAAGGCCACACTCTCGACCAGGTATGGACGGCTAACCTGGATATTTCCCCTCCTTCAGTTTATCCTTGTAACTGGTCTGACCATTTCTTTATTTCTTTTCTACTAAAATCTTCCCTGCCCACTCGCCCTCCACCGGTGTCCAATTTCACGGCACGAAACTGGAAACAGGCCGATACCTCCCATTTTCATTACATCTTGTCAACCACACTCCCCAGCGACACCATTGACATCAATACACAAACTGCTATTCTGGATCAATGGTTGACCCAAGCTAGTGATGTGGTTGCCCCATGAAAATGATCAGAACCAAACGCCCACATGACGCGCAGCGCTGGTTCACTGAACAACTAAAATTGGACAAATTAGTCCTTAGACAAGCTGAGCGTCGGTGGAGGCGAAATTATGACCCTTCACTAAGGACCACTTATACTGATCTATTAAAAAAGTACAAACAATCCATTATTTTGGCTAAATCCTCTTACTACTCCCAGAAAATCATCAGTTCAGCCTCAAAAACCAAGGATATCTTTTCCATTGTAGCTGAACTTTCTCTTCCGGATCGCGTTACTGCCCAGCCCCAACCCTCACAGGCTCTTTGTGACTCCCTCAATTTATTTTTTATTGATAAAATCACAACTATTAAAAACAACATTCCCCCCCTTCCTCGCTCAATGTTTGTGTTCTTCCCCCTTCGAATCCTTGTTGTCTGCATGAATTTCCTCCTATCTCTTTGTCTGAATTTATCTCTCTGCTACAGGTAGTCAGTTCTGGCTCCCCCAACGACTGTTGCCCCCCCCAAATTCTGAAAGATGCTTTCCTGGCCTGTCCAGGTCCCCCACTAGACCTTCTTAACTACTCTCTCGCTACAGGCTCTGTCCCCGATGCTTTCAAGAAAGCCATCGTAGTACCCATTCTTAAAAACCCCGGTTCTGATCCAACTGTTTTAGGCAATTATCGACCTATCTCCCTCCTCCCCTATTTGGGGAAGGTGCTGGAGACCCATGTCACCCGCTGTCTGAGCGCCTTCATTGAAAAATCTCACTTCCTAGATGACCAGCAGGCCGGTTTTAGACCGGCCCACTCTACGGAATCGGTCGTTGTGGCTGTGATGGATGCGCTGAGACAGGGGGCTGACAAGAACCTGGCCCAGGCCTTAGTGTTATTAGACCTGTCGGCCGCTTTTGACACGGTCGATCATGCTATTTTGATCGACCCTGTCGGAAATACGGGTATTCAGGGCCTGGCCTTGACCTGGATTGGGCCCTTCCTCCAACAACGCTTTCAATCGGTTCAACTTTCTACCTTCTCTGGTCCCCAATCTTCACTTTCCTGCGGTGTTCCCCAGGGTTCTGCTCTATCCCCCCTTCTATTTAATCTTTACATGCAACCCCTCCTAGCCTCTCTCCGCCACACTCCTGTTACCATCTTCAATTACGCAGACGACCTACAGCTAATCTTTCCTATTGATTCCTCTTCTCTCTCTTGCTTTAATTTTCAATCTATCATGCCTACCATCTCTGAGTGGATGAACTTCAGCCAGCTGAAGCTTAACCCCAGCAAGACTGAGCTGGTCTTGATAGGAGGGCCCTTAAATCCTTGGAGTCCCAGTTTCTGGCCCCAAGCTCTTGGCCCTCCTCCCTGTCCAGTCAAGTCCGTGAAGAGCCTTGGTGTCATCATTTCAAGCGACTTGTCGATGAGACCTCAAATCAACTCCGTCACCTCGGCCTGCTTTTATCATATACGCAGAATTGGTAAAATCCGAAGGTTCTTATCCTCAAAGGCTCTCATACTTGTTATCATGGCCCTTGTCAATTCACGCATTGACTATGCGAACTGCTTGTATGTGGGGATCCCTGCGTATCACCTTCATCGGCTTCAGCTGGTACAAAACCAGGCGGCCAGACTGGTTTTCCAACAGCCAAAGTACCAACATGTCATGCCCCTGTTGAAAAGATTGCATTGGCTCCCGGTCGCGTCCCGCTGTATTTCTAAAATGGGTTGTACTGTCTTCAAATCTCTGTTTGCACTTGCCCCTGCCTTTATCTCTCTTAGCCTCAATCATCACATTCCTTCAAGGCATCTTAGGTCCTCTGCTCACAACCTCTTAATTACCCCCAGGTATAAACGCAAGAAACATGGTGGCGCTTGTTTCTCTTTTCTTGCTCCTTTTACCTGGAACTCTCTCCCTCTCTCAATCCGGCTTACTTCTGACTACACCATTTTTCGTAAAACTCTTAAAACCTATCTTTTCCAGCTAGCTTATGATTAATCTCCCCACTCACACCTGCTCTTTCTTCCCACTTGTCTCTGAGCGCCATGAAACCAATTGGTGTCCCTGTGCGGTAACAAATTCTTTTAACATAACAACATAACATAACTGGGAGAGAGATTTAGAAATGGAGATTTTGTAGGAAACTTGGTCAACAATCCGGAAAATAGCTTCCAAATCCTCCGTATGCACACAACATAAAGATAATACCTATATACTCTTGACTAGGCGGTACGTTCCCCCACAAGATTAAAGGTAATGTTTGGGCACAAAACAGTGCAGAGAAAGAGGGATATTGTTTCATATGTGGTGGTCCTGTGTCCGTCCACATCTAAACATATCGGTGCCAGATTTTGTCTCATATGATGTCCATAGCAGGAATCTCTTTGCCACTTCAACCGCTAACGTTACTACTTGGAGACCTGTGAGAAAATGATATCAACCTTTTAACCACTCTAATATGGAAATTAATATCCCACCTGCTGGCAGCCACACTGGCTCTGGGCCAGATGTAGCAATGACTGACAACCTCCTCGAACAATATTTTTGGGGAAAAGGTTTGGTGTGTTTATGCAATGGAAAATCTGTCAGCCAACATTCAGAACTGTACATAAGTCTGAAAGATGGCTCTTATGTGTCCCCCACATAAAGAGATGCCAGGTGTTAGGGGGCGAGCTAGCTGTAATATTGACATACTACACCATTCCCAAATAGGTACAGTGTCTCGTTCACAAGAAAACAATGACAATTCTGCTTCACCATACACAGGAGGGCTATGGGAATGTTACATATACTCCCTTTTAAACAGATCTATTTTAGTACTTTTCTGCTACAATCATTGACCAGAAATGTTGCACCGACTGACAGATAAGTGTTATTACTAATATCCATGCCTTAAAAGGCCAGAATCAAGTTGCTAAAAAACAGAAAAACTTACATTTATACTGAGAGCTTGATATTCTATCCTTGCCACTCTTATGGTGGGTTATTGGGGAGCTCTGTGTGTCAACCCTGGCCTGCTGTGCTAATAGTCTTTCTGCTTTGTCGATCTCATGTGTTCTCTTAAAGTACCATGTAAAGACTACACGTTTCATTCTCTCAAGTAATTCTGGTTTCAAACTGCTTCAATTGTTGTAGCATGTCCTGGTTATGCACTGGTTAAACACGCTCTAAATCGAAGTCGAACCGAGCTTTTGAACTGTGTCAGTTTCTTTTCAAAACAAACTAAGAGGCTCTTCTAATAAGGGATCATAAAGCAAAAAAGAAAGACAAAAACCCAAAGCGTTTCAAGCCAACTGTTTCCACGCCTTTTTAGGTCTCGCTAGACCTATTGTTACCGAGTTCCTTGTCAAGCGACCTAGATCTGGCCACGAGCGCCGATTACACCTCGTGGACGCGCCCCCTGGCCCCGCCCCCCCAGCCGTGCACATCTCTTGCTCCAACTGTGCACAGCAAGGCAGCCTCTCGCCTCTCAATCACGCGCACATACACAGGAGTGCACATAACCCCCCCCCCCACCCCACACAACTAAGCGGCACACTCAGACACATGCACACACACATTCCCCCACCAATACCACACACCCCCACTCACCTGGCTCTTTCCGCGTGTCACTCTCCCTCCGCAGCAGGTCAGTCTCGGCATCGGCATCGGCATCAGGCTCCATGTCTTCTCCGGCGATCCTCCCCTGCTTACGTGCACGCTCACGGCGGCGTCTCGAGCTCTCCAACCTCGTGCACTACTCACGCCTGAACCTGGGGAACGGGATCGTTTTTGCGGTGTCTCGCGCTGGTGCGCGTGCAGCAGTTCGTTTCATTCTTGTTGTTTTGAGAATCTGGTCACCCTATCCTCCTGGCAAAGCATACAGAAGGCGCTAACCCTTGTAATGAAGACCACTGTTTTCCTTTCAAACTTTTTTGCATAGTTATATGTGCTACTGCATCCGAGAGCCGAGATCGCGGCATTGGTACAAGATAACACAAATGCGTCCAGTGCACATGCCGGATTAGTCCCAGGCTATGACTTTACAAGTGCATAGCGCTCGCTGCCTAAGCCCTGGGAGCAGGCCGCCGTCCCAGGAGCACCTGCGCTCTGTTTGCTCTTTTGTGGCTGAGAGGAGGAGGTGCTGTGGTGCCGCCTCGCTCCAGGCTTCCCGTGCGGTTCCTGCTCCGACATCGAACATGCTTTAGCGGTGGATGAGCAGCGACAATCCTGACTGGCAGCAGAATGATGGGCAGGGCAATGGGCGGCCGACTTATCTAAGCCAGGCCTATCCCGAGAGATGTGTGGCGGTCAGGCTAGCAGTACTGAAGCAAGGATGCAAGCAACGAGAATGGCCCCGTTGACTGCTGTTGGGGTAGTAGACTACAGGAATTATCAGGAGTCTATGGACACATCAGGACTGCTGTGAGCACCGGTGCCACTGCTCCTGCTGCACCCATTGTAGCTATACTCCTGTACGCCGGGCGCAGCCATGAATCTGAGGGTGATGGGGTTGGGGGTCTTCTCGAGCTTTATTTTCACAACCTTTTCAACATCAAAGGCCTGCCTCATTCAAGCAACGCCTGGCAATGCACGTGTACAGGTAGCGCCGGTGGTACTTTCCAATATAATTAAAAAGGCAGGGAAGTAGTTGCTCAATGCTGACGTCATGAGTTTGAAATCCGGCAAAGCCAAATCGGTTTCTCATGCTTCCGAATCGATAAATCAAGCTACATTATATAAGGGGATAAACACTGGTAATTTACAGTGCTTACAAAAGGAATTGCGGTAATAAACGCTAGATGAAGATAGCAGGTTATATTTCCCTCTAAAACAGAATTCATTGAAAATGTGCAATCGGATATTTGAAGCTGGTAAGACACAGCTCACAGCACAAGCTGTGAGTGAGCCACAGGGGTCTGTGCAGGCTTAAAGGTACCGGTCCAAATTGGGACAGTGCTGGCTCGGCTTCACCCTTTCAAGATCGAAACTATATGTGCCTTTCAGTTGAATAATGAAACCTACTTGCCTCATGCGCAGCAAGACCTGCAAGTTTTTGAAATCCCCTCAATAAATCATCGAAATCGTTGTAATGGTGGGAGTCAGCTCTGTGTAGCTGCAGCGGCCCGGTGGCACGCGTTTTATCATCACAACTGGCCACACAGACAGTAATCCGTAAAACAAGGAGTGGCGACCTTTCTTTAACTAGAGGCCCCACCCTGCATTTGGAGAGCCCACCAGAACGTCACAAACCAGTCCATCGAGAGTCCATCTTTCCTAAGCCGATAATGGAAAGGGGCAAGTGTGCAAAATACAGAGGCAGACGCTTATACCCAGCAATTTACAGTGGCATTTCCTTTGCCTCCGCCTACCAGACAACACGTGTCTTCTCTGAGGCTAAACAACTGCTAGCACAGTCGCAAAGGACGCTTTGGTATTCACAGGGCTGGACTACTGCCCCGAGCGCTTTCAACTCACGAGACAGATCAGCAGGTCTAAGTTCAGAACTGCAGGTCGAAGGTCTCTAGATATCCTCAGAAACAAAAATGTAAAAAGTTTCCCTTCAAAAGCAGATCTGTCTAACTCTAAGGGGAATGAAAACATTCAGAGGAATATTGTCGGCTGTGATTGCTTGGCCACGTTTACTTAAATACTGGGGGGCAGATTTACAAGCCCCTTGCAACACTTTTACGCTGCAGTTGCGTCACTTTTGTGACGCAGCGGCGGCGTAAACCATGCGCCACGTTGCAACTTATTTACAACGTGACGCATCTAGGCAGATGTGTCACGTTGTAAAGCCCTGCGCCACATGAAACATGCGTCAGGTTTCATGTGGGCGAGGTTTCATGTGGGCGTTCTGTCGCAGGGTGGGCTTCCCTTGCAGGAAAGCCACGTAAAACTGACGGTCAGTTTTACGACGCTGCTGCGTCAAATCCTTACGCCTGCTTGAAGCAGGAGTAAGGAGTGAGGCACCATGTGGAGTATGGGCGGCCCCTGTGAATTGCAGGAGTTGCGTCGCGTTTGCGACACAACTCCAGCAATGAGTCGCCCGTGCGCCTCAAGATGCGTCACGCATCTGCCCCTCCTTGCACCCTGGTGCGCCGCATTGTAAATGAGACGCATCTGTGGTGGCGCAGGGGGGGGGGGATTACGTGACGCATCTGTTCTGGCGCAAACCTGCTGATTTGCAGAGATGCGCCAGAAGACGTAAATATGCCATTGGCTTTATTCTCTTCCCAACCCACCTTCAGAACTGACGGCCACCTAGCGACTTCAAGTGCAACTGTGTGTACGCCATCATGAAGCTAGCAGAGTGCAAGCGATGGATGCCTTCACAGTGTGCAAAAATAAAATGTAAAAAAACACGCACTTTTATTAGGTCGAGCTGATGTGGCATTCATGCGAAGCATGAATGCATCAGCTCGACAACTTATGTTGCCGGTATTTAGGAGAGTGGACAGCTACCAGACGCGCGCTTTGACGAGGTCGGATTTCACCTCGGGAGCGAGCGTCTGATAGCTGCGCATGCGTGGTGCAAGCCCTGGCTCTCACACAGACACAGGCAGCCCCCACCCCTCTGCATGCACGCACGCACGCACACACACACAGGCGCGCGCATGCACACGCAGGCATACGGCACACATACAGGCACACATACAGGCACACTATCCCCTACCTCGCATTCTCTCTCAATCACACACAGTCACGCATGCGCACACACATTCCCTCACGCACACACGCGCGCACACACTCCCACCTCCCCACCCCCCCACCCCCCCAGGCATACACACAGGCACGCACTCACTTCACATCAGCCCTGGGCCCCACTCACCGACTGCGCTCTTCCGGCGGGGCTCCTCACGGCGCGGCGCGTCTCATCCTCTAAATCGGGGCTCCCTCAGGTCAGAGGAGCCCCGCAACAGGCGCCACACTCCTCCTTCTCCCCGGCCCCCTCCTGGGGACCCGGGCTACCCCGGACGGCAGGGCGCTCCATGCGCCGGCAGCTCGCAGCTCGCGGACCTCGGGAGGCGGGACTTCCGGTCGGCCGCGAGCGGATTGGCCGGCCGGGCAAGAGCTTCCGGGTCGCCGCAAGATCAGCTTTCAGCGGCGCCGGCACACGGAGCTCGCTTCTCCAGGCTCGGACTGCCCCTGTGACTTGGATTTTGCCCACCAGGACCGTCCGAGGGAAGGCGGTGAGGACTCGTTTTTAAAGGTAGTTCTATTTGTGATGAAATGCAGGCTGTGAAGACAAAAGTTCCACAATCGGGTGCCTGAATCTGAATGTCTCACTCCACATGTGCAAGTATTAAAGCAACCGGATAGCAAACACAATCACAGTCATATGAAAACGAAGGAAGTACTTCAGAACATGGGTAACAAAAATATCGTCTGAAAAAAGAATGGTTTCAGCCATTGCCGCCGCGTCATCAGAGGGCTGCGCCGGGATTGGCTGCAGCTCTCCAGGACTTCAGTGACATCAGCCTCTCCTCCAGAGATTAATGCAGTGCAGGCGTTCTGCTTGTTTTTGTTTAGTTTTCTTAATTGAAGAAAATGCCGAAATGTTTACTTTTGGGCCACTGTCTTAGTACATGACGAGGAAGCCTGCTTTCTTTTGTTTTTTTTCCTCTTTCATCTTGCCTGCATCGGTGGAAGAGGGGGAGGAAGTTCTCGGAGGAGGGCTTGATAAAGGGTTCAAATAACTGATCAATGCTGCTGAACGTCCTGTGATTTTTGGCCACCCTCTTAATCTCCTGTAACTCCCACCCTCATCCCCCAAAAGAAATCAACCCAACCTTGTGTACTGTAACCGACAGGGTCCCAGTGTGAGGCGCTTTGAGTTTCTTGAAGCCACGTATGTACCGTAGGCGGCTGTGCCGCCTCCATGACAGGCCATCAACCGCTTGAGCAGGGCCGGAGCGAGGCCTGCCAGGCTCGTGTGGTATTTGGTGCGGGTGGCTCTTCAGTACAGATACATTGTGGTGTGTGTGTGGGAGAGAGGAAAGACTATTTGTTTTGCAGTAATAGTAATTGCATTAATATAGCGCTAACTAACTCTGACCAGGCGTCGATGCGCTTTTTTCGGCGAGTAGCACGCAGCTGACTATTAGAATTTTTAGGAGTTTTGTAAACTGCTACATGTTACCTCGCCATTACTTCAGGGCCCCTGAGGAGATATCAATGTACATTTTTATAGAAAGGGGCAGCTAGAGTCCAGTCGGATGGGTGGGTGCCAGTGCCAGATATTCTTGGAGCCTGGAACCTGACCTATGAGGAGGCTGTAGATCTGACACTTATGTTGATCAAAATGTACCGATTATTATTTATGAGAGGCTGGCAGTCTGATGCAGTTATCTTCCTGGCTCCAAGGGGACCTTATTGGCATATGTGCACTTAAGGTTCCTGTAACATAACTAGAATCTCACCACATGCAAAGAACACTAAGGGACAGGCTAGTCAGTCTTTCTGTCTGTCTCTTTCGGCCTGGATACTATCTTTCTTTCCCTGTTACCATAGCTTTCTTATAAAAAAAGATGTTAATATTTCACTTCTGTTTTTGTATTTTCGTCACAATAAAATACACTGAACATAATCTTCACAAAAGTTATTTACAAAAGTTTAAGCTATTGGCATTATAAATTACAATAACTTTTAAGTATTAATTATGTAAAAAAAATAAAAGCCATTGTTATTTGTAATAACGATACATCTAAGTCACGTAAATAAAACACATATTGCATTACAAATTCTATAGGTGTCACATTTGCAAAAGTTAAAACTATTGGCATTGTAAATGACAAAGCTATTAATTTTGCTATTTTCAAAACCAACAGATAAATAAAAAAATTGTCATTTACAATACCAATAGCTCAAACTTTCCTAATGCGAGACCTATTGCATTGCAAATGCTTGTTGTAGCATGGTTCTTATTAGAGATTGAGGTGCTCTACATAATTCCACTATCTAGTTGTTCAAAGCGGAGTAGTGTCTTTATTATAGAAAACGGAGTTTCTAAGAATCAGTGTTCCCTCTGTGCTTTTAGAGTTTCACGCCTTCCCCATGCTGATGCTTCCGTGTTTTCATAACTTTCAATTGCTACACACACGCTGAGAGGCAATTACAGGATATGTGTGCACATTGACATAAATCACTGATTACAGTGGTTTCTAGCATATGTGCACATCAAAAACATAAGGCCACTCTCGAAATGATAATCTTGTAAAATGGAATAACTGTTCTTCTGGTCCTAACAATGAATTGTTGTAGAAAGCAGTTAGAGTACTACGTGATCTTACATGTAAAATACTTGTTTAGGTCAGGGGTCTCCAACATTTTCTGTAATAGGAGCTACTTTTATTCAATGAAAAGCATCCCCCGCTACTAATATTATCAGTGTTGTAACGGAGACTGCATAAGACACTATTACATTAGTAGCCACCCTATGAAAGGTGACCAGCATTAATTACCGCAGTACATTAGGCAAAGTTGCCAGCAGTAATGTAAAAAAGGATCTGTCAATGTGGAATTCTTACACATGGGTAACACATATCAGCCATAGCTGCAATGCCCCTGTCAGCAAGGTTAATATTAGTAATAAGTCTCCCCAGCGCCCCACGATTTATCACTTAGATATCAGATTTAAATATATTTTGGAAATTCAACATTTCTTCTCCATAAATCAGCTTATGAGTTCTGAAAAAGACACGCTTTATAATTTTAGTACACATATAGTGATTCAGCCCAAAGAAAGCTATTCATTTAGTATGCTGGCCTGCAGGAGAGTTAACTTGAGCTATTAAGCTAACAGTTGCTCTTCAGCTACTTTTTGGAGACGCTTGCTTTAGGTGTAACTGTTACCTTGAGCTTCAGGGTTGTTGAAAAGCTTACTCGGGCTGATTTCTAAAGTCACAAGCACACAAGTTTACTTAAAGTGTGATCCCCATGAAATCCAAAGTGTGGCAGTGTACTAGTCAAATGCATTGGCTGTTGGTTTTGCCAGAACCTGCCCAGGATCAAGAAACGTGACTTATCCACACAGTAGTACAAGGAGGAGCCTGAAATCTCCTTAAAAAATCCCACTGCCAGCAGTAAGATTCCTAGAACCCCTTTCATCATCCCATCTGCTCTTAGTGGGGTTTCAGACAACATTTAACCCAAGCTTGCAGTCCTCAGTGCTATACAAAGCCCCACAGACCTGTCTCCTCTAAAGACTTTTAGAGATGCCCGACCTCAGCCTCACTATCCTCAGTAGTACAATCAGGTCCCTTCACCCTAACCTTTCCTTCCTCCATGGGATCTGATTGAACCCCAGACATCTTACCTAAGACTACGTGTCTTTAAAATTCTCATCACTATGTTTTTCTGCTTATTTCAGGGGGCTGAAGGACATGGAGCTGGACACTTCATCTATTGAGAAACGATTTGCATTTGGCTTTCTGCAGAAGCTGCTGAAGTGGATGGACATTGCTCAGGAATTCATTGCTCATATTGGTATGAGGTTGGAGTGGGTCTCGCTACTATGTTGGTGCTTAGGGAGAAAAGAGAGGTGGCTCACCATACAAAAATAGACAGTGAAGTGCTTGAAGCTGCTCCTGAGAATGGGTTGAGTACAACTTTTGGGTTTTGATGAATTGGTTGACCATAATAATTATATTACTCTATGATTAACTTTGTCCAGCTTCTGTTTGCCTTTACTTATCCCAGATCTCAATGAAGCTCCACATTTTTGGCATGCTCATGAAGAGTCATGCATCCAGTCTTATCTTTGCCACAGCTAGCAAACTGCCTCTGCATTTCTATCCCTCTGATTCTCACCTTCTGTCCTTACTCTTTCCTCATTCCCTTTATTTACATTGCATTATTTTCTTTTACCCTACCCCTTGTGTTTTCTCTATCTCTTCATATTACCCTTTGTTATTTATCCATCACTCTCCTCTCCTTGTCTCTTTTGCCTTTCATCCAAGCCTTCACTAGCTTGTTCTTTGATTACATCCATGTATTGTCTGTAGTAGCAAATTACATATGCAGCTTTTCTTTCAATATACACAGTGTTTGATAGACAGATATGCCATCAATAGCTCTAATGGGTCATGATGATGCTGACATACTACACACTTAACTGTAGCTTTCTCTCTCTCACAGAGGCTGTGGTCAGCAGTGGACGAATGGAAAAATCTCCCCATGAGCAGGAAATTAAATTCTTTGCAAAGGTAAGCAAGCCTTCTGCAAGAGAAAAATCAGTCTCCCTCATAATCAAATGAGACTGTGCAAGAATAAAGTATTCTGTTACTTGAAATTACCCAAGAAATTGTCATCTGTGGTTTGCATTTAGTTGCCTGTCCTTTGAAATAGCACATGAAGTGCACAATATAAGGAGGAAATAGTTTTCAATCATCTGTATAAGCCTACAAAGCACTCAGAGTAGAAAAACTAGCCTCTTGTCCCCTGGATCCACTCATGAAGATCATCATTTCTTCTATCACTCTTTCTATAACACAATTAATCTGACATATGAGGAAATGTTGTTTTTAACTCCATTGAATCTGCTGAACAAGGAATCTTGGATTGACAGTTATATTTACTGTTACCTGGATCAGCCTACAAAGTCAACCACACCTTACTATAAACAAAAAATGTCCTCCTTTACAACTGTAGATATGTAAAGTGTGGTTGTCAGGTAATAGCGAGAAAGAAGGAGAAGTGTTTTCTGGTTTTACTGATCAGTCTGGCATCCCTGGGTATACACTTGTGTCACACTTCTGAGAGTTAATCTCTGTGAAATAATTTTTGCCATCTGTTGTCTAGATTATAGGTCCGGTTTTGTAGTAGGACACTATCCTACTATCTACAGATTCAGCCTGTTGATTCAGGATTGCATGAGGACTGTCAAAACGTTGGGCCAAGGACAAAGTCGTCCAATCTCTTGTGGTTAATATTAAAACCTTTTTAAAATGAGCTAAACAGAGAGTATCGATCAAGCAAATCTTTTAAAACTAAAAACAAGTTTTGAATAAATGCAAAAATTTTAAAGAATTGTCAAAGCGCCTTCAAGTGCAAACAGCATTGTTGTTACAGTAGACTGATATTGGAGAGTAAAAAATTGTCACAAACAATCCTCCAAATGGGCTGATCATAGCATCATTTAACTAAATATGATGAGATTAATGGTGATACGTTTCGATGTGACCGTTCTTTTTAAAGATGCTGGGGTTGGGTTTTAGCGTGTTGTTATGTGAGGGATTTGACTTTCTAAGTGGCAAATCAGAAAGAGACTATTAGTTATGGATTCCTTACCTTAGAATTACCCGTAGGTGTCAGACTGGATCCGGAGAATATTTCTTCAGTAGTACCCCTGCGCATTTGTATGTGGCGTCGGTCGACTCCGCGTTCGTCGTTTGTGTCGTGATCGCTGGAATGACGTTGCAGTATCTACTTAGAAGCCGCCCCTGCGTGTTGACATCAGTTCTTTCTTTTTCCGCACCAGCCAGCGCAGATCCGGAGAGAACGGTACCCGTAGTCTTTTTTGACTAGAGTTTTTTTGACTTATGTCGACTTCTTCTTTCGAATAGTTCATCTCCTGGGGCAAGCGATGTCAGATCAATGGACCGGCTTCAAACTTTGTGACTCCTGTCACAAATTGATGTTGGTCACAAAACCACATCTCGTGTGCCTCTGTTGTTTGAAGCGTGACCACAACCCGAAGTCGTGCTCATACTGCCAGGCCATAAACCCGAAGTCTTTGCGGGAGTGGTCCCAAAGCTTCTTGAGTCCTTGCAGTCAGCTCCGCACCGTTCGAGGTCTTGGTTGAGAGGGAGGTCGCGGGGCCAGTCGCAGTGTGCCACCATTACTCCTCTTTGAAGTATTCGTCTTCAGGTAAGTCGAGGCACAAGAAGAAGGCAAAGAGGGACTGTGCTTCTTCACCTTCTCCTCGTCCGTCGGCCGACGCAACGCGGGTTGCGGAAAGCATTCGTTCAGCTCCTCCTGCGGAGCCTGTTGGGGCGACTCCGAGCCTCCCTCCCTTCCCGGGAGCCTGGGCGACCCCTGCCCAACTTCGTAGCTTTTATGAAGCCCTCCACTCCATCTTTGGGCAGTCGGACTGCGCCGGTGCACCTTCGGGCCTCGCGGACTCCACTGGGGGTTCTAGGCCTGACATGCCGGTGGCTTCGGCTCCGGCGCAGCAGGGTTCCAGGCCTGGATCCGAAACGGTGCCGGTCAACATTACGACATCTCCTCCAGCGCCGAATCCATTGGCGATAACTCCGCTCCTTCCAACGCCGGTTGTGTCACCAGCCGGCGTCGACCCAATCCTCCACCTCCAACATCCAAAGGCGCATTCCCTACTGGTCCCCCAGATAGGAAATCCAAGAAGCTGGATCATTTTGGGAAGAAGATGTTTTTTTCTGCCAGCTTAGGGCTGCGGTTGCTGGCCACCCCATGTCTCTTGGGCCATTACACCCGCTCTGTGTGGCACACGCTCACGCAGGTGCTGCTACAGTGCTAGGAGGAGGCCTGGGCTGTGCTGTCCTGTGCAGTTGCTGAGGGTAGAGATGCAGCAAAGGTTGCCATATGATGTGGGCTGGACACTGCAGACTCGCTAGGGAGCACGATTTTAACGTCGGTAGCCCTCCAACGCGACGCCTGGCTGAGGTCCACTGGCTTTTCGGGTGAGGTCCAATCGACTCCTTTGGACATTCTCTTTGATGGCCATTTCTTGTATGGTGACAAAGCGGACAACGCACTTGAGCGCCTTAAGGATTCTAGGACTATGGCCAGATCCTTGGGCCTCGCTACCACCTCTTGCCCTGCGCAGCCCACTTTTTGCCACTTTCGTGGCTGGGGAAGGGGTCCCTCACTAAGTTCCACCCAGAGCCACAGGCCTGCGCAAGCTTAAAAGCCTCTGCACTGTCGGGGATGTGGGACCCGGCGTCGGGGTTTGGGGGCCAGCGGGCAGTCCAATCCACCAGCCCCCCTCTGCAGCAGCCTCCAAATCTTCCTAGTCTGATATTTCAAGGCCACCGGTTGCCAGTGGGCGACAGGATTCACCACCACCTCCCTCACTGGCACAACTTCACATCTGACATGTGGGTTATGCAGATAGTCCGAAGGGGCTACTCCCTCCCCTTCGAGACTACTCCCTCCTCCATGCCACCTTTCCCTGGCATGTCATGGATCACTTGGCCCTTCTCCGTCAGGAAGTTGCGGCTCTCTGGGCCAAGAAAGCCATTGAGCGAGTCCCTGTGCCAGAAGTAGGTCATGGTTGTTATTCACACTACTTCTTGGTACCCAAGGACAAAGGCCTGCGTCCTATCTTGGATCTCAGGTATGTCAACGGCTTCCTCCAGAAGGAGAAGTTCAAAAAGTTGACATTGGCTCAGGTCCTGGCTACCCTCGACCCTGGAGACTGGATGGTAGCGTTGGACTTGCAGGACGCCTATTTTCACATCCCAGTTCTGCCTTCCCACCGGCGTTAGCTACGTTCACGGTAGGCCACGAGCATTTTCAGTTCACCGTGCTCCCTTTTGGCCTTACCAGCTCCCCTCGGGTGTTCATGAAAGTGATGGCGGTGGTCGCAGCTCATTTGCGCAGATCAGGGGTTCCAGTCTTCCCCTATCTCGATGACTGGCTGTTGAAGGCGAGTTCACCCCAGGCTGCCGTCTCCCACCTCCAGACTACGGCTTACCTCCGGTATTCGCTGGGGTTCACTATCAACGTGTTGAAGTCACACCTGCTTCCCTTTCAGAAGCTCCTTTTCATCGGGGCGGTTCTGGACACAGCACATATTGTGGCTTATCCTCCCTGAACAGTGAGTCTGGGATATTTGATAGAGATTACTAGCCGCAGATTCCTTAACGTAGAATTATCCCCAGATGCAAGACTGGATCCGGAAAAAAGTTTTCCACGGCAGCCCTGCGCGCCGGGGGGACGGCATCATGCGATTCCGCCCAGGCGTTGTCTGCGTACGTGATGTCAGCGAGGTCACATAAGTCCCACCTCAGCGCCCCTATGTCAGTTTTTTCCTTTTCTGCGTGCAACGCGGATCCGGTTCGTGCTCCAGGCCTGTTTAGGCCTTTCCCTTTCGCTATTGTGTGTGTTTGTGGGAACAGTGTGCGGATGCCTTCGGGCTTTAAGATGTACTCATCTTGTGGACGCCTGATGTCGGCAACGGACCCTCACCTCATTTGCATGTGGTGCTTGGGAGAACATCACGACTTCTCTGATTGCGAGGCGTGCCAGCAGTTGAAGCCGAAGTCGCAGCGGGAGCGCCGGATGAAACTTTTCTCGGCCCACATGTGTAGATCGGCTTCACCACCTCGATCAGCTTCTGCGGAAGGTTTTCGAAGCCTCCGTCGTCATCCTCATCCCTCTCCTAAGCTTCAAGAGCGTCGCTCACCTGTGGGTAAGTGTCGCAGTTTGTCCCCGAGGGCCGGGGCTCTCCGCAGGTGATGCGGCTCTGCATATCATCCCCCTATCCACCGCTTCCCAGGTACGGGGCGTCGAGAGCCCAGATGGAGACATATGCAGCGGCTTTGCAGGCCTCGCTGGCTTCTCCTCCTCCTCCTTCCCCTCCTGGGACGTCGGAAGATCCCTTGCATTGTGCGGGGCCCTCTGCGGTGTTGCCGGTGGCTCCGCCACCGACTGGTTTGGATCCAGGCTCGGAGGATGTGGTGCCGTTGGGGTGCGAACCTTTGGGGGTCCCTCCTTTGGACCACCGCGCCTCTGCTTCGCCACAAACTCCTGCGGCGGTCCCTGTGGTGTCGCGGAAGGCCGCCGGGGCTCGGGTCGCATCCCAGAGCCCCTCTCGGTCCTATGGACAGGTGGTGATCTTGTCTAAGGCTGAGGTGATGCCGCTCCGGTGCCGGCAGCTGCTGGCCCTGGTGGCGCCACAGGGGTCGGAGGACCTCCCTCGTCCCATCATGGGTCGAGGCTGGCGAGAGACCCCTCGTCCCTCCCCAGGCCCATCTCGTCCCTCCACACCGGCGGCTGCCTCGTCGGAGGTCGAGTCGGCCTTGGCGCCATGGTGGTCGGCGGGCCCCTCTCGTCCCCTCATGGGTCGAGGCTGGCGGGAGACTCCTTGTCACTCCCCGGGTCCCTCTCGTCCCTCCATGCAGGTGCTGCCTCGTGGGAGATCGAGTTGGCGCCTTTCCGGCGCCGTCCCTTAGCCGCCTCGGCTCCGGCCCAGCCCCGGTCTCCTGCACCGTGTGATGTGGCAGAGGCCTGTCCTGCGTCTCCTTTGGCCATGGATGATGACGACGTCCTGCTTCAGGTTACGGACTCTACGGCACCGGACAGGCGTCAGGTCGTGGAATCCTCTTCGGACGTCCCCTCTTCCCCGCAGGTTGGGCACCTGCTGGTGTCATCTTCGCCGGAGACAGGCCGCCGCGTCGTGGCTTTTCCCCGACTCATCAAAGGATGGCTCCTCGCCGTTGCAGCGGCCGCGGTTTTCACCAGAGGAGCCACAGGTCCTCCACTCCTCGGCACCTCTTCTTCCTTTCCGGACCTGGCCCTTCCCCACTCCAATTGGCTTGGGGGATGGCCGCCTTAGCTTGCAGCCGTCGCCCACAGAGGAGCTTCTTTCCCCACCACAGTGCCCTACGGAGGCGGGTGCGGCCTTCGCTCGCGCTGTTTCCACGACTTTGGGAATTTTTGCCCATGGGTGATCCGGCTGCCCATTTCCCTACGGATCATTTTCTGGAAGTTCTCCACCAGGGCTCTGGTGGGAGGGAGGTTCTGCTCCCCTTTGAGGGTTCGCTCCATTCTTCTCTGATTGGGGCTTGGGGGTGCCCCGCCACGGGGGATTCGGTGCCCCAGCACCTTCTGCACCGGCACCTTCCAGCACCAAGTGACCCGGTGTGTCTTTCCCTCCACCCCTCTGCCAGTAGGCCCCTTTTGCGGACTGCCTTTCCCTCCCTGCCGTCGCTGTTGTCTCCACCATCAGGGGAGGCCCTCGGGCTGGATTCATGGGGGCGCAATATGTTCGCTTGACCAGTTCGGCTCTGCAGGCCCTCAACACTTTATGTGCGTGGGCTAGGGCCACCTCTTGCTTGTGGGACTCCGCGGAGTCCCTTGGATCTGCAGCTTCTCAGGAGGGTGCGGGTGTTGATTTGCGCACCATGCGTTAGATGGCCGGGAGCTGGCGGCGTTTATTCTTCGCTCCGCTCTGGACATCTCAGAGGTGCTTGGTCGTGCCATGGCTTCTTCGGTTGCCCTTCGCCGCCATGCTTGGCTTCGGGACAGTGTGTTCCCGGAAAATGTTCGGGAAAGGCTGGTAGATCTTCCCTTCGATGGCACTCTTTTGTTCCACACCTCGGCAGACTCGGCCATCCAGAGGTTCTTGGCGGGACTCCGGCCTCCTCCTCCTCCTCCTCCTCCTTCTCCCCCTCAGTGACCTGTGTGTTAATCTGGTTTTTGTGAGCTGTTCTTTCATTGGGGCGGGTCACCCCAGTTGTGTTATCTGTGTGCTGCATGTGCTTTCGAGTCCTCTTTGTTGGGACTGTGGTACTGTTGGCTGCTGGCCGGCCCTTCTTGACTGTGTGTTTTTTGCTTTGGGTTATCTACACCAGGTTGGCCCTGAGATTAGGCCTTCTGTTTTTCTCTTTGGCTGCTTGACAAGCCTTCTGCGTTTTTTTTCCCTGTTGATCTTTCTGTTGTCCTCTGCTGCGCAAGTTTATTCCTAAGAGGGCTCAAAATGTCTTGGGACTTAACATACACTTTGTGGGGTAGTGGTAGCTGTTATGTAGCTTGGTCTGTGCTTGGGAGTTGTGGTCATCTTCAGGTCTCTGCTCTCCATGGCGTTTAAGCACGTTGCAGGTGTAATTCCCTTATTGTTGGTTTGGAATACCTTTGGTGGCGCCCTGGGGTGTCCTTCTCCGGGGTCACTGCGCTATTCACCTGGTCTGACCTGCTGACTGCGGCCCTGCGGCCTGGCGTAGTAGCCCTGGTTCTACTTATTTTTGAGTCGTATGTGCGGACCCCTCCCTGAGGTGTGTCCGGGCCCTTCTTCCCCTTCCTGTTCTCTGTCCTGGGAGCTGAGATGGATTTTGTGTTCCTCCCTCTTTCAGACACAGCCTGTCCGGTTTTCCTGGGTGCCACGGGCTACTCTTTCTGCTTCCACCTGCTTTATTGCTGTTGGCGCCGTTCTGTCTGGTCTATTGCCTTTGGCGGCTGTGGTGGGTTCAGCTGCCCTCTTCGCGGGGTGTGTTCCCGATGGGGTGGCTAGCCTTCTTTTTCCCTCGTCTCCTTGGAGTCTCTAGGTTGATCTTCCTCCTCTGCCTTGCCTTGGCCTTGGATGGAGGTTCTGTTGCCTTGTATGGTCGTGGGGTGCTTCGGCCTCCTCTTGTCTTGCCCTTGTTTCCTCTGCTGAGTGTGAATGGGCTTCCTCTTCTTTCTTCGTTTCTTCTTCCCACATCCCCCTTGGGGTCGGTGGTGTTCTACTTGTAGGGGTTCCCTTTGCCTGGGGGACAGGGCTCCTCATCTTGTCCATTGGACTAGTCCCCTGGGGGACCCTCTGTTATGTCCAGGCTGGTGGGGTTCTCTCGCAGACCCTCCTTCCCCATGGGTATGGCTAGGGTAACTATTCTACGTTAAGGAATCTGCGGCTAGTAGTCTCTATCAGATGTACCAGTTACTTACATTCGGTAACGATGTATCTGGTAGAGACGATTCTAGCTGCAGATTCCTTCACGGCCCGCCCTTCCTCCCCGTTCTCGAGGACCTTTGGTTTGGTCTAATGGACACGCCTCCGGGTGAGTGGCTATGTCTCCTGTGAGTGCATTCTTTCGCTCTTTTTGACGGGATGATTCGTCTTGTTTCTTGTTCCTTTCCTCCTCTTTTGCACTTTGAAGGATGGGGTTATAGGGGCTCCTGTGCCCTTCTGCTCTGGTTGCTCCAGGATTGGGGCTTGCCTTCAATCTCTTCCCTCCACTCCCTCTGCTCTTTTGTTACTAAGGGTTCTGGCTTCTCTGCTATCCTGTGGGTTGGGGTCATCTGGCTGTGCCTTTGCACTTTGTTCCTTTTGGGGGTTGTCACACTCTGCGATGGGGTTGGCTTGGAGGTTTGTTGTTCCTTGTTTGTCTTGGGCTGGTTCCCCTTCCTTGTTCTTGGTTGGGGTTGTAGTCCTGCTACATGTTGTCATGGCATTTTACATATGTTCCCTGTCTCCAGGGGGGGGAGCTGTCTACGTACTGGCAGGGTTACGGCACAGGGATGTGCTCTTTTCTTTCTTCTTTTCCCTGCCTTTGGGTACTGCAGTGTTGACACTGCTCCTTATGGTGTTGTTCGTCACCATTCCCTTTTCTAATTGTTCTGCTCATTCGCACACTGTTCCCAGTCTCCAACAGTTTTGTCTGATGGCTCCGCGTTGTGGCGCGGAAAAGTTCTCCAAAGAAAACTGATGTAGGTGCTCCGGGGTGGGACTTATGTGACCTCGGTGATGTCCCGTACGCAGACAACGCCTGGGTGGAGTCACGTGATGCTACCCCCCTGGCGTGCAGGGATGCTGTGGCAAAACAAAATTCGGATCCAGTCTCACGCCTGGGGATAATTCTACGTTAAGGAATATGCGGCTAAAATCGTCTCAACCAGATACATCGTTACCGAAGGTAAGTAACTCGTATATTCGGGCCATGATTCCGATCTTTCAGCCTCTATCCTGGGTTTCGGTCAGAATGACCTTGAGGCTGCTGGGCCTCATGGCCTCCTGCATCCAGCTGGTGGATCATGCAAGGTGGCATATGCAGCCTCTACAGTTGGACCTGAAGTTCCAGTGGGCACAGCATCAGGGTAACCTTTCTGGTTGCGTCCAGATCTCAGAGGGCACTGCACACCAATTGCTGTGGTGGCTAACAAACCCTTCCCCCACCCAGAGTTCACAGTAGTGACAGATGCTTCACTTCTGGGGTGGGGCGGCCACATGGAGAGACCGAGATCAGAGGCCTCCGGTTTCCACATCAACCATCTGGTGCTCCGGGTGATTTGTCTTGCACTGACGGCATTCCTTCCTTTTGTCAAAGGAAGAGAAGTGCAGGTATTCACTGACAACACCACCACCATGTGATATTGCAACAAACAGGGTGGGTTGGGTCGGGAACCCTCCGTCAGAAGGCCCTTCGTCTCTGGAAGTGGCTGAAACATCAGGGCATGTCCCTGGTGGTTCAACACCTGGCAGGTTCCCTGAATGCCAGGGCAGACGAGCACAGCCGCAGGTGCATGATGGATCATGAATGGCGTCTTCACTCGGATGTGGTGCAAGGTCTCTTTCAGCAGTGGGGAGAACCTTGGTTTTGATCTATTCGCCATTGAAGATAACGCACAATGTCAGCAGTTCTGCTCATTAGAATTTCCAAGGCGGCACTCGCTAGGTGATGCTTTTTATCGGAGTGGAGTTGCGGCCTTATATAATCGTTTCCGCCTATACCACTTCTGCCCAGAATGCTGAAGAAGATCAAGCACGACCGGGCCCAAGTAATTCTTGGGGCTATGGACTGGGAACGAAGAGTTTGGTATCCCGAGATCTTGAACACGGCCATCGATCCTCCAATCAGACTGCCTCTTCTGGAAGATCTTCTGTCGCAGTAGCAGGGGATGGTCCTTCACCCGAACCTGTCCAGCCTACACATCCTTGTGTGGAGATTGAGCGGTGACAGTTGACAGCTTTCAACCTTCCTGCCGAAGTGTGTTACGCTATCTTGGCAGCCAGGCGTCCCTCCACCAAAGCGGTATACACCTGTAGATGGAACAAATTTGTGGCATGGTGCACAGTAAAGGCTGTTGGTATCCTTTCTGCCCTCTTTCAGAGGTTCTCCTCTTCATTCTTTCTTTGGCCTAGCAAGGATCTGCTCTAGGCACTCTTAAAGGCTATCTTTCGGCCATTTTGATCTTTCTTCGCCTTCCTGATCAGCCTTCTCTTTTCAAGTCCCCTATTGTAAATCGCTTCCTTAAGGGCATTACTCAACTGTTTGCTCCTATTCCTTTCATAATGCCCCAGTGGGACATGAACCTTGTTCTGACTTACATTATGGGGCCTATTCCGATTCAGGAAAAAACGCTCTGAATAGCCGTTCGGAGTGTTTTTCCCGTACGAATCGTACCCTGCAACGTCCCCTGTACGTACGACGAAGTACGATTCGTACCACGTACCCCCCATGATCGCAGGGGTATGCACCCTACCCCTGCGATCACGGGGTGTAAAAGCCGTACCCCAGGTACGATGGGTGTACGAGCCGTACCCCATGTACGATGGGTGTACCCCTGCGATCATGGAGTGTACGGACCGTGCGGTGTGTATGTGTTTGTGTGTGTTTCCGTACGACTCGCCCTTACCTGACGTGGACCATACGAATCGCGTCCTCATATCCCGGTCCGGATCGTACTCGTCGGGTCGTACGGCATGTGTACGAGTCGTAGGGTTCACGGTTTCAGCCTTGCAATACGTATGGATGGCGACGATTCGGACGGATTCACAGAATACGGATCGTACTACGCGACTCGGATGGCCGGATACAAATCGTACGGACGTTTTTTTTCCCCAATCGGAATCGACCCCCAAGTGTACTCCTTTTGAACCACAACATAATTGTCCTCTCAGACTATTGACCCTCAAAACTGCCTTTTTGGTTGCTATTACCTCTGCTCACAGGGTGAGTGAGCTTCAGGCTCTTTCTTTTAAACCTCAGTTTGTGGCTGTTCATCCGGACAAGGTTGTCCTTCGCACTAGACCTTCATTTCTCCCCAAAAAGGTTACCTCTTTCCACATAGGAAAGACTATCACTTTGCCCACCTTCTTCCCACACACACGCACCCTTCTCAAGAGGAGGAGAGGCTCCATGGTCTGGATCCAAAACGTGAGCTTTCATTTTATCTAGATTGCGCAAAACAATTCCGGGTGGACGATCAACTCTTTGTTGACTATGTGGGTCTCAAGGAAGGTTGGGTCGTGCTAAAACGAACCATCTCTTGATGGGTCATTCTATGCATTAAAATTTGTTATTCCATGGTGAAAAAGGAACCTCCAGCTGGGTTGAGTGCCCATTCCACCACAGCAACGGCAGCCACTACTGCTTTGAGATGTAGATTTCCCCTTCATGACATCTTCCTGGCAGGATAACTAGACATAATATTGAGATAAAAAAAATAGAATGGCCATAATATCTAAGTAAAAATATAAAATGGACAAAATATCGAATGGACACAATATAGTGGTTAAAAATATCGAATTGAAGGTAAGTAATATAATATCGATTGTCAAAATATAGAAGTCAAAATAATCTAAGTATATAATATAGGCATTTAAGTATATCGAATTTTTAATAATATCCAATTTTTTTAAAGTGTTTTGTATGTTAGGATATGTGTGAAAAGTGTATATTATTTAGTAATGTATGTTTAATTTATTTTAAATAATGAATTTCATGTTATTTAATTTTTGCGTAATTTAATTCTGTAGCGGGTTGTGGGTTTATAGGGGACTAGGGTGGGAAGTAATTTAATTATATTAAATTAAATAATATTTTTAGCAATTATTAGTTATTTTTAATTTAATTTTGCTTTTTAGTTCTGTAGCAGGTTGTGGGTTTATAGGGGAATAGGGTGGGAAGTAATTTAATTGTAATTAATTAAATATTTTTACTTATTTATTGATATTCATTTTGAATTTATTGTTAATTCATTTTTAATTGTAATTAATTTGTATTATTTGGTAATTAATTTTTATTAATTGATAATTATGTTAATATTCTTAATTTATTTTCCGCAGCGGGTTTATAGGGGAATAGGATGGGAAGTAATTTAATTGTAATTAAGTAAATACTTTTTTTTATTTATTGGTATTGATTTTTAATTTATTGTTAATTAATTTTAATTGTTAATTCATTTGTATTATTGGTAATTCATTTGATTAATTATTTGATAATTATGATATTTTTAATAATTTATTTCCTCTAGCGGGTTATAGGTTTATAGGGGAATAGGGTGGAAAGTAATGTAATTGTAATTAATTTCATATTAAAAATACTTTTTGTGTATTGATAATTAATTTACTGTTAATTATTAATTGGTATTAATTTGTATTATGAATTAGTTTTTGTCATTGAAAATTAATTAGTTATAAATTAATTATGAATAGGTAATTAATTTGTAATAACAACTATTTGTTTGTATTTTTAATTAATTAATTATTACATAATATTACATCGGTAATTAATTTTAATTAATGTTTTATTGGTATTGATATTTAATTTATTTTTATTAATATATTAAATCATTACTTTCCCTACTCTTGCACTCTCTGGAGTGGGAATAGTCATTTTTACCCTCCCGCTATCCAACGCTTTCCCTACTGTTGCACTCTCTGGAGTGGGAATAGTATTTTTTACCCCTACGCTATCCAACGCTTTCCTTACTGTTGCACTCTCTGGAGTGGGAATAGTAATTTTTACCCTCCTGCTATCCAACGCTTTCCCTACTGTTGCACTCTCTGGAGTAGGAATAGTAATTTTTACCCTCCCGCTATCCAACGCTTTCCCTACTGTTGCACTCTCTGGAGTGGGAATAGTATTTTTTACCCCTGCGCTATCCAACGCTTTCCCTACTGTTGAACTGTCTGGAGTGGGAATAGTAATGTTTACCCTCCCGCTATCCAACACTTTCCCTGCTGTTGCACTCACTGGAGTGGGAATAGTGATTTTTACCCCTAGCTATCCAACGCTTTCCTCACTGTTGCACTCTCTGGAGTCGGAATAGTAATTTTTACCCCTACGCTATCCAACGCTTTCCCTACTGTTGCACTCTCTGGAGTGGGAATAGTCATGTTTACCCTCCCGCTATCCAACGCTTTCCCTACTGTTGCACTCACTGGAGTGGGAATAGTAATTATTACCTCTACGCTATCCAACGCTTTCCCTACTGTTGCACTCACTGGAGTGGTAATATTAAATTTTACCCTCCCGCTATCCTACGGTAAAAATATTGTATATTTTTTTATTAATATTACATTAATATATATATATATATATATATATATATATATATATATATATATATATGTATTAAAAAATTTAATTGTATGTTTATTTTATTTTTTTCTTAAATTATTTATTTATTAATTTTAAGGTTATTTGAGTATTTTTAAGTATGTTTTAGTTAATTATATTTATTATTTCATTAATTTTAAATTACTTTAAAGACATTTTAAAAAATTCGATATTTTGACTAACTATATTTTTTACAACGATATTTTTGATTTGATATGTTTCTACTTACCTGTTTGTAGATAGGAATTTGATATTTTTGCATTCTCTATTTTGTCAACGATAATTTGGTAAGTCTATATTTTGGTATTCTATATTATGTCAGGTATCTGCCTGGCAGCCTAGTGGGCTTCTTTGCACACGTTCACTAAATATTAATGCCTGGGCAGCCAAGTCCAGAGAGACAGCTTCTTTGGCCGCTCCGTTCTTCAGGACTTCCTGGTGTGAACTTGGTTTTCAGACCCCCCTCCGGGGTTGGTATTGCTGGTATTCTAAGGTAAGGAATCCATAACTAATAGTCTCAGATGAATAATTTACTGACCTTGGGTAATGAATATCTGTAAGAGACATATATTAGTTATGGATTCTTTCCTGCTCCACCCATCCTCCCAGTTCTGTGAACTGACTCCTAGAGTGAGGAACTCCCTTTCAGGGCCCTAGTTTTATGCACCAGTGGTCAATATCTTGCATGGCTCAGCGCTTCTGGCGTGGAATGTGTAAAGAACTGACGTCAGCGTGCAGTGGAAGTGTCTAAGTAGATACCGCAACGTCATTCTGGTGATCACGACTTCAACGGCGAACTAGGAGTCGACTGACGCCACCTACCAGCGCGCAGGGGTACTGCTGAACAAACAATTCTCCGGACCCAGTCTGACGCCTGGGGATAATTCTACGAAAAGGAATCCATAACTAATATATGTCTCTTACAGATATATTGTTACCGATGGTAAGTAACTTGTTCTTTAGGGTTCTGAACCTGCTGAGGCGATATTAATGAATTTGGTCAAACAACTATTTAGGGCTGTGTTATCTGGATTTAATGCCACTATGATGCTCCTAATTTATTCCACTTGGGCCTTAGTTTTATTATGCACGATCCCGTCAACTTTGGGCAGATGCATAATACATGCTCCAAAGATTCGTCTGACGTGCCACAGCCCGTGCATTTAATGTCCTCTGATGGCGCCGCCACTGAGCTAAGAGTTTCAAAAAAGTACCACTCGCCTAGTCTGAGCGCCATTAATCTTAGTTTTAGGTGCAGAGACTATGTGCAAGCCAGATATAACGAAGGGGAAGCCGGCTGATATGAGTTGATCACAGCCCATGTATGCTTGCCTATGGCTAGAATTGCTCTGTCTTCTGAATATGAACAGAGTTGGATTTGTTTCTTTATACTTAGTTTAAAAGCCTTTTCACTTAGTTTAGGTCCTACAGTTCTCTTGCTGACAATTGCAACATACAGTCATTAAAAAAACGGTCCATTGGAACTGATGTCTGTCCATAACAGGGATTCCAGGGAGCCACCTCTAGCCTGTCTCATCTTGTGGTATAGGTTAAAGAAGAAACCAGCACGTAACGTTTGATGGCTGAAAAGGCCAAGCTCCAATCGGATCTGGGCTGCAGACAAGATTTTTGGCAGCTGAGGCACTGTTTTATTGATCTTCGTTACATGTTGGTTCAGCGCAGCACTGAGCTTCCACAAGCGAATTTCAGATCTGTGGTATAGGGTAGTGGCTATTTTAGCTCACATGACTTCTAGAATTGTAGCTAGACTTAGACCTGTCAGCTTTCTTGAAAGTTTGGATAAGCTGACTTAAAGGGTCATGGCTTTTGTAGCGATTTCTCTTGGGTACTTGTAAGAAAGTGGCTCTATATATACTGGACCAAAGTAAGGTACAGTGTGTATAGAATCTTCAGTCCCCAGAGGTATGACAGAGTTTAAAGTTAGATATAACCTTACTCTCCAAAGTGGTAGCTTGGTCGAGCAGTGAGGCAGTATCAGAGGGCAGTGTAAAGCATTTGTTGTACACACTCAGTCAGCAAAAGGTTTCACACACTCAAGAACTGAACTCTAGGCCACTTGTTTTATATCAAAAGATATAGTTGTTTTATTTTAGAACCAACAGGTATGGAAATATACGTTTCTCAATATGAGTGACTTTAGGTAATTACTTTGCAAAAAGGCAATAGACTTTGTAAGTACAGTAGCTACAGTGGTTGCAATAGGCAACACAATTTCAAACACAATTTAACATTGAGCTCAATGGGTTTTTCTACATAAATGCAGGATTACTTTTCTGCCCACAGGACTGGATCCTGGATTCAGTCTCGGGACATAAGCTGTAAACAGTTAAGTAGAAGCGTTATGGTTACAGTTGTGATTTGTAAAGAATTTAAATGTATTTTCAAAGTTGACAATTAGAAACTTTTCAGTGACAACCAAGCAATGTTATCCTACAATGTTATCCTACGGAAGGAAATTCAAGTCACAGGTAAAGTAGGTTCTCGTTACTTTTGTAATCCAGTACTGGACTCCTAAGTTCAGCACTGGGACCTCTACCTAAGACAGGTAAGTAATTACGTTTTGATAGTAGGTATGATTTTTAAAGAATATTTCTAGTTTGCAAAAATCGACAAGAAATTTCACAGGATAACAGTCAATGGTTTCCTATGGAATAAATTTCAGGATACGGGTAAGAACAGTTAGGATTACTTTTGCGGTTCAGTACTGGGCTAATAGGTGCAGTACTGGCCTCTCTCCTGATCAGAGGTGAGTAATTCGGAATTCGTTAGTCGGCTGATTTTAGATGAATATTTTGAAGTTTCAATACTCCACACTTAGAAGAAATTTCGAGTGAAAACCATTCAATGTTAACCTATGGAAGAAAAGTGAGTTATCAGCTTTTAGGTAAGTACTCGACTGGTGGATTTAAGGTTCTAGGCAAAGACTCAGGGGTCTCACAGGGTCGGAAAGGTACAGTAGTTACACCCTCAGCGGCACAGGGGCAGCCGGGTGCAGAGAGACTAGTCTCAATGCAATGCAATGGAGGGTAGGGGGCCTTGGTTGGTGACTGCAAGCAAGCAGGCCACGTGGCTGTGGGAACTGAATTCCTGGTCATTTACTCAGGGCAAGTGGGGAAGTAGAGTATAGTAGTAGTTGCACTTCCAGCGGCACTTGGGTGGCTGGGTGCAGGGTGCTTTTGAGCTGTCGGGCGCTCAATGTTATGCAATGGGAAAGTTAAACAGTGAACAAAGGGTGGGACGGAGATTCTTCCGGTGCGACCACCACTTCGAGAGGTAAGTTGGGATCTTGGAGAAGAGGTAGGTACCCCAAAGGAAAGTCTAGGGGACCCCAGGGCCACGGGTGCAGGGGTGTCTTTTGGCGTCGGGAAATCTTACCATCAGCTGGACTTAGTTGGAGGGGTCCCTGGTTCTGAGGCTGCAGGCGTCGTCTGGTTCGTTGAGGCGGGTCTTTGGGCACTGGATTTTGGGTCCCAGTCGCTGGGGGGACGTCCTCGTGGTCTTGGTTCACTCCAGCACAGGCCAGGCTCGGCAGGTGCAGAGTGGGCTGGATTTGCGGTTCCTGGCTGGTACCAGGGGTATTGCTGTTTGAGCAGAACCACTGCTCGTGGGAGTCCCAGTCTCTTGGAGGGTTCAAGGCAGGCAGGTTCTCCGGGGTTTTCAAGGTTGCTGTCCGCAGGAGACGCCGGAGTTTCGCAGGAGCAGGTTCAAGGATCAACAGGCCTGTAGAATTTTGGGGCCAAGTCAGTGGGCGTCGTCCTTTTGTTAGTAGCTGCACGGCCGGCCTTCTTATTTCTTGATCTTCTTCTTGTTGCAATTGGGGTCTGCGGAAGGAAGTTTCAGGGTGCCCCTACATACTAAATTTAGGGGCGTTACAGGTACGGCACGGGCAGGGACCAATGGGTCCCTGCCATGGGGTGGGTACACCCCCTAGCCTGCTCCTCTCCTGTGGGTGCGGAGCAGGAGCCTAGCTGTGATTGGGCAGGGCTCCCCATCTTCAAGATGGCCGGAGCCCGGAGTCGTGCTGCACCTCGCCTCTCTCACCTGAGGGGTGGGGTTGGCATAGGCTGGCACACCCCCTACCCTGACTTAGGGTTTCCCGCCGTTCTTCCTGCCAGAGTGGGGGTCAGAACCGGCGGGGGCCCGTTGCTGAGTACAGCGAGTGACCTGGAGAAGCTCACAAAGGCGTATGCCTTTGAAGCTTCTCCTGCCCATCCTGGGGGAGGAGGCTTGGCACCTAGTCCCAGGATGTGCATTGTTTCAGGCCCCCGAGAGCGGCAGGCTCTCGACCCAGGGGTCCAGAAACTTGTCTGGTGGTGGCGGCCTCGGCAGCCACAGAGACAGGACACTGGGAGTTGGTTAGGTTTCAGGGGGCATCTCTAAGATGCCCTCTGTCGTGCATTTTACATTAAATCCCACACTGGCATCAGTGCTGGTTTAATATGCTGTGAAGTTTGATATCAAACTTCTCAGTCTTCAGTGAAGCCATCATGGTGCTGTTGAGTTCGTAATGACGACCTCCCAGCACCATATACTCTTAATGGCAGCACTGCACTTACAGTGCCCAGGAATTGCCCTGGGTACTGTAGGGGCACAGGGCTCATGCACCTGTGCCCACACCACTGGCATGGGGAACCTAGCTAGAGGGGTGACGGATGGATGCCAGGGCAGTGAGCCTTTGGGAATGGGACACAGATGTGTGCCATGTCGACTCTCTGTTTAGTTCTGTACTTAGACACTCAGCCTGCAAGGGCAGTGTGTGGGTGTCAGGGTACAGGGCCCCTAAGGGTGGCACAATAAGTGTTGCAGCAATGTTGCAATGATTAGGAGATATAGACTTCTAGCTACAGATTGCTCACTTTTGAATATTCTCCAAGCCTCAGACTGGATCCAGAATCAGAAGTAACTCTGGGTGCAGCTCCGCACTTACACCATTGTGCACCACTCCCATGCAGTGACATCAGTTCCTTTCATTCCATACCACCAAACGCCAATGTGTAGCTGCTTCTCACCCAGTCACAGTCGGCATGACTCGCAGGTGTTGGGGGTCGCATGGGGGGTTCATTTAAAAAATAAAGTAAACTTACCTTCCCGGGTCCCTCTTCGTCTCTGCACCTGACCTGCTCTGCTGCTGTCCTGCCTCCGGCAGGAACAGGAAGCAGGCAGCCTCCCTCCCCTAAGCCAATCACAACACTGTAATGTCAGCGTTGTGATTGGTCGGGACAGCACCCAGCCAGGCACCTATGGGGAGACCATTTTCTCCATGTAGGCTGCTTTGCAGCCTACATGGAGAAAGGGCAGAGTGCACATGACTCATTTGGGTGGCCCCGGAGGGCCGACCAAACAGTCAGCGCCCTCAGCAGTGGGCAAGCCACTCCTCCCCTGCCCTAGAGCAGACCCACCCACCCCCAACCAAACTCTTCTGCTTATTACCATTTTATGTTTCTGCTTCTCACACTGCAAGAAAGCAGTGGGGCGATGCTCCTCCGTCCTAGTGGAGGAGCCACCCCTGTTCTCATCTCTTTCAGGCCCTTACCTCTTTTAAATTTTCAGTGTGCAAGGGAAATGTGACCTTCCAAAATGACACTTTTTACACCTTCTAAAGACTGTCAGAAAAAAAACACTGCGGCAGATCTCATCATATTTGGCTGTGGTGCCTGGAGTTGGATCAAGGCTCTAAGGCCTGCAGTGATTGCGCTTCAATGAATGCAAAGGCCATATGAGACCTTAAGGTGAAACTTTACATCGCCTAGCACTGAAAGACCCAGTAAAGATACTGGTCCATGTCAAAAGTTCGGTCTTGGTCCTGTTGCAGATCCAGACGCTGCAGGGGTAATTCCAGAGGTCGATCTTTAACTCGATCAAAGTTGTTGGGTAAGTTGAAGTAAATTCACAAGAAATCCAAGCGGACTTGGCCCCTCCCAGCCACTCAAATTCTCCTGAAATGGCATGGGGCCGGCCCCATACATCTTGCTCTCCCAAAGTCGATCAACATTGGAGCCTATCACAACTTATTCTGGCACAACCAGAGTTTCTGGAGCTGTCTGAAAAAGATCAAAGAGTTCCACAACGCCATGCTTCCACTCATTGGATCCTTGCTGACTAACCCTGACCCGCTTTTGAGCCCCACACAGCAGACAGGCTCTCCATCTGGATACCTTGAGCGTGTTAGCTGTTGGTGCCAGTTAGACCATCAAGTCCATCACAGGACCACCGCTAGATCCATGGTCCATCTCAGAACTTTGATTGCGATGCTGAATCTGTTGACTTTCAGCCAAAAACTCTTTTTGATGCCACAGTGGGACTTAAATTTAATTCTCCACCTTCCTAATGTGTAACCCTTTAGATTACGCCCCTTTTTCTTTGAAAACCACATTGTCTCATCTCAATTTAAATCAATGCGTCACATGAGTGAGCTGTAGAGTTTTCTGGTCTGTCTTCCTTATACCACCTTTTTTCCAGACAAACTGTTGTATAGAACTTGATCTGCGTTTCTGCTGAAGGTAGTGACACTTTTTCATGTCAGTCAAGCTATCATTCTTATGACATTCTTTGCTTCTCCTCATTCCTTGAAAGACAAAGGGAGACTTCATAGCTTGCACTCCAAGAGAGCACTGAGCTTTTACACCAATAGTACTAAGGATCATCTCAAGGACGATCAGCTCTTTGTGGGATTCTCTGCAGGAAAAAATGGCAAGGTGGTGCAGAAGTGGAGCACATCACAATGGATAGTCCTGTATATAAATATCATCCACTTTAGGGCCCCATCTGACCCTTGTACCCACCAGGCCTTCACCAAAGGACTCTTACCAATCAAAAAAGTACTAACACCCACCCTCAACGCCTCCATTGACTCAGCATGATTCCTGTACACCTGGAAAAATTCCACCATCATGCTTCTGCTCAAGAAACCATCCCTTGATCCAGTCATGCTTTCCTACTACAGACCTCTCTCCCTTCAGCCATACCTAAGCAACCATCAGGTCTTTGACACCATGCTTTCCTCATTCAGGCCCAACCACAGAACAGAAATAGCCACAGATGACATCTGCATGTTCCTTGACAGAGAAGACATGGCAACCCTCGTTCTACTAGACCTCTCTGCATCATTTCACACAGTCTCACATCCTCATCAGGCGCCTGCTCCTTCATAACAGATAGAATACAAAATGTCAGTCTAGCACCTTACTCCTTGGAAGTCTGCAACCTGATCTGCGGACTGCCTCAAGGTTCATTGCTCAGCCACACCCTCTTCAAAGCATGCATGATCCCTCTAGCCAACGTCATCTGTGCACATGACGTCAACATCTCCCCCTATGCCGATGACACGCAAATAACACTCTTCCTCTTGGATAAGATCACCAACACAAGTAACAAGTTTACTCCTTGCATGACTGAAGCCCCTAAATTAATGAAAGCCAGCGATCTCAAGCTCAACACCGACAACACAGAAGTAGTGATCTTCGGCAAGAACACCTCACCTTGGGAGTCCAACTGGTGGCTGCCTGAACTCGGACCCACACCCATGGAACCCAATGATCATTGACAGCAAACCGGACAAGACCACATAAGTCAGTGCTGTCACTGCCTCCTGCTTCTACACCCTGAAGATGTTGAGGAAGATCTTCAATTGGCTCCCAAGCAATGTTAGGTCAGCCAAATAGGTGGCCTCACCTTTCTTTTCCAATATAGTGTGGGGCCACCCCATTTGTCTTGGAGAGTTGCTGGGGCCACAGGCTCCAAACCCCGCACTTTCTGTCCTGGCTGTACAGCCTTTTGGTCATGCCAAGCTTTCTGAAGCTCCTGGCTGGCCTCATGAGTTTTGTTGGCTTTCTTCATGTAGTCATCCATACGAGAACGCAGGCCCAGTACATAGTCCACGATATCCTGTTTAGAAGGATTGAGAGGTTGTCTCATCCTTCTTTAACTAGACATAATGGGCCCCTAACCCTAACTGGATGTCCAAACATAAGTTTAAATGGGCTGTAGCCCACACCCTTCTGCTCAACCTCTCTGTAGGTAAAGATAAGGCAAGGTGGTAAGACATCCCATTTTCGCCTCAGCTTTTCTGTGAGTCCAACGATCATACCTTTGAAGGTCTTGTTGAACCTTTCAACAAGCCCATTGCCCTCTGAATTGTAGGGTGTGGTAAACCTATAGTTAACACCACACTCTTTCCACATGGCAGTGATGTAGCTAGACAAGTACCTCTGACTGAAAAGACCTCCTAAGGAATCCTAACTCTGGAAAATATTCCCAGGAGGGCCCCTGCCACAACAGGAGCTATAGTGGTCCTAAGGGGAATAGCTTCTGCATAGCTAGTGGCATGGTCCACCACCACTAGGATATAGCTATGGCCAAATGCTGTTAGAAGGTTTACGGGCCTACAATGTCCATCCCTTCCCTCTCAATGTTACCCCAACCACTGATAGTGGGATTAAGAGGGCCTTTGTAGTGCCATCTGACTTACTACTGGCTTGGCAGGTGACATGTGAGCGATAAAACTCCTTGGTATCCTCAGACATGTAGGGCCAGTGAAAGCGTGGGACACCTACTGGGGGCATTACTACTAACAGAGCAATTGCAAGGGGCACTAGGAGTTTTAGTAGTAGTAGTATTAGTAGTAGTACTGGCTCTAGACATAGAGCAATTGGCATCCTTTGTCCTATGGCCTTTTTACTTTACACAAATAGAACCAAGGTTTCTTGTTAGAAGAAGAAGAGGATTTGGACCTAACCCCAGAGAAAGATTTTTGAGGAGCTTCAGAAGACTCGTCTTTAGCTTTCTCCCCACCTTTCTCTTGGGCCTTAGAAGAATCTTGCTTCTTCCGTCACCTCCACCACCATGAGACTTCTGTTTCACCCTGGTGTAGATCCACTTGTTTGCCTTCTTTCCCAATTTTTGGGGAGAGGTCCGATCTGAGTCTACCAGGTACTGGTGCAGTTGCTGATTTTGACAGTTATTAAGGATGTGCTCCCTTGCTAGTAATTTGTACAGTCCTTCATATTCATGCACATTACTTCCAGAGCCTTAATAGCACGGTCTCCAAAATCTACTCAGTCTTGAGTGTGTCCCTTCTGTGTGTCCCTAAACCTAACCCTGTATTGTTCAATGGTTAACCAAACCCACCGATGAGGATACTCTTCAAGACTTTGTAATAGTCTGCATCTTCTTCCTGTACACTCAAGAGTTTGTCTCTATCTTTGGTAGCAAAGGAGAGCCACAGGATAGCTGCCCACTGTCTCCGAGGAACCTTCGGAAATTTACAGGCCCTCTCTAAAGCAGTAATCCACTTGTGGATGTCATCACCCTCCAGGTAAGGAGGGACTATCCTGCTCAAGTTCCCAGTGTCAAAGGGGTGCTCCCCAACTCTAGTTTCACTAGTGTTGCCACCATGGGATCCTAATCCCAAATTCTTCCTAGCCCGCTGAACGCCTAGGGTCTCCTTGTCTAGAGCCAACTGGTCCTTCCTGATTCTGAACTTGGCTCCCTCACGCTTCAGCAGATGGTATTCTCTTCGTAAGGAGTCCTCTTTCTTGCTAGAGATGGAGGTCCCTATGGAAGTGTTACAGGAGGTTGAATTGACTGAGGAGGACCTGGACCTCCCCTGAAATCTCTGAACCCTCCCAGGAGGAATAAAGGGTCACCTACCTAAGGCCTTACTCTGTACCCTCAGTACTGTTCCCCGTGTGTGTGTGTGGGGGGCGGTTGGAGTTCTCCAGTAAGGGATTTTCAGATTCCTCCTGGGCATGCTCAGAAGCAGAGTCTTGGGTGTTGGACACTCCTGGCTCATCTTCTGGAGCTATTTAAATTCTGGTTCTTCAGTGTACTCGCATTGAGCAGAGTTTTCTGTATTTTAATCTATTTTCATGGTGTGCTACTCCATCCAAGTACTCTGTCTGAAAGTACTTGATCACAATGTAAGCTGTATAGTGCAGACGAATCTGTTCCAGAGGATGAGTGCACTATTTACACGAACATTAATGTTTCATCAATTCTTCCATTCATTTAATCATATGTTGAGACAGTTCTTTGTATGTTTCAAAAAATATTTATTATTCCTTCAAATTCAGGTTTCAAACGTTATTCGTAATCCATAAATGTCATCATTTCTAGATTATTTCATTAGCTGTGTTTTCATTTACCCAATGCATTTCGGGTCGAGATATTGACCCTTCATCGGGGGTCTATAGGGAAAGAAACGGAAAACTTAATGAGCTAGTCTTAACTAAATAAATTATTTACATCATCTGTGTTAGACTACTGAAAAGCACATATTTACACATTAATAAACATAACATCATAGAATGTAAGGATTGCATTATAATCGCATAAAGTTTTTCGAGTGCGGTCTGATGCTATGAAGTAAAATAACACTTGTGTCTACCTGTGTAAGCAAAAGCTACTATTTGGTCCGCTAAGTGGCGGCGAGCGTGTAAACGTGATGCTAAATACAAACATATACATTTAACAGTTTGCGCTAAAAATAAATAAATAAATCAATCCAAGTTACAAGAATCTTACTTCAATGAAAACGCTACCGAAGATTCCGGGATGACCAGCTGATGTGTTCATGTGACTAGGTGTATCAAATTGCGCCCGTTTTATTGTGTATAGTATCAGTGATGGTAGTAGTCTGTCTGTGATAGGTTTAAACGGTGTCACGTGATCGTAATAATCGAGGAAAGTGGTTTAAAATATATAATGTTCTGAGATACATGTCTCATCGTGATTTATTATCATCCTATATATGTATTCTTACAGTTATGAAAAAATCGTGAGGAAATTTAATTATTGAGTAAAACTCAATCGGAAGTTTGGCGGCCATATTGAAAAAGGCTGGTGGGTTTCGACGGTGTCACATGATCGTATCGATCGTGGAAGGTGATTGTAGTGATCTGAAATACATTGCTCGTCGTAATCTATTAAAAACCTATGTATATAATCTTACAATTATATGAATATCGTGAATTTTTTTTTAACTGCTGACTGAAACTCAATCGGTGGTTTGCGGCCATATTAGTAAAGGCTAGTGAAGTAAGAGGCGACCATAAAAATAATGTTAATAAATAATGTGAGTTCATTAGTTGTGAAGTGGATCATATCATGAAATGAAGTATTGTGTGGGTGTATATTGTGAATACATTAAATAAAACGAAAATTCAAGATGTAAAAGTGTTGCATAATAACACGTACTCTAATATTAGCGATGTATACTCTGAAATACTATGCCGGGCTTGTTAATAAAAAAGAAGGCAACCAACAATGCTCCAATAGAAAAACCAGGAGGGGAAAAAGAAAAAAACAAAAGAGACTGAGGAAGAAAATGCCATGCGAATGACGTGGAGCAAGAAGAAAACAACCTAGTAATGAACATATCAAACATCCAATTAACCAAACCGCAAACAGCATTATTAAACAAAGGAATAACATTTGTGCCAACATATCAATCTAACCCTCAAGAAACAGAAATAGCAATCTTTAAGTTTTTAAGAATCTTGCGTCTTAATAATTTCTTCAGTAACATTCAACCAATCGAAGTCAACAAAACAGATAAGGATCCTAAAGAGTTCAGAGCTAAAAGTGCTTTCTGTGCTCCGACATCGCATACAACAATAGACGCATTTGAAAGAGTCATCATGTCAGAAATTAAAACAATTAACTTTAAATGTGGGACACAAAGAAACTTTTCGAAAAATTAATGGAGCACATTAAAAAGTCTGACCGAAATGTCTAATATAACGATACAAAGAGCAGATAAAGGGGGCGCCCTTGTGGTTATGAATACAGAATTCTATGAAAAAAGCGTTTGGACCCATTTGCAAGACACTGACACCTACAGGAGATTAGATCAGGATCCTACTATTACATTTCAAATGACATTGAAAACAATCCTGGATCATGCATTACAAATGGAGTGGATCACATAAAAAACGTACAAATTCTTGAACATAAAGTATCCACGTAGACCACAATTTTATATGCTCCCAAAAATGCATAAAAACACCATCACTCCACCAATCAGACCAATAGTCTCAGCCTGTGGATCACTATCAGAACCTCTAGGTCGATACCTAGATTGGTTTCTGCAACCTATAGTACAAAGTTGGCAAACACATATAAACGACACCACCGCATTTTTAAACATGTTGTATACCATCGACCTAACTGGCAATGAAGAAGTATGGTTATGCTCAATAGATGTAACTGCGCTCTACACTTCAGTCTCACACAATGAAGGGTTGGAAGCCATGTACGATGGGTGTACCCATCGTACATGGGGTATGGCTCGTACACGCATTGTATATGGGGTATTGCTCGTACACCCATCGTACATGGGGTACGGCTTGTACACCCATCGTACATGGGGTATGGCTCGTTCACGCATTGTATATGGGGTATGGCTCGTACACCCATCGTACATGGGGTACGGCTTGTACACCCATCGTACATGGGGTACGGCTCGTACACCAATCGTACATCGGGTACGGCTCGTACATGCATCATATATGGGGTACGGCTCGTACACCCATCATACATGGGGTATGGCTCGTATACCCATCGTACATGGGGTACGGCTCGTACACCAATATTACATGGGGTACGGCTCGTACACCCATCGTATTTGGAGTATGGCTCGTACACCCATCATACATGGGGTACGGCTCATACACCCCATGATCGCAGGGGTACGCACCATACCCCTGCGATCATGGGGCATACGGACCGTACGGTGTCTATGTGTTTGTGTGCTTTTCCGTACGACTCGCCCTTACCTGATGTGGACCGTACGAATCGCGTCCTCATACCCCGGTCTGGATTGTACTCGTCGGGTCGTACGGCATGTGTACGAGTCGTACGGTTCACGGTTTCAACCTCGCAATACGTACGGATCGTGACGATTCGGACGAATTTACGGAATACGGATCGTACTATGTGACTCGGACGGACAGGTACGATTCGTATAGAGAGGGCTCCGGATACAAATCGTATGGACGTTTTTTTTCCCGAATCGAAATCGACCCCTGAATTGAAAGTGGACATAATATAGCTCAAATAAGATTCACAATTTTGGAAGCCATAACTATACTGAGCAACATCAATCCCCATAAATAACGCCTAAGATCAGAATACTTTTGGATAAGGAAACTGGGTAGCATGTACCTTCAAGGGTTGAATGACAGGATATAACTATCCTGTTTTTTGTGATTGTCCTATTTTGATCGGTTTTGCTTCTGCATAGTATTTCAAAGTATACAGCGCTAATATTAGAGTACGTGTTATTACGGAAACATTTTACATCTTGATTTTTCGTTTTATTTAATCTATTCACAATATACACCCACACGATACTTCATTTCATGATATGATCCACTTCACAACTAATGAACTTGCATTATTTATTAAAATTATTTTTATGGTCGCCTCTTGCTTCACTAGCCTTTACTAATATGGCCGCCAAAACTCCGATTGAGTTTCAGTCAACAGTTAAAAAAAAATGTTCACGATATTCATATAATTGTAAGATTATATACATAGGTTTTTAACAGATTACAACGAGCAATGTATTTCAGATCACTACAATCACCTTCCACGATCATTATGATCATGTGACACCGTCTAAACTCACCAGCCTTTTTCAATATGGCCGCCAAACTTCCGATTGAGTTTTACTCAATAATTACATTTCCTCATGATTTTAAAATGGAACGAAGCGCTCTTGTCTGCATTCCCACCACACCCTCTCCTACCTCGAGTTGTGAAGTAGATCAGAAAAGACCAAGCACAATTAACTCCTATTGCACCCAACTGGGGTTTGGAAAGTGTGGTAGCCAGAACATCTGAGCCTGAGCATTTATCCTCTGTTCAGGCTACCACTTCTGAAGACCTTCTCCTCAACACGGCAGAGTGCTGCATCTCAGTCTCTGCAACCTACACCTGTGTGAATGTAAATTGAATGGTAGCAACTTAATATGTTTCTTTTGGTGACTGAGTTGGTTGATGTCATCATTGCAGCCAGAAGCCCTTCCACACATTTCATTTATGCAGGGCATTGATTGAAATTTGTTGCATAGTGTGATGCCCCATATACTCACTTCTTACAGTCCAAACTTTCTGAAGGTTTTTGTTTGTTCTTTTGTCAGCCCAGTGAGGTGTTAAAGTAGGTACTGCGAAGGGGCATCAATTGGTCCTTTTGTCCTTTCTGTGTTTACTGGACTAGCTGTCCTTGTTTAAAGGTGGGATACCTTTTATTAGAACATTGGAATGTTGGGAGCTCCATTGCAGACAATGGAGTGCTCCCTGCTTCTACGGGCTGGTAAAGGCCCGCAGAGCAACATTCCAATGTTCTACAAAGGCTTCTCGAAAAAAATTCTGCCCTCTAGTGACAGAATGTTTTAATAGCCTTATAGCCCTTCGTAGCAGGGCTATACCGGCAATTAAAGTCCCGCTGTCTCGTTAAAGTCCCTCGCCTTCGGCTCAAGCCTTTAACGATTCAGCAGGCCTTTAATAGCCGGTAAAGCCCGCTACGGCGGGCTATAAGGCTATATTAGATCATTGGAATGTTGACAGCTTCATTGAAGACAGTGGAGTGACTTGGCCAATAATGGCTCACATAGACCTTCCGTTCCAGCATTCCTATGTTTGTCTTTATCTTTCTCCCTTTTTAATTTAGAGCATCTTACCATTGGTGGGTGGAATGTCCCCCTTCTGCCTTGTAAATGTAAATCCGTATTTGTAAAGCGCGAACTATTCACCCTTACGGGACTCAAGGCGCTAGGGGGCTGTCGTGGAAATTAAGTGAGCTATTGCCCAGAGTCACATGGTGCTGAGCTGAGCTGCTGCCGGAGCCCGAACAATGAACCCTGTGCTCCGAAGTCAGCTCCCCTGGCCTCTGCACCACACCTCTCCACCCTTGGGCTGTACCAGTTGTTAAAGACCCTCTTGCTTGTTAGAGGCTCTCCACCTGTGCCTCCTGCCTATAACTCGGGTTCAGGGCCTTTCAAAACTAATAAAGCCCTCAGCAGCAGGCTATAATCCAAGTGCACACTCATATCTGTTGTCATGTCTCATACAACATATTCAGATGGAAGACTACTGTGACAGCTTGCTGTGTATGTGTGTACCTGGCTGTTCAACACATTGCAGAACACCCATCAAATAAAGTTGTGTTCCCTGTAGCGTTTGAGAAAGGTCTATTTCACCTCTTCAGGAGATTATTCCATCCCCTTTGCAGCATGATTCTCTCTGAGTGCTTGGGTATTACTGGATGTTGCTGGTGATTTGAGTGTACAGATAAATCCTGACCAGCCCTTTATTATTCTAGAATATCTTGTCAAAGGATTGAATTTGCTCCTTTCTCTACACTGACTGTCACATATTTCTTGTTCTTCATTTACAGATCCTACTCCCACTCATCAACCAAAATTTTAAGAACCACTGCTTGTACTTCCTGTCTACGCCTGCTAAACTCCTAGGCAGTGGAGGACATGCATCCAACAAGGAGAAGGAGATGATCGCCAGGTAATAACTGCCAATATAGGATTGCTGGGAACTTCTCCAACTCTATGCTGTTAAGTTTTTTTTCCTCTAAAAGAAACCATTATGAAATGAGTTGCTGTCCACTGAAAACATTTTAGGGGCACCTCCGTGTGAATGAGATCAAAGCATCAGCAGTGCCTCCTATCATGGTATCTTTTATGTGCTGGGATGTTTTTTATGCATATTAACTTTGGCCACAAGCAGAGCTGCTCCTTACCTTCTTACCTAAAGAATGAGCCATTTGTCACTGGGTTGTCCATTAGTGCATACAATCAAAGACATTTTCCACAGAATGCTAATCAAATTGTTTGTTCAGTACTGCCTTTTGTGATGTTCTGTTTATTGGCAAGGAATATATGATGTTCCTCTAAAGATTTGTATTCAATTTCTGTTCTGCAAACACATTGATTATTTTTTATTTGCTATGCAAAATGGCAAGGCAGGCTAGCACTGCTTACTGATAACCACTGTGTCCTGCAGGCTATAAGCCTGAATCAGTGCAAAACCAACTAATGTTGCATTCTTCCAGGTTCAACAAATGTAATAACTTTAAATTAGTTAAAAGTCACACCTGTTATTTATAGTGCTTGGAAACAGCAGAAGTCTCCGAAACACTATATTATCAATAATTTATTTTCTTTTTTGGCTTCATGCGATTGAACGGTAGGCGTTGCTTCTTAGGGACACACACTTGCAATGACTAAGGCTTTCACTTGGATGTTTTGTTAAACGTGAGCTCTATTTGATTGGTCTGTGATCAGTTGACCATAAATAATACCAAAGTCAAGCAACTCACTGTGCCCTCACTTACTTGGGTATGTATCCTGTTCCAGTACCGCAAGGAAAAATCATAATCTCATGTAGGCTTATGAAATTTACACCGAATGCCTGCTTGAAAGGGCACAAGATGGAAATCCATGATTTTTTGGTAAACCTGGTTACCATTGCCGCATTGGACCTGTAGTAAGGTTTGAAGAGGTACTTAAAACATAATAAAATAGAGTTAATACAATAAAGACTGAGATTCTCCCCTTTGTTTTCAAGCCCTTTAAATATAATTGGTGACTCTGCAACAAGGAATTATTTGGTTGGTGTATTCTTGGTGTCTACAATCGGAGGTGATCCAGCTCATCTTTGGAACGCCCATGTGGATCTGTATGCCGCTGTCAGCAACACTAATATCCTGCTCTTCTGTGCCCTCCAGTATTGGTTGCAGGGAGCCTTGGAGAAGGCAATTTGGTTGAAGTGGAGTTTTCCACTTCACTACACATTTCCTTTAACACTTTTCATTCCTCGGTTTCTGGGGTAGATTCACCATTACAGAGCCCAAGTCATTCTCATTACTGAGAAGGGTGTGGCGTGCAGATTTCCTGCACCTCTTCTTCTGCCCCTTCTCCGAATTCCTTTCTGGGTGGCCCTCATCTAACAGTCAGTGTGGCAGGTACTTCACCCCATCCTCTAGAACCTCCACCTCCATGCCTAAAGACTGAGCGGGCACCTAAATTTGTTCAAACTGCCAGTGAAGTAGTGGATGTCATTTTGTCTGCTAGTCATGATTCTAGTAAAATTTTGTACTGTGTACTGTGGAAGGTCGAACAAATGTGTCAGTTGTTGTGCTGATATCATTGTGGATCCCCTTGGGACAGACATCCTCAAGTTCACACTTTTATTTGCACAGGAAAGGGATGCTGTAGGTTGCATTAAGGGATACTTAGCTGCCTTGTCAGCTTTTCTCTGCCTTCCAGATCAGCCATCTCCATTTAAGTTTGATAGGTTCTCCATCCAAATCACTACACAGTTGCCAGCTGAGGCTCTTAATGTTGAAAACTCTTGTCTTTATAGAACTAGGTGCGTCAGTGAGTTTCAAGCACAGAATGTCCATCCCTCATTTACATTTTCTTGCATAACAAGTTGATTGTTCTAACCAGAGCTGCTTTTTTGTCAAGTGGGGTGAGCTCTTTCCATCTGGGTCAGTCCAATACCCTCACTCCTCATCCTGCCAAGGAGGAGAAGAGGATGCACAGGCTGGATCTCACGAAGACAGTCAGCTTTTACATCACCTGTACCAATGACTTTCAAATTAACTACTAAATCTTCATAGAGTAAGCATGCAGCAAATCAGTACACAGAATGACACTATTGAAATGGCTCATCTTGTGTATTAAGATGTGCTATGCTGCTGCAAATAGGGAACCATTGGTAGGGCTATGAGCCCTTTATACAAGGGCGAAAGTATCAACATCAACTGTGGCTGAAAATCTATAAGACAGCAACATAAGAATTGTTGTCACTCATTCTGCTTGCCTCGCTGGTGAGGAAAAAAAAGAATAGGAATGGTGTCTGGATGCCGGGAGTGGGTGTTTATGATCCAGTGACATCACTGTGCCATAATTTCCAGTGCCAACATGGAGCCAGTGCCCCCTGCCAGTGTATAAAAGGCATTGGAAAAGTTTCCAGATCCAGACTGGTAGCTAGGATAGTCAGAAGGTGAGACATTTGCAGATAGAGAGTATCCAACAGAAAAATGACCAATGGTAAGTAACTTATTCTTATGCAACTTAATGCACCACAGTCTGTAGCAGTATTATTTTGTAATTTTGAAATTTTAACATTAAATAATTCTGTGTGTGCAAAGATGCACCTCATTAGTCCCATTCTAACACCTGAATACATCAAACAGCAACTGAAGCGGAACCATGTGTGCCTCTTCCTGTTTAGTTAAATTTTGATTTGTTAGAGATAGAATTTATTTTTTGCTGAAATCTAAAAAGGTGCAATTATGATGCAGACGGTGGATCAGGTAACAAAGGCATCAAATCCATAACTATGTGGATAATACTAAAACAGCAAAATCACATAATTTTAGTGGCCCTGTCCATATGTACTGAGAAAGTGAATAATGGAAAAATATGCTTTAATTTCCACCTTCAGGGGGGTTTGAGAAATAGTGTCTGGAGTTGGGCCTTGTTTTTATGGACACAGAATATGAAGCTCTTGGGATGAAGTTCCTTATTGGCATCATGTATAAAACCTGCTCCTTTGTTGCACGAATCTGTCTTAGGGAACTTCATAGGAATGAGGATCCTTAAGCATATTCCAAGATTCAGGCCCTAGGAAGCCTTGTGAGTAAATTTCAGCCAAAAATGGCCATTACAGCTACTTAAGAGATTCCGTCCTAAGCATTTTATACAGTGAAAACGAGCTGAAATACAACATGAGCAGGGTTTCCTCGCAGAAGATCTCATTTATCTTCAACATTAAAGCTTTCTTACTCTTTCTAGCTGAGGATAAGATCCTACCCGAAGTTGGTGGTTAGCATTAATCATGTGTATATTCTTAACCCTGTTATCCAATGGCTTCTGTTGATGCCACAGCCAGGGTTGATTCCCAGGCATATTTAGTTGAATAAGGAAAGTGGCCTAGAGTTCAAGGAAGCAGGTAAATCTAGTAAAAAAGTTACCACATGTGATATCTCATACACAGCTGCTTTGCACTGAATTAATTTTAGCAAGGAGCTTGTATTTCACTCAGAATTAAAAAACTCGGACAAAAAACAACTAAGTATTACCTCTGAATACGTGACGAATTTTCGCTCTGGTGTCATTGTTGGTAGCTTATTAAAGAACATAACATTTCAAAGTAATGCTTTTTTTCTTCCCTTTTACGTGCTAATGTTTGCTACTATTATTGCTAATGTTGACAGAGACTTCAAATAACGTATAAACTATCTTTTAACTGTCACTATGTAGAGTCTATCTTTGTCTGTAGTTGCATCTTGTCCAAATAGGGTCAAGGATAAAAAAAAGGTGATGGTACTCTATTAGAGCTGAGGCTTTGTAAACCACAGTGCTGCACATTGTCCATAAAAGTGACAACCTGCTGTTTCAAATTGCGTTTTCATACCCCTCCATTTCACCCCACGCATCTGGCCTTTTCCAGATTACCAAATACTGGGCCAGTTCGTCTATTTCTTCGTTCATCTTGGGTAATAAAAATGGGTCCTTAATAATATGGTTATATCTTTATCGTTTTAAGCTCTTAGGTCTCCTTTTCGAAGATTTGCGCTGCATTTGCATTTTGGCTATGACTAGCTGGGGATAACCTCAGATGTGTGCAAGAAATTAAAATTTAGAATCCTAAAGAGTGTCATAAAGGTTATCTCTGTGACTCAGTTACCCAGTAATACCAGAAATTATGGGACAACGTGAATGGCATGTCATAATGGATCATTAAGAAAATATAATTATCCCAAAGTATTTTCATATATATTGACAATATTGCAAAGCCTTATGCAACACTTTTATAATAAGTAATACCAAATAAATTATTAAAACTCTCAAATCATAACTGTTATTTTAATTTCAAGCAACTACTGTAATACCACTCATGTCAGTTTACATATGTTTTCACAGCTCCGCCTAACACACTTCATAAGTCACAAACCTTACTCAGCTTTAGCACGCACTTTACTATTGCAATGCAGCACACATGCCAATCAAATTCTCAAACTTCTAATAAAAATTCGAATATTTCAGACATAACCAACAGCTAAAACCAGATTGAAGATTGATGATATCTATTTTAGTTTTATATGTTTGTCCTTTTTATTGGGGAACATTTCTGGGCAAAGTGGAGAGCTGTGCATTATAAACATTCATCGGTGCGAGCAGCATTGTTCAAAACTGAGCTATGATAAACACAAAGGTGCCAATTCACAAAGGAAGGTTCACTGACAGAATATTGATGTAAAAAATATAGAAGTAAAAAATTACCGATGAAAAAATATAGAATACGAAAATATCGACTCCCTATACTTAAATAGGTAAGTACAAAAATTTAGAGAAAAAAATATTGATGCAAAAAAAATTGTTGTATAAAATTTCGATTTGTATATGTATATATATATATATAATAAAATAATACATATTAAATATGTTAAATAATAAAATTAATATTAAAAAAAAGTAGATTTAATGTAAATTAAAAAAATATAACAAATAAACTTAATTAAAAAAGTTAAACACATACATAATAATTAATATATATTTACTTTAAAACAATTAATAAACTCTGAATTTTAATTTCTTTTATAATTTTAAAATGATATAAACATTTACGGATATATATACATGACACCCAAAGACGCCATTGACGTCTTCCATGACTGCGTGATTAATGATATTAAACAATTGTACAAACATACCAACTCCAAAAGACGGAAGAAAACTACATTCATGAGGAGAGAATATGGCAAACTTATAAAGAAACTTGGGGAGAATCATGAGATTGTAATAAAAAAATCAGATAAGGGAGGCAATCTTGTGATTTGGCCCAAACAAGCTTACATCCAAGAGGCCAAGCGACAACTCTCTGATCCCTTATGTTATAAGTTGTCCAATCAGAAAGAATACCTCCATGCCAAGGGAGAATTACAACAACTGCTTTCACAATGGAAGAGAGAAGGACTTATTTCCGGCGAGGAATACAAATACATGAATATTAATTTCCCAAGAATGCCATCTCTGTATTTGATTCCAAAAGTACACAAAGATATAACACCGGTGCCTGGGAGGCCAATAGTTTCTGCCATTGGCAGTATGAGCGAAAACGTTGGCCAATATATAGACTTCTTTCTCCAGGATATAGTGAAAAACCTTGCCAGCTACGTGCGTGACACCGGTGACTTTTTGGACAAAATTGCCTGCATAAATTGGGAAGAAGATATGTGGTTAATATCATTAGACGTGGAATCATTATACACGAGTATTGACCACAAACAAGGTATGCATGCAACTAAGCATTTTTTGGACAAACGACCCATGGCTTTTTATGAGCATAACAAAGTGATTCTTGGGTTAATCAATTGGTGCCTGCACAACAACTTTTTCACCTTTGGTAAGGATGTCTACCGACAAATGAGAGGTGTAGCGATGGGGGCCTGTTTCTCTCCCAGCTACGCGTGTTTACACGTGGGCTGGTGGGAGGAGCAGGTCCTCACCGCGATGCACCGCACCACCATGGAAGATCACGTTGTCTGTTACCTACGGTATATAGACGATATATTCATGGTGTGGAAAGGGCCTAAGGAGGGAGCTATCTCTTTCATTGATGATATGAATAACAATGCCATGAATCTTAAATTTTCCATCAATATCAGCCAATGTAGAATGCAATTTCTAGATGTAGAGATTTATGTTTCTGAGAATAAGCTTATGACCACACTCCATAGGAAGGCGACGGCAGGTAATATGACCTTACATGCCGCCAGTATGCACCCGAAACACACCATCGTGGGGATTCCCTATGGAGAAATTCTTAGATTAAAAAGAATTTGTAGTCTGCCCTCTGACTTTGAAAAATGTTTAGAGGAATTGTTGGGGCGATTGAAAGCTAGGGGCTACTCTGAGAAAATCCTGAAGGAAGCGGTCGAAAAATCCAAATTGAGACCCAGAGAGAGTTTGTTCCCTTCCCGACAACCCGAGCCAGAGACTAGTATTGCACTTGATACTCTACATGAGGTTCCTAGAATGATAACAGCCTTCAGCAGTGAGGACAGGAAATTGAAAGCAATCTTTAAAAAGAATTGGCCTATAGTGCTGAGTGACCACATATTAAACACTAGGTTACCAGCCAATCCCACTATTACCTTTAGACGGGCTAAAAGTATGGGATCTGTGTTGGACAAGCCGGCTCCTGAATTAAAAGCAAAAACCCCCTGGTTAAAACCTTCGAGGGGTTTTTTCAAATGTTCTAGCTGTCGCGCATGTAGATTTGGAGTAAATACATCCCAATATTTGACTCCATTTTCTACTGAACCCAGAAAGATCTTGGGCAACTTCAACTGTAAAACGGATTTCGCTGTGTATGTCCTGACATGTACCTGCGGCTTACAATACGTGGGTAGTACCAAGCTGCAGGTGCATGTCAGAATTTTGCAGCATTTGCGCGCTATTTTACACAGTGACCCTGCCTACCCGGTGGCACGCCACTTCAAAAGAGTGCACAACAAAGATCTCTCGTGCTTGAAGTATTTTGTAATAGGGTCCGTGCCACCTATGACCAGAGGAGGGGATAGGGAGTCACGATTAAGACAGCTAGAAACTAAGATGATATTGGAGCTCGATACACGCTGGCCTAATGGTTTGAATAATATAGATGAGTTACATCACTTCTTATAACCATATCAAATTCCTGTCGCTGTACACTTCCTGTTGATAAACACAGACCCATCCCCACTATCTTTCTCCCTCTTAGTTAGGTTCCCTATTTTGAGGTTGAGTTTGGGTCTGCTCATTTTTGTCACCTAGATTGTATATATGGCTGTATATACTTTTTCTACTGATCTGTAAATTTGGAATGATTGGAATCCGTAATGAATTATTTGAAATTTTGATATATATGTATTTATGTGTATATATTGATCTATGTGGTATACATTTATACATATGTATTTATATGAGGAGTTTTGCACTTTTGTACTTTTGTAATTTTCTACTTTTCCACCTTTTTACAGATGTTGATACGATTTTGATACTGTTTTGCTACTGTTTTTCTATTTTTCTATTTTCCTATTTTTCTACTCTTGTACATATATGATTAATCAATAGGACAATGGAGGTGAACTTTGTAAATAAATATATGTAAATTAATGTGGGTTATAAATATGAGATGTAGAATTATGTATAGGTAGACCTATGAAATTGAAAGGTCACTATATATCGACATATGATTATCTTAAACCCAGATTTTGTATATGGTTCTAGGTTCCTTCCATTTTAACTATTTATACTATTTATTATTATTAAAGTACGTGACATATACACATGAAATGATAGGGTAATCAATAACCCACTATTTATACATCTGTCAATACATATTTGCTTATCGTACTTGATATAATGACTGGTATTGCACTTTAGCTGGTTCAGCTTTTCTTTCTCATGCACTTTTTACAAATGTTGCACTTTACTCACTTAGCACTTTTCCATACGACTGCTAGTACATTGACGGATATACCCATATGCCTAAATTGTAGATATTAGAATTTCCCTGTTATTGTTTATTACTAAACAGATGTTTATCTGTTTTTTAAGTAAGGGAATTTTTTCTATTATACATAGGTTCTATGAGATACATGAATGTTATAAGTGGATTTAACCGGTGAGAATTTATGAATCATGTATAGCGATATCTGGATTTAACCAGTGATGTTTTTCTGTCTTTTGGTAAATGTTCCATTGGATACACTGTCACTTTACTGTGGAAGTATGTTGTTTATTTCTATAAAGTCACATGACTCACTATGTCACTGTGAGGGGTTGGTCACTATGTGTAATTAGCATATAAAAAAGCATTGAGTTCGATGTACTAGTTGCAGCGTGAACAAGGGCACAACTTGCCAGAAACGCGTAGCTGCTTTCTGTTGTTCAATAAAACAACTCTGCTGATGTGCTGTGGTCCGTCTCCTTCCTGTTTGCTGGTGTGCTGCGTGGTTGCTGAAACACCGAGAGATCAGAGGAGTCACGTGTTGGATATATATATATATATATATATATATATATATATATATATATATATATATATATATATATATATATACCAATAACATAAAATCTAATAAAAAAACTTTCTATTATAAATTAAAACCTTAATCTATTTAATAACCTTCAAATTTACATTTCCTACTCCAGTCAGTGCAAAGGTAGGGAAAGTGTTGGCTCGCTGAAGGGTAAAAATTACTATTCCCACTCAAGTGAGTGCAAAAGTAGGGAAAGTGTTGGATAGTGAAGGATTTAAAATTACTATTCCCACTCCAGTGACTGTAACAGTAGGGAAAGTGTTGTATAGCCGAGGGGTAAAAATTCCTATTCCTATTCCAGTGAGAGCAACAGTAGGGAAAGTGTTGGATAGCGAAGGGGTAAAAATTACTGTTCCCACTCCAGTGAGTGTAACAGTAGGGAAAGTTTTGGATAGCGGAGAGGTAAAAATTACTATTCCCACTCCAGTGAGTGCAACTGTAGGGAAGCTGTTGGATAGCAACGGGGAAACAATTACTATTCCCACACCAGTCAATGCAACAGTAGGGAAAGTTTTGGATAGCAGAGGGGTTAAAAATACTATTCCCTTTCCAGTGAGTGCAACAGTAAGGAAAGTGTTGGATAGCGGAGGGGTACAAATTACTATTCCCACTCAAGTGAGTGCAAAAGTAGGGAAAGTGTTGGATAGTGAAGGATTTAAAATTACTATTCCCACTCCAGTGACTGTAACAGTAGGGAAAGTGTTGTATAGCCGAGGGGTAAAAATTCCTATTCCTATTCCAGTGAGAGCAACAGTAGGGAAAGTGTTGGATAGCGAAGGGGTAAAAATTACTGTTCCCACTCCAGTGAGTGTAACAGTAGGGAAAGTGTTGGATAGCGAAGAGGTAAAAATTACTATTCCCACTCCAGTGAGTGCAACTGTAGGGAAGCTGTTGGATAGCAACGGGGAAACAATTACTATTCCCACACCAGTCAATGCAACAGTAGGGAAAGTGTTGGATAGCAGAGGGGTTAAAAATACTATTCCCTTTCCAGTGAGTGCAACAGTAAGGAAAGTGTTGGATAGCGGAGGGGTACAAATTACTATTCCCACTCCAGTGACTGTAACAGTAGGGAAAGTGTTGTATAGCGGAGGGGTAAAAATAACTATTCCCACTCCAGTAGGTGCATCAGTAGGGGAAGTGTTGGATTGCAGAGGAGTAAGAATTAATATTCTTACTCCAGTCAGTTCAAAATTAAAAACAAATAAAATATTAACAACAAAAATATTTAAAAAACTAAATAAATTAGAAAATATATAACTATGTTACAATTAAAATACAAATATATTTATTATTCATTAACAAAAACATATTATAATGTTAAATATATATGAAAATAACCTACAACTATTATATGAAATAAAATAGGAAATAATTTCCAAACAAATAAATATTTTCAATTAGAAATTATTTAGAAACAAATTATTACATACATTTACTTTCTTACTTACTTTTTAATTTCCTACCCTATAACACCACACAATTCACAACCCACATCTAAATTAAAAAAATGTTCTTCCTTAAATAACATAATTAATTACCAATTAAAGAAATATTATTAATTAAAAAACAAATTAAAACTCATACAATTAATTAACTTCCCACACTTTACTCCTATAACCCCACAACCCACAGCTAAAATTAAACTGTAAAAAAATGCAGATTTTCAACATTTGGTAATGAGTAGAAAATCATGATTTTAATAAAGGCACAGAGGCTAATATTATGCACTATACTTTTATTACCACCCAGGCAGCAGCAACAATAAAACATAGAATTAGAACATAGAATTAGAATCCAAACACATTCCAGAACTCTGAACATATATAATCTCATAGAACCTGCAGCCATCTTCCTCTTTTGTACGCTGCGAACATAAATAAAACCAAAGTCTCTTTTTCTGAACCAACCAACTCTTCTTATAGGAATTCGTTTTCTCAAATCTCCACCTTCTCAGGGAATAACTTCTTCTCTTTAACCTATACAGAAAAAACAAAAATCAAACAAACCATCAAACAATGGGAGGGAAGAGCGGAGGGATAATATTAGCCTCCGTGCCTTTATTAAAATCATGATTTTCTACTCCTTACCAAATGTTGAAAATCTGCATTTTACATCAAGGCCCGGAGGCCAATATTATGCATGTTCAAAGTTCATCAACAACACTATTCAAAACACTCTCCACTGGTTTAAAATAAAATCTCTTAAAAGTGGATTCACAACTCCAATCAGCAGCCTTCATAATTCCACTTAAACTAAAACCTCTCATATAAGCCTTACTAGCCATAGCTCCCCTTACTGAATGAGCGCCAAACACACCAGTATCAATCCCTGCCTTAAACATTACCTCTCTCACCCACCTAGCCAGAGTAGCAGATGAGACACCCTTAAAAGGCTTCCTTAAGGAAATCAACAACTGTGAACAACCAGAAGGTCTTAAACCAAACGTCCTCTTCTCATACTCTTTTAAACAACTGACCACACAAACTTTTATTCTCATAAAACTGAGGATAAAATATAGTCCTTGTCATAGTCTTCATTCTCTTACGCAACTCAAAACACACACCCTCCGGTTGAAAAAACCTAGAATCTACCTCTAAAGCTCTAACATCCGAAACCCTTCTACAAGAAACCAAACATAGTAAAATTGAAAGTTTCCACGTCAATAACTTAATTTCCAAAAACTCATTCTCACCCCAACTCTCTAACTCCTTAAGAACCAAAGACACATCCCATAGAAAGCCATATTTCGCCTTAGGGGGTAAAACTATCCTCACACTCTTAATCAACCTCCTAACTAGAGCATGCTGCCCAATAGGAAGGCCATCAACCAAAACATGACCTGCCGAAATTGCAGACCTACTAATATTCACAGAATTATAAGCCAAGCCTTTTTCAAACAAAAAAGTCAAAAAATTCACCACATCTACCACAGAAGCTGATAAGGGATCCAAATCCCTCTCAAAACACCAACTAGCCCATCTTCTCCAAGCCGACTTATACACTTTTGTCGTTCCCTTAGACCAAGACTTAGCGATGAGACTCTCAGCCTCCTCCGATAATCCATGTATTTGCCAAACTCTCCTGAAATCAACCAAGCCATTAATCTTAGCTGACCGTTTCCCACCATGTTGTGAACATTCCCCAAAGGATCCAGAATAATTTCCTCCAGATCCGGTAGCAACACAGGATCCTCCACCAACAACTCCATCACGTCTGGAAACCACACTTGGGACCTCCAAAAAGGAGTTATCAACAATAACTCCGCCTTCTCCCTCCTGACTTTCATTATCACTCTCTGAATCAAAGAGAATGGGGGAAAAGCATAATTCCTTCCTAGACTCCAATCCTGCAGAAAAGCATCTATCCCTTTCGCTTCCGGATCCGGTTTCCAACTGTAAAACTGATCTGACAATTCAACCTGTCCGCAAACAAATCTATCTGAAACGGACCCCATTTCCTTTCCAGACTTTTGAAAACGTTCCTGTTCAACTTCCAATTGCTTACATCCCTCATATAGCTTGAAAACCAATCCGCTTCTACGTTGCTCAGACCTGGAACATACTGAGCTTGAACAACCATCTCCTTTTCCAGACAAAAATTCCAAAAATCCTTCGCCAAATTGGCTAGTCCCCTTGAACGAGGACCGCTCAACTTGTTCACATATCTCACTGCTGACAGATTGTCCATCTTTAGAAGAATACAACACTTCAACGAATTCTTCATAAAACTTTTCACTGCAAAAGACCCCGCCAGCAGTTCCAGACAATTTATATGCATCTGAGACTCCTCCATCGACCATCTCCCCCCTGTTGACACCGAACCACATCTTGCTCCCCAACCATGAAGACTCGCATCCGACTCTATCTCCACCTCTGGAATCTCTCCAAATATTGCCCTGCCATTCCATGCATCCAGGTTCATCATCCACCAATCCAACTCGTCTCTGGATTCCTGATTTAACCATACTCTCTGAGAATACCTTGCCCCCTTCCTCAGATGATACCCTTTCAATCTCTGCAATGCTCTGTAATGAAGAGGGGTAAAAAAGGGGGTGGTGATGGACGGAGTATCCAAATCAATCAAACACTCACACCCAGTCAAAAGATCTGGGTTTAATCCATCACCGTTCTTTAGCCCACCATGCCACCCCAGTTCAGACATGGCCATATGCAAATCAGTCTGACCCTGTGCCTCATGGGAACAGTCCAGCCCGAACTGCCAAGCCATGTCTTCCCTGGACCGGAAACAAGCTTCCGAGGACCGGGTTCTGGCATTCCAGCCGTCTTCAGCCCGGCTTGCTTGAATCCAGTGGCAAAGTGAGCAAGGGACTCACGTCTGAGCATACCCTGCCACACTTATGGCAGCCAAAAGCGGTACAAAAGGGGGTGGTGATGGACGGAGTATCCAAATCAATCAAACACTCACACCCAGTCAAAAGATCTGGGTTTAATCCATCACCGTTCTTTAGCCCACTATGCCACCCCAGTTCAGACATGGCCATATGCAAATCAGTCTGACCCTGTGCCTCATGGGAACAGTCCAGCCCGAACTGCCAAGCCATGTCTTCCCTGGACCGGAAACAAGCTTCCGAGGACCGGTTTCTGGCATTCCAGCCGTCTTCAGCCCGGCTTGCTTGAATCCAGTGGCAAAGTGAGCAAGGGACTCACGTCTGAGCATACCCTGCCACACTTATGACGGCCAAAAGCGGTACAAAAGGGGGTGGTGATGGACGGAGTATCCAAATCAATCAAACACTCACACCCAGTCAAAAGATCTGGGTTTAATCCATCACCGTTCTTGAGCCCACTATGCCACCCCAGTTCAGACATGGCCATATGCAAATCAGTCTGACCCTGTGCCTCATGGGAACAGTCCAGCCCGAACTGCCAAGCCATGTCTTCCCTGGACCGGAAACAAGCTTCCGAGGACCGGTTTCTGGCATTCCAGCCGTCTTCAGCCCGGCTTGCTTGAATCCAGTGGCAAAGTGAGCAAGGAGCTGGAAATATTGCTTGAATCGATGCAGACAACAGACCCAACAGCCGAGCTAACTGTCTCAATGTTATCCAATCCGACTGCAAAACTCTCCTCACTTCCTTCTTGATTGTTTTCACCTTCAACATTGGTAACTTCAACACACATTCCAATGTCTGTATCTGAAAACCTAAAAATTGAATCTCCTGCTGGGGAATCACACAAGACTTCTCTCTGTTCACCACGAAACCTAAGTCCTCCAATACCCTGATTGCAAACTCTGTCTGTTCCCTCGCAAGATCCTTTTCCTCTGCTAAAATCAGAAAATCGTCCAAGTACACAATCAGTCGAATTCCTCTTGATCTCAACCAAGCCGCCACTGGACGCATCACCTTCGTGAAACACCATGGAGCCGACGCCAGACCAAATGGGAGATTCTTGAACCTCCATAACTTCCCTTTCCACCTGAACTGCAAAAAATCCCTTTGTTCCCTGCACGTAGGAATCGTTAAATAAGCACCCTTTAGGTCCAACCTTGTCAACCAATCTCCCTTCCTTAAAAGATCCCTTAACATGTGAATCCCCTCCATTTTGAAATGATTGTACACCACCCAATCGTTCAATTCTTTCAGATTTATCACTGGACGCATTCTCTTCTCCTTCTTCTCCACCAAAAATATATTGCTTACAAATCCTCCTTTTACTACTTTTGCTTCCTCTATAGCCCCTTTCTCCAAGAGAGCATCTATCTCTTTTGTCACTAAATCCTCCATTTCTCTTGAAAACCTTAAGATTTCCGGGACCCACTTTTGAACAGGAATCTCCGCAAAATCTATCTTGTAACCAACAACTGTTTCCAAAACCCATGGATCTCTTGTTATTTCCTCCCATCTCGAAACAAAAAGGGCTAGTCTGCCGCCCAACTTTATTCGGATAGAAGTAGGGTCTTGAAAATTGCTTACCTGAGGCCCCCCTAGTTCTCCTCTCTGAGCGCATGCCTCTTCCTCTGCCTCTTGGGGGAAAAAATGTCCTTGTCCACCTCTGGATCCATAAAAACTTGATCCATAATTTGAGTAGTAGGGTCTTCCTCTGCCAAAGTTGCCTCTCGACACTCCTTGTCCTCGGCCGGGAAAACGACCCCGCATTCTCCCGGCCACTCCAAAAACACGTCTAATATCTTTCTGCGCTTTTTCTAGCGAACTGAAAGTATTCACATAACGGGACATGTCTTTCACAAAATCGTCCCCAAACAACAATCCTTCAGATTTTTCTCCTGGCTCATTTGAAGCCAAATCAACCAATTTTGGGTCAACCTTAAATAGGATCGACTTTCTTCTTTCAATATTCAAAGAAGTATTTGCGCTTCCCAAAAGGCAAATAGCCCTTTGAATCCACTGACGTAATTCTACCATGTCAATCCCAATATTATGAGTATGCGCCTCTTCGCATATATCAAAAATCTTAGTCAAAGGGCCAAGAATGTCCAATAATCTGTCTTGGCACCCTTTTAATCCTTTCTCCAACCCTCTTCTAGGGTCCTTCCCTGTTTTGTTTATAAAAGCTAGCATCCTCTGATCTAGCTCCGATGTGTATGCCACCTTACTATCCAAGCATGGTCTAGGACACTCACTACGCATACGTGTCCTCACCTCCTTTGGAATCTCCCTCCTAATCCAATAGCGAACATATTTCGCAACATGATCTACAGGAGTCCATTGGGGTGATAATGGATGTTGTATTAACAAAGGGTCAAACATCTCCTCACCCTGAGGATCATATATTTCATCATCTTCCACTTTTATTTCTTTCTCACTTACTTTCCTTTTCTTCTGAGGAACCTCCTCAAAATCAGATTCTTCTAAATTTGAGCTGCAAGGTAACTCTACATCACCACTTGAGCTCGTATCACACGCAACCACCGTGTGTTTTAATTTCTGTGCCTTTTTTGCGCTCTTTCTCGCCTTTATAGCGTCCTCTCTTTGAACCTTACGTTCATTCCTTTTTTTAATACCATCCATACTTTTTCTCTTTTGACCCCTTTTTCCTTGACCAGAAGTACCAATGCCCATCTCTATCTCCTCTGTGGTCCAAAAACTCTCCTCATCACCAACTCTCTGCTTTCTCTGTACATTTTTCTCTAATGTACTTTCTATTTTTTTGTCTATTGACGCTGCCATCTCGCCAAACATCTTTTCCATGTACACCTTCATTCTCTCCTCAAAATTTCCTTCTGATCCTTCCATTCTTGTTCCTTATAAAATAACCTTTAAACTATCAAATCTAAAAAACTCCCACTGTCAAAGTGAGTATTCCCTCAGAATCTGCCTTATCCGCTACACTTTCCGATCTTCCTCAAGCCAATATTATAATCTCAACCGCGCCTGTCACCGACTCCCGACATCTGACAGGAAAAACAAACCATCAACTGAGCCCTCGTCGATCACACTATCCCAAAATATGGCCATTCGAATCTCTTCATTTTCAATATGAAGTTTCCCAATTTCACAAAATGGCCGCCGCACGCAACGTAAGTACGGTGGCCCCTCTACATCATATTTTATTCGTATGCGGGACTCATTACCATTCTACTAGCAGTCACGCTATCGGTCTTGCGCACGCTCGCGCACTCCCTCGGCCTGAATTCAACTTGCGCGTCACCCAACGCGCACTTCCAACTGCCTTCATCCGATGTTAGAAAACCGTCAAAGCACGACAGACGGTAAAAAACATCTTTATTTTTTAAACTTACACAAATTCCTTTTCCACTTCTCTGCATCAACAAAGCCTCTCAATTACACTAGCTCAACAAATATTAAAAATGCTCTCTTTGCCTGTATATCGATACGTTCTGACATAATCCTCCAAAACCGAAAATCCTACTAAGATACTTTCCTATATTACTAAGATACTTTTTCCTATACTCTAAAACACGTTTTAAACTACTCTAAAACACGTTTTAAACCAAAATAAATTAAATCTTCTGTGAAATTAAATACTTTATAAACTTTACATTTATAAAACAAATTACAGTTCTTATAACATAACACAGACAGACATCTTACTCTATAACTCTAATCATTTTTTTTTTTATGATTATAAACACATTTAAACAGTTAAGCCAAAAGAAAGAACTTATCTCATGCCTGAGCAGCAACAAAAGAGGAAGATGGCTGCAGGTTCTATGAGATTATATATGTTCAGAGTTCTGGAATGTGTTTGGATTCTAATTCTATGTTTTATTGTTGCTGCTGCCTGGGTGGTAATAAAAGTATAGTGCATAATATTGGCCTCCGGGCCTTGCTGTAAAATTATTAAACACTTATAAAACTTATTTTCAATTAAAAAACTAATAGTATTTACCAACTAATTTTAAAGTAACCTTAATTTACTCCCCATACTGTACCCCTATAACAGTAAATACCCACACAAAAAAATATCCTAACTAAATATCAATTAATTACATTACTTCCCACACTTTACCCCATAAACCCCACAACCCACACCTAAAATTAATTACACAATTTCCATATTTAATTTTCAATTAATTGATTAATATTAATTACCAACAAATTATTATTTAATTAAACATAAATACTTCCCACCCTTTACCACTATAGACCCCACAACCCGCACCAAGAATTAATTACACAATTCCCATAATTAATTTACAATAAATTAATAATATAAGTTAACAACTAATCATTAATTAATCAAAAATTACTTCCCACACTTTACCCCTATAAACCCCACAACCCACACCTAAAACAAAGTACACAATTACCATAATAAATTACCAATTAATTAAAATGTATTAACAACTAATTATTATTAATTACAAATAGATTACTTCTTACCTTTCATCCCAATAAACCCCACAACCCACACCTAAAACAAATAATTCAACTACCGTAATTAATTACAATTAATTAATTTTAATTGACAACCAATTAATCATTAATTAGAAAGAAAATAATTTCCCATAATTAACACTATAAAATCTCAAATAAATAAATATTAATAAATACAAATAATCATTAATTTATTAAAATTAAATTACTTCCCACCCTATTCCCCAATAAACCCACAACCCGCTACGGAACAAAAGAACGTAAAATGTACTTAAAATCAAACGGTATATATATATATATATATATATATATATATATATATATATATATATATATATATATATATATATATATATATATATATATATATATATATATATATATATATTATATATATTACAAAACATAAACAATACGTATACAAAAAAACATACATCACATACATTTAAAATATAAACTAAAATACATAACACTAATTTAAAAAATTGATATTTTAAACAACTATATTTTTGTAAACAATATTAATGACTTCTATATTTTTTTAAACAATATTTCTTACCTTAAATTTGATATTTTTGACCACAATATTCTTGCTGTCAATATTTCCCTTGTCTAATTGTTGCGTGTTCGAGAGCTTACCTTTCAAATTGCATTCAAAGAATCCTTAACTTACGTTTCTTCTACCCGACAGAACGACTTTTGTTTAACTATAACTTACCCAGGTTCTGAGGGACACAGGGTCACCCCTTTTTTAGGTCTCGCTGGTGTTAGCAGCTCATAGCCCTTCTCCAGCGAAAGACCTATTGTTGTGGGTTTCCTGGGAATGGCTGAGCGGGGGTGGTTACGCGCATTTCTTAGGCGATTTCATCTCTAGCACGCGCTTCAGCCTGCGCACTAGCATCACGTGTTGAGACATTCCCGTGCGCTGCAGCTCTGGTTTAGAGAACGCGCCTAATGACTTCCGTGTTTGTTTAGATATCTTTTCTAGCACGTGCTTGAGCTGGCGCGTTAGCATCACGTGGACATTCTCGGGCGCTGCAGCTCTGGTGTAGTGAACGCGCCTAATGACTTGCGTGTTTGTTTATATTTCATTCCTAGCACGCGCTTCAGCTGGCGCGTTAGCATAACGTTTTGAGACTCTGCCGGGCGCTGCAGCTGTGGTGTAGAGAACGCGCCTAATGCCGTGTGTCTTTAGTTTGTTGTTTGGGTCAAGCGGCACACGCACAGGAAAGTGAAAATCAATTGAATAGCGGCACATGTAAAAGAAAAACACATATTGGACCCACAAAGAAGACCAATGCTGCATAAGAAAATAAGTATTAGTATAATAAACAGCGGCACGCCTCACATGTAAAAACACATATTGGACCCACAAAGAAGAGCAATGCTTCATAAGAAAATAGGTATTTATATAATAAACAGCAGCACGCGCACAGGAAAGTGGACAGCAATTGAATTGCCTGAAATGTAAAAATACATATTGGACCCACAAAGAAGACCAATGCGTCATACGAAAATAAGTATTTCTATCATAAACAGTCATTTATATCATAAACAATCATAGATTTCATTCCTAGCACGCGCTTCAGCTGGCGCGTTAGCATTGAATTTCCTGAAATGTAAAAATATATATTGTACCCACAAAGAAGACCAATGCGTCATACGAAATTAAGTATTTCTATCATAAACAGTCATTTGCATCATAAAGTCATAGATTTCATTCCTAGCACACGCTTCAGCTGGCGCGTTAGCATCACGTGTTGAGACACTGCCGGGCACTGCAGCTGTGGTGTAGAGAACGCCCCTAATGCCGTGTGTCTTTAGTTTGTTGTTTGGGGCAAGCGTCAAGCGGCACGCGCACAGGAAAGTGAAAATCAATTAAATAGCGTCACATGTAAAAGAAAACACATATTGGACCCACAAAGAAGACCAATGCTGCATAAGGTAGGTATTTGTATAATAAACAGCGACACGCCTCACATGTAAATACACATATTGGACCCACAAAGAAGAGCAATGCTTCATAAGAAAATAAGTATTTATATAATAAACAACGGCACGCGCACAGAAAACTACACTGCAATTGAATTAGTGTTAACATCGCGCACAGGGAACTAAACTGCAATTTAATCACATCAAATGTAAAAACACATATTGGACCCACAAAGAAGACTAAAGCTTCATGAGTAGAGTGCCGTGCACCCCATTAGCCAAGTTGCAGAGATGCCACGTGTCAACAAAAGGTGCCGGCAGGAGTACATGTATCTACCTATTTCCAATACTAAGCATCCCGTCTGTCGTGTCACTTGGCGAATTTGTACGAGGGATAGAGTTGGCAAATCAGGGTCGGTGAGCTAGGCAGACAAAGGAAATTTAGGGGAAAGCATGTCTTTTGGCTGCCACACAGTAATTAGTTCATCATCGGCATTTGGGAAGGGCTGCTATACAACCGTGTGAGAACCCAGGCGCCATTTAAACAAAATAAGGGAAATACAGAGAAACATTTACTGTTTGGAAGGTTTTGCTTCCCCTACAACGCTCACTTGGCATGCCGTCATGCCTTATTTTGTCCAGTACTGAGAAGTGAGCAGTGTGAGTACTTGCACGCTGATGTGCCTGCTGCCACTGCAGTCTAGAAAAATAAGAGCCCGAATCAGGTCTGTTTCGCGGCCCCGTTTCAAAACATTGCTGGTGAGCGGACCCGGTGAGACATGGCCCACTTAAAGCCTTGATTACCAAGCAGGAGAATCTTCCTACGTTCAGGAAGGCTTTAGCGGTCTGATTGCCTAACAGATGTGCGCAGATGATGCAGCTTCTTGACTCTCTTTCAAGGTGGCTTTGGTGTAATAGCTCGGATGGCGAATGCACCTACAACAGAGATGCATTGATTTTCATTTGTTCGCGCACTAATGCACGTTTAACCCTCTTATGTCGATAGCAACAGTACCATTTGGTTGGGGGTGGGGGAGGGGTCAGTGCAAGTTAGCGCGTCACTACTAAGCCACAGGAGGAGGTACGCAGTCGCTGCCTAATGGTTGTTTTTGTGCCATTAGCTGCAGGCAGGGTTTACCCCCAGATCCACGAGGACTTCCCGCAGTTCGCTTGAGCCTGATACAATCTATAAATTAGAATATGGCACTTACTGTTGGCTGTTGTGAGACGCTGAAGAAGACTGTTCGGAAACCGGCACTTACTCTGTCGCAGGTGCATTACGCCGCTGAGCTATGGGCGAGCGTGCAGTGTTTGCTGGAGGTCGCTGTGCTGTTTTTCAGTGCTTAATATCATATAGATCATGAACCAGGAGGCCAGTTAGAGGCTTGTGTGCACCTCTGTGTTCCACAGGGGAGGGGCGGGGGTAGGCCAGTCTTGAGTAATCAGTAGCGCTAGGCATGCTGGGACGAGTATGCCGCCACTTGTGACACAAGTGCAACTACAAGTCCCAGCATGCTTGCAACTGCTAACTGAGATTCAGGACCCTTGCTCCCTAACAACACTTAGTGGGCGCCTGGATGTCTAGGCTTCCTCGTGCTAGACCTTACACCTGCCTTAGCAGTGCAAGTGAGGGTGACTACCTTAAACGGAGGTGACACACACGGCGTCAACACCCATAACAAGGTTTCCATGACCGCGCACCACATTAGCCAAGTTACGGAGATGCCACGTGATATCAAAAGGTGCCGACAGGAGTACATGTATCTACCTATTCACAGGACTAAACAGCCCATCTGTTGTGTCACTTGTAAAACCCTACAAATGTTAGATGTTTCTGTGGAATATAATCTGTCTCCAAATATACTTGGCCTTCATATACAATTTATATGCCAATGCTGTTTACTTTGCTCTTCTCTCGTATTGCAATCTGTTTATTAGGCTTTGGCAGTTGTCTTAAACAGCCTGACCTTTTCCACATTGGCGCCATGCCGCGTTCATTCATTTCCTGCTTAGTGAGTCAGTATCAGTGTTAAAAGCTTTGCTTTCAGATATTGTAGGTCTGAATGTCCGATTTATTAGTGCTGGTGTTTACTTAGGGCGTGTCTGTTATTACATTTTGTTAATTGGGCTTTTGCACTCGCTGGCGCCCTGCCTTGTTCATCATTAGTTTCCTGCTTTGTGAGCAGCACAACAACATATTAACTCTGCAACACAACAGCATCACTCACCACCACAACATTTACATGCACTGATCTGTTTATTAAGTCTTCTATTTCTATTACATATTAAATGCAATACAATGCATACATCTATAAGCAAATTACCCATCCAATAATTCTTGCTTTTTTTCTACTTTTGCCAATTTGCTTTGTACGTTACAGTTGCTTTTTCTTACTTTTCAGGAGCTAGATAAACACACATTTTTATTTTCACTTCCTGTTGCTCAAATGTGTCTCGATGCGAGACCTATTGCATTGCAAATGCTTGTTCTTAACTGTCAATATTTCTGTGTCACAATATTTCCAACTCAATATTTGTGTAAGTTGACATTTCCAACTCGATGTTCTGTCTGAAAACCGTCCCCAAAAAATCTAAAATGGGAATGAAATGGGAATATTTATGTAATAATCTTATACAATTAGTACTAATAGTGACAAATATGCCCTTTTTGGACTTTTATTAATAGGGAATTGGATGTTTCAGGGTGTTTCTCAAAGGCATGTCAGACTACTTAAAAACTTTTCTAGTACTCCTTCCCATATTCGCAAATGCCTTTGTGAAGCAGCCCAGATAAATGTATGTGTGAATGGTGGATGTACTAAATGGTCTAAACCATTGGTATCATTCCAAAGTATGGTTTCAAATAAAATGCTTTAAAGCATTAATGGAAGAAAATATCATGGTGCAAATGGAATAGTTCCATCAGTTAAGCATTACAAGTTCATATTAGTTATTAGATGTTAAGTTGTTTACTTAAAATGCCTATTGTTTACAATGCTATTAAGTTAATGCAATAATTATTGATATAGGTAAAAAAGGCAGTAAATGGACTAGAGAGATGTAAAAAAGGAAATATCACAAATCCTGGTAATATAATTGAGTACATTAATCTTGATAAAGTCTAAAAATAAACATTACTCTATAGAGATGTCAAAACTCTTTGGGAAGTTCCAGAGAGTCCATTAGCTAGTATATCTTTACCCGTTTAAAATGGTTATTGCACTGCATTGAGCACTTGCATTTATCTGACGGATGGACTCTAAAAAACAAGCGTGGACAATTTATTAAGGTAGACCATAGGGTATGTGTAAATGATAGCTCCATCAACACTTTCATGTACATAGGAATGTGCATGTTTTCCTATGGGATGGTCTTCTGATTTTTCTATGCTGTACAATCTTACAAAATATTTACATTGTCTCTTTTCCATCGCTTTTTCATTTACTTTTCTTTTCCTTTGTCTTCTGCCTTTTCTTCCTCATGCTTTTTGCCTTTAGCATCTTCTGCAAGCTTTCTGCTCTGGTTCGGCACAGAGTCTCTCTTTTTGGTAAGCATCCTTTTCTGATTGTGGCTGAGGTGTAGGATGTATTTCTATACCCCCATCCCCGACCCCTTCAGGTACAAACACACCTGGTGGAAAAGCATTCTTCCTGTCTACTTTGAGAGTTTAATCTCCCACTGTTGCCTGTTCTATTCTTTCTCTGCTTCTTTGTTCCTTTGCTTATCTCCCTGGTTAGTGTTTTAACTTTTACCATTAAGATGTTTGTGTAAGGCACAAAAGTCTCTAGCTTATGTGCATTCTGTTGACTGAGGGACTTGTCTCACAGTAGAAGACACAACTTTGTTGACAAATTTAGGTTAACTGTATGAAGAGCACAGCCATTAAGACGTTTGTGTAAGGCACAAAAATCTCTAGCTTATGCACATTCTGTTGACTGAGAGACTTGTCTAACAGTAGGAGAGACAACTTTTTTGTCAAATGTAGGATACCTGTATGAAGAGCACAGCCATCAACATCACATAGATTAGGGTTTTATTTAAACTGTGCAATTAATTAATCGTCTATTCATGTTGGTGGAAAATACCTATGCTTGTCATTGGCAGTCTAAAGCCAATATACCCTGCTCTAACAATTACATAAAGTTCATTGATCTTGACTTTGAAACATTATTTGCCTAGGTGATGCTCGGGAATATATCCTGGGTCCTGGGACTCAAGCATCAAAGTTAATATCAGAGTTGCGCTATGATTATTGGCATTGACTGCTGATTGTCCAATTCAGTATCATCAACATTGACTCAGCGTGAAAATATGTGGTGTCTGCACACAGAGAACTCTGTATCAAGGTCATTAGTCCTGTTTGCTGCTAGAGTTTAATCTAAGTGGTGCATATCCTACATGGGTCAAGGTCAGAAACATGAAAAGCCTCATGCCTGAACCATAGCCACTTAACTGGTTGGCTTCTGGAGCAAAGTCACAGACACGTTTTTACCTGGGAAAACCATGTAAATGCTATTCTGTTGAAGAGGTATTTCCTTGGACTTTGGTTTTAGGACGCCAGTATGTAAACTCGCCAATGTATCATTGCTATGCAAGAACCTGGAGGCTCCCTCTACCATGGGTCTATTTCAACCTGCCAAAGGCTACAGTAGAAGGCATGCTTCTATCCCCTACCGCTGCTGATTAGATCATGAAAGTATTGTTGAACATGGACCAAACCTATAATACCCAATCCACACTATGGTCTCATGAGTAAACTATACACAAATGTCTAGTCGAATTCATTTAAAGGTTGACATATTGAGTTTGTACCACTATGTGTGTATCAATTATATGCTTGTTAATATTACCAAGATTGTGCCACTGCTCAAAAAGCCACTTCTTTAACAAATGTTCTCATGTTCTTAACAGATAACATGCAAATAATCAAAGTGCAGATGGTGCAGTGCTAATGGTGATGAGAAATGTTTACAGTTTGCTATAAAATTACAGTAACATCAAGGCATAGTCCTTATTAGACCTATTCAAATAAGGTTGGGTCAAAACCTCTACACTGCATCTAACATTGGCATGTGGTTAGAACTCACATAAGGATTACTCATACGAATTGTATAGACTCTTCTGGTCTACTAAAACTCAATAGGCAACCCTTGATGTTACTGTGATTTTATGGCATGTTAGAAACATTTCTCAGCACCATGACATGGTGCCATCTGCACTTTGATTATTTTGTATGTTGTCTGTTACAAATATAACAAGCATCTTTTCAAAATGAGTGGCCTTTTGAGTATTTATTGACACTTTTTTGGTCTTATCAACAAGACTATACTTGATTTACTCACAGAGGCGTAATCAGAGTATGTCAACTTTAATTAATTTAACTAGACATTTGTGGATTGGATCAAGAAGACTGTCTATGGGTTCTGAAGCCTTCCATTCTAAATCTGAAATGAAACAGTATATGGGAGTCCTTCAGTCTTCAAGAATGGAATTCTAACATATGAATCTGTTTTCAATTGTTTGTCTATAGAATGTAAAAATGAACGTTGAATTCTAAAGGGAACTAGCAAGTTTATTAGAAATGCTAAACTCTCTTCAGAGCTTTGCCCAACAGTTTTACTCTGGCTGACAAACACCAGATGAAAGCTGCTAAGCTTCCTCACCCAAGAAATCTGCCTGCGAAATAGAGATTCAACTTCTTCTCTCAGAAGCAGAGTGCCTGTAGAGAAGGAAAGTAGCTTTCATGATCGTTTGACAAAATATATACTCAAGGTCAATGTCTCAACGAGTGATTTTGGCCATCTTGTGCCCCAACAGACTACCATATTTAAGACAGTCCAAAAAGAAAAATAATAGGTTTATGAGCAGACCTCTGAGGGTGTGGTGGCAGGATGAGTGTGAAGCAGATGATCATTGAATTGGACAGTAAGGCTAGGGCCTGGGGCAGTGTGGGGAACCAGGAGTGAAGTAAACCTTTGGGTGCAGTGTAATGTGAAACTTTTTAGAGTTTTATGCTCATGAAATAGCAAGGTGAGGTCAACTATGTCTTAGATGTTTTCTTTCTGTCATCCCCTGCTAGGAACTGATGCTGGTTCTGTTGTGAACTGCCTTCATATCTTGGCTCGCTCTTTGGATGCTAGGTAAGAGTACAACTGAAGAGATTTCCCACCTCTGCCAAACAAATAGAGATGGTAGAGCTGCTGTGATTTATCAGATCGAATAATTGCTAGTGTTTTGTCTGTCATTGTGAATAATCCATCCATCCCTTACCCAGCCACCCATCCCTTATTGGCTTATTTCATCACCCTTCAGTACCAAAATCAGCCTCTTCATCAATCTGTCTATAAAACATTCTCTCACCAGCCTTTCTATTGTGAAGGTAACAATCAATCCAACCATTCACCATCTGTTGTGTACATCCATTGATTTGACTCGCAATCTGAACATCCATCTGTCCATTTATTGATGCATCTAGACTTCAGTCTTCTATTTCATCCTTTCATCTGACAATCCATCCTCCTATCTATCCATCTACATATTCCATTCCACAAACCTATTAAAATGAGTCAATTAATTTACCTACCCTTTTGCTAGTGTCAGATTCTACTTCCATGCATCTCTCTGATCAATATATGCATCTTCTTGCTAATATAACATTGTCCTAGCATGAAACCAACTTTCTGTTGATCGAAACTGGCCTTCATTTATCAAACTATTGTTCTACTCATTTATCCTTACTTCACCCCATCCCTACTAAACTTTTTAATGGAAAAGTTGAGATTAGGTACGGTATGAGACCACCAGCCAGTGTCAGAGTCCCTTCTTGGAGAAAGATAGATACACTCAGAGAGACTATTTCTCAGAGAATACATGTCAGCAGAGGAGAGCTACTCCAGCACAAAGGATGTGCGATCTTGGAAAGAAAGTCCTTTATGCAGAGCTGCAGAGAGGGAATAAGCCTATGTTAGTAGATGAGAGACCACAATAGAGACAAGCCTCATAAAAAAGCTAGTATGGACAGAACCTCTTTCAGCATGTCTCTTACTGCTCTACAGAGAACAATTAAGTATTTCCTTGATTTTATTTCTTTTAGGACAGTGATGAAATCAGGCCCTGAGATTGTGAAGGCAGGCCTGCGCTCCTTCTTTGAGGGTGCTTCCGAGGACATTGAGAAAATGGTGGAGAACCTGAAGCTTGGCAAGGTGTCACAGTCCCGTACACAGGTTAAAGGAGTGACACAGAACATGCACTACACAACAGTGGCCCTCCTGCCTGTCTTGACGTCCCTCTTTGAGCACATCGCTCAGCACCAGTTCGGAGATGATGTCATACGTAAGAGACTGATGGGGGAAATGTGGGTGGCGGACTTAGCTGGGACTTAAAAACTAGTAATGATTCTGCTTTTCAATGGTAAACTGCTGTCATGTTTATCATAAAAGGACTTTCTAATTAAGAACTTAATTTTGTGTGTACTATATAGTTTTTAGATATCAGTAGGTGTCAGTCTCGGTTGAAACAAATTCTCATTACATATATACGGTGCCAGGTGATGTCTTGTATACCTAGTAGTGTGACTCTGCATTCTTCGAAATTAGAATTCTTTAGTGTATATATGGTAAAACCTGTTGACATACGTTCCCTTTTTCAAATAACACAGATGTGAGCACTTCAGAACTTTAGAACTGAGTTTTGCAAGTGATGTATTCTTTAATCAAAGCATTTTCTCCTGTTGAGCTGTCTTGAGTAATACGGTTTGAGTAGTTGCAGGGAATGTGCCTGGAATTAGCCCACAGACAACCTCTATATCTACTTAACATGGTGCTTGGGATTCGAGAAAAATACATTCATTTTGAAGTGATACTTTTGTATGGGAACTGTGTCCTATGGAGTCTATATGCTGACACCATTTGATGTACAGATGCAGTCCACTTCCTCAGACATGGGTCCTCAGTAAAAATAGGTCCATATCCAGGAGCAGCAGTGACTTTAATACAACAAAGAGGTATGTCTGGAACTGACAAAAGCAGTACTTCTGGCCCATGCTCTTGTTGTTTCCTGTAGGAAACTGTCCTCTCCTGTTAGCTTATAGGCCACAGGTTTGAAGGGTGCTTGCTTTACGTTTTTTGCTTGGTAGATACTGGGATTGTTAACTTTCCTGTGACTCCAATCAAACAAATATCTTTCTTTTCAGATGATGTATCAAGTTGCATGAATGACAGAGCCTGTGGTGTTACTGGAACTGCTTACTTTCATTCTGCAACTTCATTGTCTCTTTTTAGTTGTGAACTCAGGCAGTTATATGGTTGCAGGGCACTGTCATTCAGCTTTAGCACTGCCCAAATTTGTTGTGATGAGATTGGCTGACAGTGCTACAGTGCAAAAGGCTACGATGTAAACGTTTAATAATGTTTTCTACTGTGACATTTCACATTTCCCAGATTGGGATATTCTTTGTGCTATTTGAACAAATTCACCTTGAGTTCTACCTAGGCACTTCTGCTGACTAAAGCACATCCCGAAGTGAAAGTTCTCTGACACTGGATTCTCTCTGCAATCCATAAACAGGGGAATATCTCCACAAATTTGTGGGATTCCAGAACACCATTTTAAAAAGTGTTTTTTCAAACATGAAATGCCTATAAAAGGCACATTTTACATAAGGGGGTCGATTCCGATCCCGGTAAAAAAACATCCATACAATTCGTATCCGGAGCCCTCTCCATACAATTCGTACCCGTCCGTCCGAGTCGCGTAGTACGATCCGTATTTCGTGAATCTGTCCGAATCGTCGCAATCCGTACGTATTGCAAGGCTGAAACCGTGAACCGTATGACTCGTACACATGCTGTACGACCCGACAAGTACGATCCGGAACGGGGTATGAGGACGCGATTCGTACAGCCCATGTTATGTAAGGGCGATTCGTACAGAAAAGTACTCAATCACATACACACTGTACGGTGCGTACCCCCCATGATCGCGGGGGTACTGTGCGTACCCCTGCGATTCCCTCTCAGAAGCTCCTCTTCATCTGAGCGGTTCTGGACTCGGCGCGGTTATGGGTTTATCCTCCTGAGCAGTGAGTCCGGGATATACAGGCTATGATTCCGATCTTTCAGCCTCTATCCCGGGTTTCGGTCAGGATGATTCTCCGGCTCCTGGGCCTGATGGCCTTCTGCACCCTATGCAGGTTCTGCATTTGGACCTGAAGTTCCAGTGGGCACAGCATCAGGGCAACCTGTCCGATCACGTCCAGATCTCAGAGGCCACTGCACGACAATTGCAGTGGTTGCTCATGAATTGCGATTGGTTCAATGGCAGATCCCTCTCTCTTCCCCATCTGGAGCATACAGTTGGGACAGATGCGTCCCTCCTGGGATGGGGCGGCCACATGGGAGAGGCGGAGATCAGAGGCCTCTGGACTCCGGCAGAGTCCGGGCTCCACATCAACCTTCTGGAGCTTCGGGCGATCCGGCTTGCACTGAAGGCATTCCTACCCTCTGTCCGGGGAAGAGTGGTGCGGGTGTTCACGGACAACACCACCACCATGTGGTTCTGCATCAAACAGGGCAGGTGGGGTCGTGGCCCCTATGTCAGGAGGCTCTGCGCCTCTGGACTTGGCTTGAACACCAGGGCGTTTGCCTGGTGGTTCAACGACTGGCAGGTTCTCTCAATGCCAGGGCGGACAAACTCAGCTGCCGTTGCATGATGGATCACGAATGGCGTCTGAACTCGGACATGGCACAAGGTCTCTTTCAGCAGTGGGGAGAGCCTTGGTTAGATTTATTCGCCACCGAAGAGAACGCGCGATGTCATTAGTTCTGTGCGTTGGAATATCCAAGGCGGCACTCGCTAGGCGCCGCTTTTTGTCGCGAGTGGAGTTGTGGTCTACTATACGCATTTCCTCCTATACCACTTCTACCCAGAGGTCTGAAGAAGATCAAGTGCAACCGAGCCCAAGTCATTCTTGTGGCTCCGGACTGGGCTCAAAGAGTATAGTATCCCGAGCTACGCAGCATGGCCATTGAGCCCCCGATCCGACTGCCTCTTCGGGAGCATCTTCTGTCGCAGCACATGGGGACGGTCCTCCACCCAAACCTGTCCAGCCTCCACCTCCTTGTGTGGAGATTGAGCGGCGGCAGTTGCCGTCTTTTGACCTGCCTCCTGAAGTTTGTAATGTAATCTTGGCAGCCAGGCGGTCCTCCAATTAGACGGTATACGCCAGCAGGTGGAATAAGTTTGTGGCATGGTGCACAGCAAAGGCTGTTGATCCCCTTTCTGCCCCTCTTACAGAGGTTCTTCTTTTCTTACTTTCTGTGGCCCAGCAGGGCTCTGCTCTGGGCACTATCAAGAGCTATCTCTCTGCCATTTCAGCCTTTTTACAGCTTCCAGATCAGCCTTCCCTTTTCCAGTCCCCTGTTGTAAGTAGATTCTTAAAATGCGTTACTCATCTTTTTCCTCCTGTTCCTTTCATAATGCCTCAGTGGGAATTTAACTACTGCTTTGGGACGGGGAGTTCCCTTGCATGATATCTGTCAGGCAGCTACATGGGCCTCGCTGCACTTGTTTACCAAGCATTACGCCTGGACAACCAAGTCCGGATAGACAGCTTCTTTGGCTGTTCTGTTCTCCAGGACTTTCTGGTGTGATCTTGGTTTGGAGATGGATGGATGTCGTTACAACGCATACTTTTACAGCGCATACCTTTACAACGCATTTTTTACACCGCAACATCCATTACAACGCATTCTATAACAACGCATGCCATTACAACAAATTCTTTGAAACTACCTTTACAACGCATTCCACTACAACGCATACTACATTTACAACGCATACCATTACAACGCATACCATTACATTGCATGTATGGTAAGTATTGGATAGTGTAGGGGTAAAAATTACTATTCTAACTCCAGGGGGTGCAGCAGTAGGGTAAGTGTTGGATAGTGGAGAAGTGTGGCTCACTGGTTAGAGCAGGCAGACCCTGAAGCAGAGGTCAGACCCGGGACCAGGGTTCAATTCCCGACGCGGCAGGGTCTTCAGCTCAAATGTCCATGGACTCGATGATTCTCGCTTCGGTGCCTGACCTAATCATGGGTTCACACTCTGCAACTCTGGGCATTAAGCTTGCTTAATCTCCACAACGGCCCCCCGCGGCGGGATGCCTGGCTTTCACCTTGGGGATGCCCTGTAGGGGCTATCTCACAGGGAAAAGCCAGGACGGGTTCCCAAGGCAAGCGCGGAGATACCCCTTCGGGGGTCGATTCAGGCGCTATATAAGAAACATAATAATAATAATAATAATAGTGTAGGGGTAAAAATTACTATTCTAACTCCAGGGGGTGCAGCAGTAGGGTAAGTATTGGATAGTGTAGGGGTAAAAATGACTATTCTAACTCCAGGGGGTGCAACAGTAGGGTAAGTGTTGGATAGTGTAGGTATGCGTTGTAATGGTATGCGTTGTAATGGATGTTGCGTTATAAAAGTTTAGTTTTAAAGGTAGTGCGTTGTTAAAGTTGAGTTGTAAGTGTTGTTTCCCTTTGGAGACCCACCACCGGGGTTGGTATTGCTAGGTTATCAATTCTAAGGTAAGAAATCTATCACAACGTGTTTCTTTCAGATGCACAAGTTAGTTACCTTCAGTAACGATATATCTGTAAGAAACATTAGTAGGGATAGATTCCTTACCACCCCACCCATCCTCCCCATTCTGCGAACTGATTTCTAGGGTTAAGGTCATCCCTTTCAGGGCCCTAGTTTCAAGGCACTAGTGGTCAGTATCTTACATGGCTCTGCGTTCCTGGCGCGGAAAGTCGTTTACAGAACTGACGTCAGAGTACGAGGGCGGAGTGTAAGTAGGTGCTGCGACGTCATCCAGGCGATCACAACGTCTGTGACGGACGCGGAGCCGCACAACGCCACCTTCCGACGTGCAGGCAGGGGTACAGCTGACAAAATTTTTCCGGATCCAGTCTGATGCCTGGGGTAATTCTAAGGTAAGGAATCTATCACTAATGTTTCTTACAGATATATTGTTAACTTGTGCGTCAAAGACATTTGCTTATGCTTTTCCTACCATTCTCCTGCTCCCCAAATGTATCTTCAAATGGTGATGTGTAAGGAGACATTGATCTTTATTGCTCTAAGTTGTCCAAGACAGTGGTGTTATCTGGATCTGCTTCACCTATCGCCTCACCTTCACAAAAGATTTCCACTCAACTCAATCTGTTTTCCAAAATGGCGTACAGAATTTTTCATATCAGAATGCAGTCGCTGAACTTAACTGCATGGCTCCTCATTTCTGCAGTACAGCCACCTTAATGTTCCAGATGAGGTTATGCGCATGGTACATTCAAAGACTGGTGGACCCAAGAACTTGCCAGGAAGAAACTGAATTGCGTTACCTTCTTTAGTTAGCAAAATCTGGCCTTAAGTTGCTTCAACCTTACTAGAGACTTCCCCTCAAGTTGAATCTGCTTGACATTGGGCAGAATATTTCATCCCAGTGTGCACTCACTGATGTCGGCTTCCTGACTTCTCTGTAACTGCAGTACAGCTGAATCTTCAAGATGACTACATGAAGAACCTGAAAGAAACAAAAAGTCCCTCACATGTACTTCATTAGGCTCTGGCAGTGAACTCTGCTCCATTTGTGGAGTTTTCTGCACTCCGCGCTCCACGGAGCACGCAGAGTTCCTAAAAACTGGAGTAGATTCCTTGCTTGCCAAGATTATGTTGGAAAGCAAAAGCGAGGAAAACCCAATGCTAGACTACCTCCCAGTGAGATTTCCTTGGGTTATCACTGATGGTCGCTACCACTCGTGTTGAGAAGCCTTCCATTCACGTTGTGGAATTTGCCGCTTGTGTAGAACTTCTACTTAAGTGGCAGAAAGAAGCAGCTCCCTCTAGCGCTGCATGTGGTGCCATTCCTACAGATTTTACAGTGCGGGACAAACAAACAGTGCTAAAATCAGTGCAAACAGCATGACATAACGCTCTCCACTGCTTGCTGAACTCGGCGTAGCGCTGAAGAGGTTTTTTGACTCAGAACTCCATGAACTCTGCCCAGGCTTACACTTCATATGTCTTCAAGAGGTTGTGTGCATGGTGAATTCAAAGACTGTTAGACTCAAGAACTTGCCAAGACGAGAAGGTGTTACCTTATTTCGGTGCTGACCTTTAGTTCTCTACTATTAAACTCTATTTGGCTGCCATCACTGCATATAGGAAGAGCTCTTCTAAGATATCGTTTTTCAACATTCCAGTGAATAAGCATTTCTGGAGGTTCAAAGGAAAGTTTCTCCACCATCAGATGGTCTCTCCATTTTGGGAAATCAGCATTGTAATTTCCAAACTATTGATCCCCCTTTTGAACTTAGGTAAGTCAGACTAAGAGTACATTTCATGTAAAATGCTTTTCCTTGTATCTGTGCCATTCGGCCATTAGGGCACATTTGAGCTTCAAGCTCTATCCTTGGAGGAATTGCAATTGGTTTTACAACCTAAAAATATTTCCTTAACAACCCATCCTTCTTTCCTGCCCAAAGTAATTTTGAATCTTCATGTCAATCATACAATCTCTCTTCAAGCTTTCGTTCCTGATACATGACAGGTAGAAAATAACTCCATATACTCGATGTGAAACGGCTCTGAAATACTACTTGGATAACACCACAACTCTAAGCCAAACCAAGTAGCTATTCACAAATAATGGCACTGCACTGCCTGTCCCGGTTTCGCTTCATCTAAACAAATCAAAGCTAAATGGATAGTTTATTATATAATTACTTTGTTATCAAAGGATAACATACCCTTCCTATGGCACATTCTATTCTGTACGTGGAAAGGCAGCTACCTTGATGAGAAATTTGCTAATTCAAAATATTTGCAAAGGTGAATCCTAGTGCTCTGTGCAGACATTTACCAGACAGTAATGTATTGACTCTGACTCCAGACGAGATTCAGGTAGGTCAGGCCTCTTTGCCCAATATATTTACTTAGATAATATATGTCTTGTCGCCTTTGGAGCACTCCATCAGGATTTATTGAGCTTGCTGTTCTACTCTACTGTTTATTGATGTTAGAGAAAATCCCATGACAGAAAAGGAAAAGGTGCTTACCTGTAATTCAAGGTAGTGTATAGATAGGGGGTTTACCCAGACATAGTCACTGGGACCTGGGTTCTAAAGGTACTGAGAGGAAGGGTTCCCAGTGTGAGTGTAGAATGATATGAACAATTCAAAAAATTATTTACACAAACAATGAATGGATCCACATTGTTTTATTCACAATGGGACTGGGTATAATGAATATACAGACAACTGTTCAATAATTCTAAATGGTTGTACAGTGCCCCAGGAGGGAGGAGGGAGGGGGGTTGGTGATCTGGTGAGGATATAGTGATGGAAGGGAATTAGTGACAGTAAAATCAGCCAATTAACAAAACTGTATTGGCGAGTTGCATACAGCCCAAAGGACCATTAGTTCGAAGCATTAAATCAAGAATTCATACTTCACATAATACAATGAATGAAAAAAATAGTGGCGTGAAGTTGACGATCAAACAGGTTATTGTCGACGTTTCGACCCTCAAAAGTTCGCAGGGATTAGTCGTGCCCTTGCTGTGGGGTCTTCATCAGGACAAAATAGGGGGCAGGCAACCTTGATTCGTAATATGGAAAAGGGTCAAGGGCTACCATCACATTGGACCCTTCGCGTGTGCGTGTCCAGTAGTAGAATTAAATTTGCCAGGAGTTCAATAGAGTGGTTGAGAGAAGATCGTGCGTTTATATCCAGAGTTGTGGGGAGTCGGAACTCTTGCCAGCGGGTATTCAAACTCCGTGGTGTGTAGTGCCGAATGAATCGGGCCGAGAGAGTGGCGTCCTCGGCCCGATTCATTCGGCCCCCTATTTTGTCCTGATGAACACCCCACAGCAAGGGCACGACTAATCCCTGCGAACTTTTGAGGGTCGAAACGTCAACAATAACCTGTTTGATCGTCAACTTCACGCCACTATTTTTTTCATTCATTGTATTATGTGAAGTATGATTTCTTGATTTAATGCTTCGAACTAATGGTCCTTTGGGCTGTATGCAACTCGCCAATACAGTTTTGTTAATTGGCTGATTTTACTGTCACTAATTCCCTTCCATCACTATAGCCTCACCAGATCACCAACCCCCCTCCTCCCTCCTGGGGCACTGTACAACCATTTAAAATTATTGAACAGTTGTCTGTATATTCATTATACCCAGTCCCATTGTGAATAAAACAATGTGGATCCATTCAGTGTTTGTGTAAATAATTTTTTGAATTGTTCATATCATTCTACACTCACGCTGGGACCCCTTCCTCTCAGTACATGTAATTCAAATCCTCTATTGTGAGTTTCCATCTGAATCCATAAACAATCTTCTTGCCATCCCATTTTCCAAATGCTTTGGTGAAAATATGGTAACAATTGTGATATTTCCATTGTATTTCCGTCAAAACAAACTGTCTTATTGGCTCTGCACTGCATGGTGGTAAGACATTTTTAAAAATGCTGTTCCAAAGATCCTGCATGTGTAAGGAAAGAGTCTATTGTTTATAGATTGAGACAGAATGCCCAGGACAAAGTGCTGGGATTACAGGTAAGCCTGAAGCCAGTGGAATTTCATGAATTTCCTGGCTCTTGACTGCCTCCATTGTGCCTAGGCATGCATGCAGGTTCGCAATCATAGGACTAAGAGATGTCCCACTTTCAAATACTATGGTACTGCTGCTATTGCATGGAACTCACACATTCTTTGTTGTGCTCTGGGACCCAATCCCTTGATGATGACACCACTAGAAACCAGGATAAGGTTTTGTTGCCGAAAATGTCAGAAAATGTACTTGTAATGGTGTTTCCTTCTGTCTGATTTCCAGTTGACGATGTTCAAGTCTCATGTTACCGGACCCTGTGCAGCATCTATTCCCTTGGGACTACCAAGAACCCGTATGTGGAGAAGTGAGTGCGATTTGGTAACATACCATGTGCTGGCTGAGTTAACAGTTCTTAAAGTGCCTCTTTTGTCTTAAGTGTAATATAAAGAAGGGGGCATTGGGAGCTGCTGAATATTACCCACCACAAAGTAAAAGAGTTAAGTCCACAGACAAGGTTTCTCACATTTCACCCAACGACAGCAATTAAAGTACCTGCTGTAGGAAGCTTGCTTTTTATGTGGTAGTGCCAATGTAAGGGCTCACCATGCAAAAAGTACAGGCAACCCTTATAGGTTTACAGGACTTAAATTGATAATCCGATGTGCTCTATTTGTGGTAGTGTGGGCAAGCTATTTACGGTACCAGAGGGTACTGTTAAGCATTTGTTGTATACACAGAGCCAATAAATGAGACACACACTCAAGAAGAAACTCGAGACCAATTTAGAAAACTAACAGATTTTTATATAATTTTAGACACCAAGATCACCGGAGTCAGGTAAGTACTTTCGGATCTATAGATTTTTGTAGTATTAGCTAAAATACAGTCAAATAACAATTTTGAGGTATGAGCCTCAAAACGCTGTAATGTTATCTTTTGGGAGAAACATGCACTGCATTGAATTCCTTTCAAATGGTTTCCAGGGTTCTTCTTCTGGACTTAAGGTGCTTAAGGGCCAAGCTCATGACAAATAAAAACAGATACAATGTAATAGTAAATTATATGTTAATCAAGTGAATATTTTATGTTGCATAAAAGCTTATACTATGTGCAAGTTTAATAAGTTTATATTGTAATCTAACTAGACTATCCCACCGGGAATAGCCCACAGGAACTGGTAAACTATTTTCATGCGCCTGATGTTGCCCATGTAGAGTTTGATCTTGTTAGCTGGCATGTTATAGCGGATTATAGGAGGAGTTGTTTAATGCACAGTAAGGTTCAATTTGCTGCAGCTCAACACTTCTCACAACAGAGTTTAGCTAAAAGAAGCAAGGAACTACCCAAGCACTAATCATCTAACTGCATGTCTTCCTGTGGTACAGTATGAAAAGACTTACCTTTGTGCTAGAACTCTTCTGTGAGAGTAAGACAGCACGTCAGAATCCTTTCATGTGAGGCAGAAAATGTGAACAAATGAGTCAGAGATGGCCATACTGCAGTGTAGGAGCTGCCTCAAGATACCCAATGCCACCTGTTGTTATCCATGCAGGCTGAAAGTGAAAAAAGTGGATGATTTGAGAAGAGAATATTTGAATCAAGAAACAATTTTCGGATGGTGACCTGCATAGAGATAGTGTGTGTTGTTTATTCACAGACAAGAATTTTCGAATGACAAAGTGAATGGTGTTTCTCCTCTTGGAGCTTTGAGCCCTGAGAGCTTGTAAGGTTTCTTGTACTTGCATTGTAGAGTAAATCACTTGACCTTACCTGGCTGATGGCTTGGTAGTGCTGGTATCTGTAGAGTCCTCCCAGAATGAAAGAGTAAGAACACATGACAAGCACTGTACACAGGCAGTTATGGTAGCACATCTAAACCACTCAGAAGTGAACTGGTTATAGGCAGCCGGGACAAATGCTCTATTTGATCAACTTAGGAGCAACTTGGTGAAAGGAACATAGATAAGGTGAAGGAGGAAGATAGATTAGGTGCGAGAGGAAGATGTGGGAGGAGGCTATCTCACCTCAGGCGCATAAGGGCCCTAAAATTCCTAAACAGGGAAGATGCCTTTAACCTCTCGCCCTTCACCTGTATGCCAAGCAAAATGCCCTGGGAGGAGGGTTAAGAATGCTGGGAGTTGGGTCAAGGAAGGCACAAAGGCAGGATAGCCAGTAAAGGAGAGGGGACACCCAATCTACAGTGAAGTATGAACTCAAGGGGGTAAAAGTGAGGGGAAGAAAGTCAGGGAAGGGCTAAAGGCAGGAGCTGGGGGCTCTTAGTGCGTGGTTTAGACCTCTGGGAGTAAAACGCCTGCACACAAACTGAACAAATTGCAGAGAGTCAAAGAAAAGGCAGACAACGCTACCAACTAAAACAACTAGGTTATTATATTACAGCAATCAGTTTCTAGCCGCATGGCACATTCAAAAACAAAAAAGAGTCAAATTAATGCACGTTAAAGTAATTAAGAATAAATCCAGCAACAGTAATGCTTTGCTTTTGGTGGGCAAACAGCCTCACAAGTGCATCCAGAAGGGCCTCCCAAAGTGGTGCATACCAGACCCTTGATACTTGCATGGGATGTTGAAAGCAGGCCAAAATGGCGGGTGTGGACAGGTGGACGACTATTATGGAAAGGCTCTTTTAGCATTCCCTTACCTAACATTGTATCCTATTTTCCTTTGCCTCCACCCGGTGCCCCTCCTGATAGACAGCGTCCAGCCTTGGGGGAGTGCCTCGCCAGGCTGGCGGCTGCAATGCCAGTGGCGTTTCTGGAGCCTGCTTTGAATGAGTACAACATCTACTCTGTGTATACGACCAAGACGCCACGGGAGCGTGCACGTGAGTATGAACATTAAAGAACACCCCCCAAGAAAGTAAAATTAATAATGAGGCGTATAATAGTCCGTGACAAGGGAGATTAATAAATATGATCCCTCGTAAAACACTATTCCTTGTGGTGGAAGGGACTTAAATGACATGAATGGACAAGTTTATTTAAAAGAAATTCAGTACTCTTCTCTCGCCTTCCACGTCCTACGTTTGCAAAGCAGAAGGTAGGAAGAGTCTCCTTAAGGTGCATACCTGTCTGCTGACCCGCATTTGGCAGGCATCATCCTTTTTTAAAGTAATTTCACCCTCCAAAAACTGCTCATTCTGACTTCACCTTAATAGGATAACCCTCTTGATCAGCTGACTTCACCCTCATTTTTGAGTCGACCAGTTGACAAGTATTCATGTGCATTTTATGAATTTGTGCATTGGTACCTTTTTTGCAGTATTTGACATCAGCATGGCTTGCACTTAAGTCTGGATTTAGTTGGTGCCAAGAGTGTCTCTGCTGCCATCAACCCGCTTCTACATCGCCCAGAAACACTAAGGAGGCTGCATCACAAGTTTACCCACAGAAAAGAAGGGGCCTTATCAAGATTGCGCTGACCTGAGAGTGATGCTACCCCTGCTTTTTTTCTGTAGAAAACTGTGACTGTAAAAGAAATATACAACAAGCTACAACTACTCATCAGGGAAAGGCAGACCCAATGTGCAATTGCATATTTTTTCCTTTTCATTTTTTCCATCAGTACATAGTTTTTTTCTAGCCAGAAACGTCTTCCTAGGTACCCTCATGAATGTTAAAGGTATTCCTATCTACTCGCACCCGGGAAAGTGATTCTTTTGTTTACTTCATTCATAAATACAAAGCCACAATTTACATTTATGGCTGTAAACCTGCCTTTTAACTTAAAAAGCGGCTCAATGTATGACTTTTAGATGCCCACAAAAGCATACCTGGCATGCATAAAGGCATTTACTAATGCATACTTTATGCCATGACTGTCTGCAGTTAGCAGTAGCAAACCTCGTCCAAGGGGTGCAGAGTGGGTGGATCAAGGCATGGTTTGACTTGAGAGTTTGGGAACACACACAGATTTTGTTGGCATTCACAACTCCTCTCCAACTTTTCTCATACAGAAATAGAGAGTTAATCCAGAAAAGGGCTGAAGTAACCCCCTTTCTAAGATGACATATGGAACAGAACACCCCCAAACGTCATGTCAGACCAGGGTGAAAGGTTGATTTAGTGGCAGCCCCACTTAAAGTAATTTTAAAGAACTTATATTGTTATACTGTAATTGTTACACTGTTCATGACATCTGTGCATGCTCTAGAAATTATGAAAGTTCCGTATTTTTATATTTTGAATGTCCCTACCCCCAGGCAACCTTAAGCTTGATGCCTTGACACCACATACCAATTTGTATCTTTTATAGCAGCCTCATGTAATCTCTCTCTCGTTCCTCTTCTACTTGCAGTTCTGGGATTGCCTGACCATGTGGAGGAAATGTGTCCTGATATCCCAGACCTAGAGAGCCTGATGAAAGAGATTGGCAGTCTGGCAGAATCTGGTGCCCGCTACACTGAGATGCCCCATGTGATTGAAGTTACTTTACCAATGCTGTGCAATTATCTGCCCCGATGGTGGGAAAGAGGGCCTGAGAATGTGCCTGACGACTCCAGCCCCTGTTGTACATCTGTCACCTCTGAGCACCTCAATGCACTGCTTGGCAACATCCTGAAGATTGTTGTCAATAACCTGGGTATTGATGAGGCCTCCTGGATGAAGCGACTTGCAGGTATGGGCATAACATAAAGGGGAAACTCCTTTAGCTGATCTCACACTATCCATCCCTGTGCCGCATTCCAGACAAGTGTGTTCCTTCCACAACCATTCTAAAGCCTGGCTTCACCAGTGTTCTTATGCATTGTTCAAGCTACTGGATGAGAAATAACAGAACACACGACAGAGACCTGCTTTACTTGTCTCTCCATGTAGCAGTCTAGGTACCCAACTTTCTGTCTTACCCTGCTTATAGCTTTATTCAGCTATCTGTATTTGACCCCCCCACCTTTCTCTTTCACCATCTTTCAATTTTTTCTCTCCCAAGTTCATTCTTTCTTCCTCTCTGTTCTAGTTTACTGCTGTCTATCTTTGAAGTCTCTTTCTGAACTACCTCTTTTGCTGTGTTAAAATTCCACCCCCTTCGCACCCTTCTCCTTGAGACCTGTTGCTGCAGCGATTTGAAATCAAAATACACACCTGTACTCCATCTCCCTTCATTTTAGAGACATTTAGTCAGCATTTCCCATAATCACAGAGCCAGTCCTTCTCCTCATGTGAGAATTCCAACTAGCATACACCTTATGAAGTGTTATCACACCATTCCAAAATCTACCAACTGAATTATTACCACAACCCTCACAGACATTCTTTTCCTCTTTAATCATGTAAAAAGTTACAACAGCTCTCCGAATCATATATTAACATACTATTCTCTTTTGTAGTCTTTGCACAGCCCATTGTGAGCAAGGCCATGCCAGAACTGCTCCGGTCCCACTTCATCCCCACCATGGAGAAGTTGAAGAAGCGGGCAGGGAAGGTAGTGGCTGAGGAAGAACAACTGCGCCTGGAGGCCAAGTCAGAGTCTGAAGACTCTGAGACCATTATTCGTGATGAGTTTTCTGTCCTCTGTCGTGACCTATATGCTCTCTACCCACTGCTTATACGCTATGTAGACAACAACAGGTAGGTATCTCTACTAAATTTGCTGTTCATTTGGTATCCAGTCCCAGCAGATAGATCTGTACATTGACATGGCGCTATATTGGTCCTGTACCAAAACTTGATACTAGGAATTCTAGGAATTTAGCTGCCACTAAAATGACTTCACTCTCCACATCCATCTGTTGAACACATTCTATGCCCTGCGGTGTGTTCTCACTTCACTTACTAATCACACAGACCTTTAAGAGTGACAGATGCTATCCTTCGAATTAACACTGACTTGTATCAACAGAATGTAGCAGAACTATGTTATGGCACCTCTGAGATTTTCAGTTCTGATTGTATGTTGTGTCCACAGGGCCAACTGGCTGAGAGCACCAGACCAGGATGCAGAAGAGCTCTTCAGAATGGTGGGAGAGGTCTTCATCTTCTGGTCCAAGTCTCATGTAAGTCTGGAAGTGAGGAGCATTGTGGTAAATGGGATAGAAAATGTTCTCTTCTTCAGGTGAATCAATTTTTTATAGTTTGAGACTGATCGGGAGAGGCTTCGCAGCCATTGCTTCTGGTAGAATAGAACTGCTCATCTGGTCAGTAGTGAGGTAGGATCCTTTTTATGACAAGCATGAAATAATGTTTCCAGGACGGTTGAGTATCAGCTATATCTCCTTATCATGATTGAGACTGTTGCAAGCAATTCAAACATCACCATCATGAATGCTTCCAACAAGTATGCTTCTCGAAGTATTCATTCATATTTTCTTAGATATATTATTGTGAAAGTTTGAACATATTCCTGGACAAAAACACACTCATTCTCCTGAGAAACAGGGACATCACAAAGTTGTTTACTAGCATTCTTGCAACAGCATTCTCAAATAGCCTTTCCTGAATTGGAGACTTAAGGTCTGATTCAGAAATATGTGTAATGTAAAATCTGCGAATTATCACTTGATGTGTGAAATTAGCTAATTGATGCCAGATGCAATTACGGATGCCATAATTTCTGCTTTTATACAATCTGGTGGCGCTGGGGGCGGAGCTTGCCGGCATCGACGGCGAACGCGTGATCCCCGAGCTCCGCTTTGCTGCCCTAACTATCCCTAAATATCCTACATCAGCGTGCTTATCTTTAAGCGTCCAGCAGTCAGCCTGACAACCCTACGAAATGGACAGCCTGAGGGAACCTGATTCGCGCACAAAGGAGCTGAAACGGCCGGCGGCGGGAGAAGCGTGTCCAGCGGCGAGTGAGGCCGTGAAGTCGCGTGCTTGCGTACTGCCAGACCTGGCTTACGTGCTAGTGCGTGCGGATCGCGGAGGCACGAGAACCCAGTGAGCGCTTGGTTTTGTACGCCCAGAGCTGCGGGCCCCCGATCGTGGGGGGGGGGGAATATCTGCCATCCTGTCGACCCCCCCCTGTATTACCGTGCCCTGGAGAACTACAACACAACGGGAGTACAATCTCTGACACCACCGCGGCTCCCACGTGGTGACGGCTCTGAGACTTGGCATATCCTGATAAAGTGTGGAACAGCCTGGGGGTGATCGGTGAAAGTAGCGCTGGGCACTGACAAGCGCACACCTACAGCCCTGCCAGCAAGTTGTTCTGGGGACCCTGCATTATCATGCCTAGGCGTTTAGCCTCACAACAGGAGTGTGATCTCCACCACCATCGCGGCTCCCACGTGGTGAGGGCTCTGGGACTTAACACATAGCCCTGACAAGGTGAGGAAAAGCCTGGGGGTGATCGGCTCAAGCAGCGCTGCACACAGAGAGACACACGCCTACAGCCCTGCTAGCAAGTCGAACTGGGGTCTGAATCACCCCGTGGAGCCTAGTACATACCCAGGGAGATAGTGAGCTGAGGGACAGACTGCGACGGAGATGGTGCTGCTGCGCTTATAAACTTAGGGTGCGTCACGCTAACGCAGATCGGTGCTGAGGGACATAGTCCATCTGGTGTGCTTTGGGGTTGCCCTGCGGTGCGCTGCGACATGGCCTCTGGGGAACCCTCAGCGACAGCGCCGATTAAGGAAGGCCTGGCTCTGTACACGAGATCATGTAAATCAGAGATCCCGGGGGGACTACACGACTCAACCTTGCGGCACCTAGACGGGGTGAGGTTGGAACGTTCCCGGCCATATACCACACGCCCTGACCGGCAACGCCTGGAAGGATCCTACACAAGCGTGGCCTGCGTTACCTGCTCCCCTCTGAAAACATGGGGAAAGGCGACAAGACCCAGAGCAAGCTTCCATTCGAACAGCGCCGCAATAAGACCCCGGAGTCCCAGGAGGCAGATAACGCCATCTCGACGAATGGAGCGGGCAACTCTGACTACCCGGACATTAAAACCATGCTCTTAGCCATGGAAAAAGGTCTACAAGACAGCATGTCGTCAATAGGCACCAAGATAGATGCCCTCACCTACCGGATGGACTGTATGGCGGAGCGCGTCGACAAACACGCTGAATGCTTAGATATGTCTGAAAGACGTCTCACAGAGGTTGAGGAGGCACAAACGGAGTTAGACTCGGATCATGAGAAAATTGAGAAACTTATGCAATCGCTCCAGGAGAAGACCGAGGACTTGGAGGCCCGTTCTCGGGGCTCTAACCTTCGCATCACGGGCGTACCAAAAACGACACAGATTGGCAACATGGAGAAGTTCGTTGAGAAGCTCCTGATTACTCTACTAGGTGAAGATGTGTTCTCACCAATGTTCGTGGTTGAGCGTGCACACCGTTCGCTGGGCCCTCGACCGCGCCCGGGAGCCCCTCCGCGTCCCATTATCGCCAAGCTCCTCAATTACAGGGACAGGGACAGGGACGTAGCACTCCGGTCAGCCAGGGACAAGAAATCATTGCAGTATGAAGGCTCGGAAATCTCCCTATATCCTGACTTCACAGCTAGGGTGCAAGAGGCCCGCAGACACTTTGCCTCGTTTAAGCGACAGCTTCGGGACCTCGGACTGGACTATGCCATGTTGTATCCTGCAAAACTACATGTCAATCGACAAGGACATTCCCACCTCTTCACGGATCCTAAAGCCCTACAGCAGGCCTTAAAGGGATGGTCCAGGGACCACCGCAGGGAGACCAACAGTCAGGCAGACGGCGACTACCAGCGAAGTCAGCTGAACGAGCAGGAGTGACCCTGATCTCTTGCCTACCTGTGGAGACGATGGTTTTAACGACCTACAATGAACAAAGAGGCTGGGCTCCCTCCAGAGAAGACCACAGAGGTTGCGTCCCAGAGGCTCCTGTACCTGCGGATTTACGAGGACTTGTTGACTGAGATCTGCTGGCCCTGCGGAACTGTCTGTGGGTGAGAAACCTCTGGTGCTCGAGTCATGATTCTGGGTTGCCTTGTGGGGACAGCCTGCCCATGATGGGTCTGGTTGTGTAGGGAGGGGAAGAGACAATGTCAATGTTATGACCCTGCTGCTAGTGCAACCTACGTGATATATGATGTCAGAATTTACATTTTAGCTGATGTATGTTATACGGTGCAGCGAGTAATTGGAGTGGGGCATCTTACAAGCTGTGTGACATAATCACTTGTTGTTGTCCGGCAACCATGGCCCTCGCGTGCAATGCACCTTGACTGTCCGACGGGAGGTCAAACAATTGGGGTATAGAGTTGGGGGAGGGGGGGAGTGGGATATTCATGCGAGCCTGATGCGAGGCCTTGTTGGGGGTGGTCTGCTGTGGGAGGGGGGTGGCGGGGACTTTGGGTTGGGACTGTTCAGTGGGTAAAGGGGGGTACTGTATCCGAATTTGAGCGCGCTACAGTTCTTGGACACATACAGGACATTCACTCTTAGGAAACACAAAGTTTACCTCAATGGCTGACACGGCTGACAAAAATAACAACCCCTACACACCCAAACTCAGGGCACTCACATGGAATGTGCATGGTCTGAACGGCCACAGGAAAGTCAGGAAGGTCATTAGTTACCTACAGCATCAACATGTTGACCTGGCACTATTGCAGGAAACTCATATTCCCCCAACTAGTAGAATGCTACACAGCAAGGGCCTAGAGGGCAATATAACAGTGGCGGGCTTCACGTCACACGCCAGGGTTGTGATCACCTGGGTGAACCCGAAATCGAAATTATCCTTACAGACTCTAAGGGCAGACACGGCAGGTAGATTCATCATCTCCAAATGCACAGCACCAGGGATAGATTTTGTGATAATCAATGCCTATGGCCCGAACTATGACTCCCCAGATTTCTTTCAGGCCCTAGCTGCCATTGCTAGAAATTATGACATTGATCGCAAACCATGGGGAGGGGACTTTAATCTGGTACTTGACCCTACCCTGGACAGATCTGCTGGCCCACCTCAAAGACCCTCTGCGGCAGCCCTGGCCCAAAGGAGTGTGATCACCAGTCTGAGCCTGGAGGATGTATGGCGGACCAGACACCCGGAGCAAGGTGGTTACACTCATTACTCGGCCTACTATGATATTCATACCAGAATAGACTATTGGCTGGCATCCACCTCCAGCTTAGGGCAGAGTCTGTAAGGTGCTACCTAGGACCTTGTCTGACCACTCGCCGGTGCTGCTGGTGCTGGACATTCCAGGGAAGCCATCCCACCTTTCACGTGGAGATTCCCCCCATATTCCCTTCTAGACCCGACATTTAGAGGAGAGCTAGTGGAGGCCATTGACATTTTCTTTGAGACCAACGTAAGCTCTGTAGACAGCTTCCAGGTGGTATGGGAGACATTCAAAGTATATATAAGGGGCATAGCGATGTCGAAACACTCGGGAGTACTCAAGTCCATTAGAGAAAGACTTGCTAACCTGGAGCGACAATTAGCTACCCTAGAGGAGAGACAGCGCAGACACTCTGACAGCGCAATAGGGGATGAGATCAAGTCACTCCTGACTGAATGCCATGAGGAAGCGGACAGGGAAGTGAAACACCTGGGAAAATATGCAATGGCTCGGACGTATGGGGAGGGAGAGAGACCTAGTTCAGTCCTGGCCAGAATCTTGAGTGGGAAAAGGGGACGACAACAAGTCACGGAAATAAAGACGGGGGAGGGTGCAGTATTAAAGGAAGAAACATATATAGCACAAGCCTTCAAGGCCTGCTACACTGAGCTGTACTCGTCCAAAAGTGGAGACCTTGAGGACGATATTACTGACTACCTAGACCACATTAATATACCTTCATTGACCAACACACACAGGGAATTCTTGATGCTCCTGATAGAGAAGGATGAAATTGCTGAAGCTCTGGCGGGCATGCGAGCCGGCAGTGCCCCGGGTGCAGATGGCCTCACAGTGGGGTTCTACAAGGCGTTTCAGGATAAACTACTCCCACACCTCTCGGCGCTCTTTGATGACATCTGCGTAGAAGGCAGTATGCCGCAATCAATGAGGGAGGCACTACTGGTCACGATACTGAAGCCAGGCAAGGCACGAGACGAGTGCGGTTCGTATAGACCCCTTTCACTACTAAACGTGGACACCAAATTATTTGCTAAAGTTCTGGCGAACCGCCTGGCGCTTTTGGCGCCCCGGTTAGTGGCGCCTGAGCCGGCTGACTTCATCCCCAGCAGGAACCAGATATACAACATCTGCACAGTCTTAGGCACGATACAACATGTCACGCAGGATCGGAAGGCGCTAGCGGTGTTCCTCGACATGGAAAAGGCCTTCGACTCAGTGGAGTGGCCGTTCATGTGACTGGTACTACAGAGGATGGGCCTGGGGCTGCCTTTCCTTCAAATGATAGGGGCCCTATACAACTGTCCGCGGGCCAGGCTCTGACTTGGTAATCTGGCCACCGACTCCTTCCCCATCAGCAGAGGTACCAGACAAGGGTGCCCGCTGCCGCCCCTTCTGTACGCCCTAGTGGCGGAACCATTAGCCTGTGCGCTACAAGAATACCATGGCAATGAAGGCATAGGTTTCCCCACATACAAGATACTGGTTTCCATGTATGCAGACGACACTCTGCTATACGTTTGCGATCCAGATAAGAACTTAGCCTCTGTATTGAGAGAGGTGGTCCGCTTCGGCGACCTATTGGGCCTGAAGGTTAACTGGACGAAGTCCCTGGCCTTCCCCTTAACCCCTATAACACAGAATATCGATATGGAATACCCACTGCAGTGGACCACAGACACAGTTAGATACCTGGGTATACAGTTATATACTGATGCTGAGATCCTGTTCAGAGCAAACTATGGCACTGCCTTCAGCAAGCTGGAAGATGATGTTGAGGCCTGGTGCAGACTCCCACTTACTCTTCTAGGACGGATATCCATAATGAAAATGGTTGTGTTGCCTAGACTACTGTTCTTATTTATGACAATCTCAATAGTACTTCCCAAGTCCTTTTTTCAACGACTAACGCAACTCATGGTTAAACTGGCATGGGCAGGGAAACAACCCTGAGCCAAGTGGACGCTACTCACATTTCCTTACAGCATGGGTGGGCTCGGTACCCCAGACTTGGAGCTTTATTACAGAGTAGCTCAAGCCGCTCATCTGCACACCTGGCTCCACGGGGATGGCGGTATTCCGCATGTCCACATGGAAACACTCTTTGTTAGCCCTCTCTCGCTCTCGGCCACAATTTTCCAACCAGTAGATGGTAGGACTGGCATCCTGGACTCGATCGCAGCAACAAATCATACGTGGCACAGTATTCTGCAGCTGCAGGGAGGAGCATTACTATACTCTCCCATAATGCCTGTCGATTGGGCACAGTGGTTGCCTCCCATCAAAGAGAGGGGAGTGGTACGTGCGCTACAAAAGCTAAACATTAAAGTTGCTGGAGACCTGTTTCAGGATGGAGTGGCCAAAACGTGGGAGCAGGCGACAACAAACAGTGAGGGTACTCCCCTATTGACTCGCTTCCAATTCCACAGGGTGCGTATCGCTCTTGTGGAGCTGCTGGGGAAAGATATGGCTGAACCACCCGAAGTCCCGGAACTCACATATGTAATAAAGGCAGAGGCCCCCCAGAAACTACTGTCTAACTTATATAAGCTGTCTCAGGCACATAGGGAGCACAAATACTCGAAAGCGCGACCGGCATGGCAAAACGACCTACAGATAGTAATAGATGATGACATGTGGAGATACTGCTGTATTAATACTAGGAAGCTATCACTGAATGGCAGACACAGACTAGTGCACTTCAACTTTCTCAACAGGGTGTATTACACACCGGCACAGCTACACAGGTATGGCCTTCGTGACACTGCAGAGTGTGAGAGATGTCATGCGCCAGACGCAGATTTCCTATACCTGGCATGGCAAGCCCAAGTGTATGCGATTTTTGGGAAAAGATCTTCACGGACATAAGTAACACAGTAGAAATAGATCTCACACCATGTCCCACTCTGGCACTTCTAGGGTACTCTAAGAAGTTACCTAGAGCTACTCGGTGATTGGTGGACATGGGGCTGCTCATAACCCGAAGGGTAGTAGCCTGTTGTTGGATGAGAGGCCCTGCACCTACACCTAAACGCTGGGCACACGCTATGTTATATAGCTGTATACAATCGGAGAACTACAGCGAGTTACAGCCTCCCTAAAAACTTTTGGGGATTATACCTGTCATACCTGAGTAGTAAGGAAGATGCTCACGCTACAGTAGAGGACTAGGGACATAAGATTGCCATCGGGAGGAAGGAGACGGTGTGTCAGCCTGTATGGTCGGGTTTGAATATCGCACTATGATATACAGAGGGGGATTGAGCGAGGGGGGAGGTGCTACTCATTTGCGATCAGATCAGTAGATATTTCAAAGATCGCTGCCTGCCCTGCTATCGGTTGTTGGCTAAATGACTGTGTACAAACCGGAGAGGGGAATGTCTCATCGTTGTCCTGACTGGCTTTGCGGCAAAAGGCAGATTAGCGGGAGGGGGGTTTGTTTGATTGTAATGTTTGATGTATTACAAACTCAATAAAAATATATTTTTTTAAATAATACAATCTGGTGGCATCAATGTGTCATAAGAATTCCTTAGCTGTTGTTTTTCCCATATCTTCCTTAAATATTGAAGTATTGAATCGTTCATAGATTCACATTCTTGAATCTTTCCTGTTGTTAAGGGTGGAATTTCATGGTAATTTTGAAAAGTAGTGAGAAGAAAGCATTTCACAGTAAAACTTTAAGAAGTGACATTGTCAGCCAATTCACGTCATTTTAATAGTGACCAAGCTTTAGCCAATCAGAATGCAGCTCCTGAACCATTCTTCCTTTCAAGGGCCACCATATCTCAGATTTCAAACAGCGCATAGTGTGATAGGGAGTCTCCCTGAGCTCTGCTCTGTTTCACACCTTTTGTTGTGGTGTTAACATGGGCTTCTATGGGAATTCACAAGGGCATATTATCAAGCCCATTATCGCAGTTTTAGCGTCAATTTTCTCTGATAAAAGCGGCAATAATCTTTTGCCCTTGCTTGATAATATGGCCCGCAGTTTGTTAGGAAAAGAAAGAGTCGACGGATCCGTCGTCGATGACCGAGTTGTTAAAATTCTCAATGAAAGCTCCAACTGCCTCACCATCGACGGTCACCTCAACCACCACTATGGTATCCTCATTGACGACCACAAAGATGGCCTCGATGACTACAAGTCCATCAACAGCAACACCGTTGACTAGGATGAGATCTTTTGCAACACAACTGTTGAGGACAGCATTGATGGACTCATCAATCGAATCAGCTGACGAGTGCAAAGGAGGCAATGCTAATTACAGAAAAAGGCGTTCCAATTACCATTGTGCCTGAACACACATTTTTCAGTATTGAATCTTTCATTGATTCACATGCTTGGATCATCCCTGTCGTTGAGCTGGGAGGTCCACAATATACACAGTGAACAGTACAATGTTAAGACTTCCCAGAACCAGAATGAGATTCCTCAGATATTAACTTTTGCAGGCATAACAATACTCTTGCGTCGCTGTCCTTTAATGTTTTTGTCGACAATATCGTACAAAAGTTGCATTCCTTGACCTTTTGAGCCGGATAAAGATAATATATGCAGTCTTTATATGGGTCTTCCGAGTGCAGTCCCTTTTTTCCGGTCCCCCCACATGGCCCAAAAATCATGCATTTGGTACCATTAAAGGTAGTCTGAAATTGTAGGTATTATTAACACCTTGAATTGTTGTGATAATATATATATATATATATAGAAATGGTTGATTATCTGACTGATTAAGCAGTGCTTACAGAGACTCCCTTCAGGCCCAACAAATCTGAACTTGCTAGCCAATGTGAGGAGAGGTGAATGCTGTGTTTTGCTTTAATTGCCTTGAATTTTTTTGTTTAAAAAAAAAGTTGTTAGGCTATGTTCTGACTATGTTAAAGCTATCATGTGTATGTTTAATATTGTACTTCCCACTATGTATACCGTGCAGCTTTCAACTTGACGACAGGGAAGATTCAAGCATGTGAATCTATGAAAGATACCAATACTGGAGAACTTCCGTTACAGGTAATTTACTTTTTTCTTCCCTAGCAAAGTTTCTTCCTCTTGCACACTTGTTCGACGTTGAGGAATCAGACAATGATGGCCCAATTCAGAATTGCTCATAGTCCCACACAGCTCCATTTAAAATGCCAAGATTGTGATGAAGATGACGAAACATATTTGGAAAGAGATTTTTCTTTCCAAGAACCTTGTGGAAATCAAAGATCAGTAGAGGCTTTTGAAGGGCATTATGCTTATGATATCTATGATGAACAACAAGACCATTACCAAGAACACATGACACATAGTCTCAGGACTGGACTGGGAGCCAAAAGCAGCCCAGGCAAATTTAGTTGGACCAGCCCCCTCAGTGCATAGTCATTCTCAGGCAGTTCCGTTTGACTGCGCTGAGGCTTGTATTTTCATTTCACTGCTCTACTGGAATTGCTGTGTCCTGTCGACGCCTATAGCGTGAGCGGCCCGAAAGTAGAAATTGGCCCCCATAAGTTAAATTTGGCCCCCTTGCCTCCAGTCTACAAGGAAAAATGCCCGATGCCCGGTGTGGCCAGTCCGGCCCTGCATGTTCTAACGGCCCTGGTATCATATCTGTGAAAAATGCCAGAGGACTATTACAAAAGATTTCCAGAAACAACTACTCAACCGACACCGCTTGCTCCTTCTCTTACAAACTAAACCTTTCCTCACACTCCTAGGGTAGTCCAGGCATACATTCTGGAAACATACCTTCAGTTAGACAGTTTCCACCCATGACTATTCATGAGGACTATTCTGATGAGGACCCGGAGGAAGGAGAAATAACCAAAGATCCAACTACTGCCACCAGGTCAGAGCGGGAAGACTACGTAATATCAGTGTCCACTCTTTCAACTCAACCTGTGGCTAATTCACCATGCAGATAGCATAGGTAGATTCCACACACTAGTGGAAAGGCTGCAAACAGATTTGACTTGCCTTCTACAGTAAGCCAATCAGATTGTTTCCTTTATGATTTTAAGGAGCCAGCACAAAAACCTGCCTAGTCAATACTAATAACTGACCACATATAGAGAGAGGGCGTAAAACAAGTGAAAACTATGCAAATATCCTCACAGGGGATAACTCATTAGGAGGGCTCTCAACTTTGGTCCATAAGTCATGGAAGACGGATGTGAAAGTCCTCGCTCATGTTGCCTGTATTTTCCTGATGCTACGGTATACCCTTGGGATATGGAAAAAAGACGCCGGCACTTATTTTTGGAAATATATATATAAATCCTAAACAGCCAAAAAATAAATAAATCTTTTGAAACATTTTAAAGTTAATCAAGTCCTCATGACAGCAGTATATCAAAGAAATATGGGTCTTGGCGGGTGACTTTAATATGTTCTTGCTGGAGACCTCTGAAATATTTCCATGCCAACAGGAAGAGGAAAATGCATGGCGCATACTGGAGATTATGCCAGGTCATGTAAAGAGAGACAAGGAATGCCAGAGGTTTGCTGCCTCTTTGAATGCCTTGGACCTCAGAACCCTGAATAGAAGGGGGGCCAAAGATCAACCAGTCGGCTGCACATATACAACTAGCTCCTGTTACTCTTTAAAAGACTATATTTGGATTTCTACACAGCATGTTCCCTCTATAGGGAGATGCCTAAACTATTACAACTACAAGCAAGTGGTACAGGAGAAGACACCTGCGGGCTGCGAAAAATAAAATGGTCAACAACGCCTGCCCAAGAGGCCCTGGTAGGGTTGAGAGAAGCTCTGCAACGTGAGGCACGTAACATGTCACCCTCAACTATAAACTGGGCAACATTACTGAACAATCTGTTGGAGAGACTTGTAAGGAAGCCCCAAAAGCCGGGTGGTGCCTATGCCCATACAGGACCCGGCAATCCAGCGCTGACGGTTCTGAAACGAGAACTAAATAAACTTCGGAGGTTGCCACAAAAACTTACTACTGCTGCCTCACAAGTCACACAGATTTGGAAAGCGAGGAAGGTTTTCAGAGCAAAATCTTGGGAAATCACCTGTGCTAATGAAGAACAGACATGGGTGGAATTACACAACGCTCTGAAAATGGAAAATCCAGGAACATTTTGGAATCTTGTTAAGGTGAGGTTGAGTCAAAACATACGAAAAGCTTCACCGGCTGTGGAGGCCGCCAAGTGGTCGGAATACAGTCTCAACCTGTATAACTCAGGGAAAAAGGAAGGCAGTCAGGAAGATTCTGTGGAAGAACTAGTGGACCGTGAAAGCTCTATCAAAAGTCTTTCACTCTGGGCCGAAGCAATAGCATCCTATGAATTGATCAAGCACACATTGCCATTGTTTCGAGCTGCTGGTGCTCCAGGCCCCGAATTGCATCCCGACCGTAATATTTAAAAAATGCCATAGAAGAATGGGCATTCCTACAAAAATCCCTTCATTAAAAATTGTCTTTGGTAGAACACAGTGCCAGACAGCTGACACAGTGCTATACTTACTCCAATACACCAAAGAGGAACATGTGATAATTCAGCCAACTTCCGGCTCATTGCCCTAATCGATGTGGAAGGCAAATGTTTGGCCAAAATATAAAACAATGAGTTAGAGAAGTGGTCAAACACTAAGGCCTAAAACCTCAATCAGGTTTTAGGCACGGGCATGGCACGGAAGACAATCTGATGATACGCTCCTCGCTGATAAAAACTGTGAATAGTAACAAGACTCCCTCGCTATATCACCTCGATAGACTTCAAAACCACATTTGACAAAGTGGACCGAGGGAGACTGTGGCAGTTGATGAGCTGGGTCTTTGAAGAAGATCTTCTAATAGCCACTAGAAGCTTATATATGGAAACCTGGGTAAAAGTTAAAGTCACATATAATAGAATTACCAGCCACAAAATCAAGACCACCACTGGAGTAAAACAATGCTGTATTCTTGCTCCACTATTGTTCAACCTTTACTTGGCCGACATTAAGAAAGCCCTGAGGTCAGCATGCTTGATACCACCTACATTTGCAGGCTTCCATATACAATGCCTTCAGTACACGGATGACACTTTATTATTCATTCACACTGTGGTTGGGCTGTAGTGATCACTGGCGGCCCTCGCTTGCTACTATGCCGAAAACAAATTTGAAGTTAATTATTCCAAAATGCTAATCATGATTTGTGGAGCCAGAAATAAACGTGCAGCCAAATGTAATTTTACAATGAATAATGTGGTATTGCAATAAGTGACATGCATAAGACATGTTTCTGGACCCCTGGGGTGGGATCCTTTGCTCTCTGAGTCCAAAAACAAAGCCTTTCCTGGGCGGAGAGGTTCACACCTCCCCTAGGCTGGAAAGAGCCATCTGTGAGCTTCAAAGTCCTTACCGCCTTTGTAATGTGACCCCAGCCTCTCCTGCTATCAGGAGCAGGCCCCCTTCCTATCTCCCCTCCTTTTCAGCATAGCCCAGAAGGTGTGCTCACCTCTGCCAACTCCACCCCTCAGGTGGGAGAGGCGAAATGAAGCCTTAAATATCTGGCCATTTATTTTAACACTATGGCTCTCATGTCTCCCATCTAGGGTACCTAAAGGACTCAGCTTTGTCAATGATAACGAGTTTTAAATAAATTGCCTCCAAGATGAGTGGCCCTGATTTAACAGGCATCTGTAAAGTAATTAACACCAAATGCATGCCATCACTAATGCATCAGTATAAAAGTAGAGGTTCTGCCACGGAAAAGCAATTGCATTAAATCAGTAGGATGTATCCACATAGACAAAAGGAACATTGATTGACATCCTTTAAAACAAACATTTAGGGGGCGTGGCCAAAATGGCGGGGTGAGCGGACGCTTCTTCCCGCAGCTCCTCCGACCCGACTAGGCCCGAGCCCTTTTTCGTCAGCTTCTCTCCCCCCGCTGAAGCTCAGTGGATGAGAGACGGACGGCGGAGACCTTGGGGCACGTATTGATACTACTTTGGCCCCGATCGCTACGGTGGAAGCACCTTAAAAGACTGTTTCAGGACGGCGGAGCGCCTTGGAGGCGGAGCTGATCGGGGCGCTGTCCGGACATCCCGGCTGGGGCCTGGTGCTGATGTCTAGCGATCTGGTGTGGAGACCGCCCCGATGCTCGACGGGGATCGCCTGAGGGATATCGGCTGTGTGACTTCCCTGCACGGGGACCCTGCCGTGTGAGCGAGGTGGTGCTTGGACTAGCGGTGGTGGCCTCCCAAGGGGTGCGAGCCCCGGCCCCGTGGCCGGTTGACGACAACGCTTAGGATCGGAGCCAGATCTACCGTTTCTCCTTCCTTGCCCGACGGCCCTGGTTGGAACTTTTCCCCGTGGGCCTGGCTTCTGGAGTGTCCCCGGTGATATCGCCGGGCTTGGACGATCTTCCCGGCCCCGCCCAACCGCCATCTTGTCTTCACAGCGAAGGTGAGGCGGCCCTCCTTCAATGTCGCTTGAAGTCGCCTACTGCACCTCCGCTTTTGCACGCCTCTCCCTTCCTGCGGGACACTCCGGCCGGAGTTCCCCCGACGGGGGCCCCTGTTGAACTCTTGGCTGGGCGCCGATCGGCTCTTTGTGACTGGACTGGCCCGCCATTTTGTCATCTGTGGCGCAGGTTCCCTATCTGGCCGGGAGTTCCTTCTTGAGGGACTCTGCTGACCACTGGAAACTCCTCGAAGTGGCCGGAGCCCGTGTCCCTGCTTCAGTTGGCCGCGACAAGGTACGAGACACGAATGGCTGGAAAAGGAGGATCGAGGAAGGGGGACCGTACCCTGCCGGACATGCTTAGCAGGGCCCAGCAACAACGGGACAGGGCGCAACCGTCTCCGGGCTCTTCCCGGGCCACTGCGGACACGGGCGGGGGTGAGCCCCCCGTCACGAGATCCTTCATGGAGGACCTGTTTAGCTCGCTTAAAGCGGACTTCCAGACGCTGAAGCAGGAGGTGGCCAGCGAGGTACGCGAGGTCCGCAGGGAAGTGGAAGGCCTTGGTGAGCGGATAGAGACGGTGGAGACAGCGGCCCAACGTCGGGACGACGAGATTGTCCACCTGCAACAAGACGTTCTCCGTCTCAGGGAGCAGTGTGTTGAACTCCAGGCCCACACCGAAGACCTGGAGAACAGGTTGAGGCGGAATAATATCCGGGTACGGGGTGTACCATCTTCAGATGAGGGGACAGACCTGGTGGGCTACTTGCAAGACCTGTTCCGGGGCATTCTAGGAGAGGCCGCGGACTTTCAGATCCGCATTGATAGGGCCCACAGGGTCGGCCGACAGCGACAGTCGGCAGCACCTCCGCCAGACATCTTGGCCTACCTTCCTGACTTTCCGATGAAGGAGCGCATCATGTCCGAGGCCCGCAGGAAACAGCCACTGACGTTTAGAGAGCGACCTGTGGCGCTGTATCAGGACCTGTCTGCCATCACATTGCAGAAACGCAGGTCCTTCAAGATTGCGACCGATTTCCTGCGTGAGCACGAGACGCCGTACTCCTGGGGGCATCCCTTTCGTTTGATATTTCGTTGGAACGGGGTGCTGCACCAGCTGCGCTCCTTGCAGGACATTTGCGGAGTCTTGGGGCTCACAGCTACGGAAGAGGATGGAGGGACGCCGTCTTGGAGGCGCTCAGATAGAGGAGGACGACGGAGGTCGGCGAGACGGAGATCGGCGGCGAGCGCTGGGCGGCCTGACTCGCCCACCATCAGAGCGGACATGGCCAGTGCCCTGAGAGAAGCGGCCAGGGATTCAGCTGACTCGAACGGTGTGGCCTTGACGGCCTAAACTCACTCCGGGGGGAGATGGACATAGCTTCTTCGGTGCCAGGTTCGGGGGTTGGAGGGAGGGTCGGGGGGGAGCGGGAGAAGTGAGTGGCCGGACGTCCACTTTTGGTACTTTCTGCAGACCTGTCCGTTTTGAGGCATGACTGAGACAATGGGTTGTTTGAGTTGGTATTTGGCTAGTTGCCATTGGTTCGTTTGGGGTGGGGTTGGGTGTTGTTCTGGGGTTGGGAAAGAACCGTCCGATGTTTCCTGTGTACGCACTTGGCCTACTTCTGCCTGTCCTGCGCTGCTGCCCTGCGCCCCTTCCCCTCCGGTTGCCTGCCCGCGACGTAGCGTCTCCGGCCTCTGGGAGATATGTCGTCCCTGAAGGTGGTGACCCTTAATGTTAAGGGCCTGAATAACCCTGTTAAGCGTAGGGCGATTTTGTCTCTGCTAGAGGGGACGCAAGCTGATATATGCCTCCTGCAAGAAACCCATTTGCTGTCCCGCGACTGCCATAGAATGCGCTCTGCCAGGTTTCCCACCCAGTTTTTCTCCTCTGCTGCGTCCAAAACTGCGGGGGTGGCTATTCTGTTAGCGAGCTCCTTTAAGGGGGAGGTGTTGTATAAATTTGCTGAACAAAAGGGGAGGCTTTTGGCATACCGCCTCCGCCTGGGGGGCACATCGTTCACTATTGGCTCCTTATATAGCCCGAATGACCATCAGGAACGCTTTTTGGATTCAGTGCTGGTGGATGTAACTGCTTCCCCCGATCGTCATGTTATACTAGGGGGTGACTTGAATATTGTCTTTGATTCTGCAGTAGACAGGTCGGCGCAGCGGTTCCCGCAGACTGGGGAACTTTCCCAGGCCGGGAAGGCCCGTATCGCCGACATGGATTTGCATGACCTTTGGCGCACCCTCCACCCTACAGGTAGGGATTACTCCTATTATTCGCACGCGCACCGGACCTACGCACGGTTGGACTACTTTCTGGTCAGTGGACCAATGCGTGCCGCTGCTACAGCGGCGGACATTGGGGTCCTGACACTGTCTGATCATGCGCCGGTCGTGGGTGAGTTTGCGTGGCCAGCGTCCTCCCCCTCTCGAGGGGTGTGGCGCCTTAGGGACACCCTTCTGCACAAGAAGACAGTGGTAAAACACATTGAGGAGGCGATACGGGACTACCAGGCACACAATAGTAACTCGGACACCTCGTTGGCGACACAGTGGGCGGCGCTGAAGGCAGTCCTCAGGGGGGAATTTATCTCTATCTCCTCGGCAGAAAACAGGGAGCGGCAACGGAAGAGGGAGGAGCTGACTTCCCAGGTCAGGGAGCTCGAACAGGTCCACCGCCGTACGGGTGCTCCAAGGGTTTGGAGGCAGTTGAAGGCTGCCAGGAAGTTACTGTCGGCGCTGGACATGGACAGGGCGGAATACGCAGCGTTACGTTTAAAGCATGCATTCTACACAGGGGGGGATAGGTGTGGCAAACTCTTGGCGCATAGGCTCCGAGTCGCGCAACAGCGAAACGTAGTGAAGGAGCTCTTGGGTGCGGACGGGGTGGCCGTCTCGGGTGACGCGGAGGTGGCGGAAGCCTTCTGTGGTTTCTATGAGGCGCTGTACACCGGGGAGCCCTCCTCGCCACGGGAAACCGTGGACTATCTGGAATCTGTGGCCCTTCCGGCGCTAGACTCCGCTCAGGCGGAATATCTTGAGCGCGATATCCACGTTGAGGAGGTGATTTCCGCGATAGCCAGACTTAAGCACGGGAAAGCCCCGGGCCCGGACGGTTACACGTCCCTGTTTTACAAAACCTTTTGCCCGGTTGTGGCCCCTATCCTCGCTCGGCTGTTTAACTCCTTCTCCGAATCGGGAGCCATCCCACCGGATCTCCTGAGAGCGACGGTCTCGGTGGTTCCTAAACCTGGGAAGGATCGGGCCTTATGCGGCTCATATAGGCCCATCTCGCTCCTGAATGTCGACCTCAAGTTGTACATGGGGATTCTGGCGTCCAGGCTGGCCCTGCACCTCCCGGGTCTGGTTGAGGCCGACCAGGCTGGTTTTGTGCCCGGCAGACAAACTGTCGACAATACCAAGCGAGTGACGCACATTCTGGAGAAGGCTTCGCGGATCCCGGGCGAGCGGATGCTACTGGCGGTGGATGCCGAGAAGGCCTTCGACAGGGTTCACTGGCCTTATCTCGAGCAGGTGCTCAAAAAATTTGGCATCGGTGATAAATTCTGCTCGATGGTTTTCAACTGCTACAGGCACCCTTCCGCAGTGGTGAGGGTCAACGGGTGCAGCTCCCGTAGTTTTGCAATCGAGCGCTGCACGAGGCAGGGGTGCCCCCTTTCCCCACTCCTCTTTGCTCTTTACATGGAGCCGTTTGCCCAGAGGATCCGCCAAAACCCGGACGCAATCGGGATCAAGATGGGGCAGTATGTTCACGCGGTCAGCCTCTATGCGGATGATGTCCTGCTGACTCTGGATGACCCCAGGAGATCCCTTCCCGCCTGCATCCACGAGTTGGATGCTTTTTCACGTGTGGCCGGTTTCAAAATGAATATGGGCAAGTCGGTGGCTTTGGACGTGTCTCTAGCTGCGGACACTAGACGGGACCTCCAGCGGCTCTTTCCCATGCAGTGGTCATCGTCCCTGGTGCCATACTTGGGGATTCTGCTGGCGCCGACGTTGCCAGCGATGGTAACGGCTAATTACACCTCTCTCAGTAAGAAGATCAAGGAGGAACTTGGCCGCTGGAGCAAGGGCCTGTTGTCTTGGCTTGGCAGGATTGCGGCGGTCAAGATGACGCTTCTGCCCCAGATCCTATATCTTTTCCGAGCCTTGCCGCTCCAGCCTCCGGTGGGCTGGATCAGGCAGACGCAAGCTGACATCGCGCGCTTTGTCTGGCAGGGCCGCAAGCCACGGATAAAGAGAGTTCTCTCCACGCTTGCTCCGGAGGCGGGGGGTCTTGGTATTCCGGACCTCCGGAAATACTTTCAGGCGGCGCAGTTGCGATACCTTGTGGAGTGGAGCAGGTGGGAATCCGATAAGCACTGGCTCTTTCAGGACCAGGCGGTGGCAGGGCGCACCCTCCAGGAAGTTCCATTCTTGCGTCGAGCTCACCGCCCTCCCAACCTTTATGCTTCTTTTGTCACAAGGGTCCCCCTGAGGGTATGGGACACGGTTTGCGAGACTCGGGACCTCACCACGTTCCCCTCGCCGTTTACGCCCATTGTGGATAATCCTGATTTCTCCCCAGGGATGGAGCCGGGCGCGTTCTCCCATTGGCGATTGGCGGGCTGCCGAGCGCTCTTTCAGATTTATGGGCCGGAGGGGGTGGTCCCCTTTCAGCAACTTCAACAGGAGTTCCGCCTGACAGAGTCTGATAGACTGCGTTATATGCAGGTCCGGCACTGGGCGCTTCAACCCCAGGTGCGGGACACCGCTGATCGTCCGATAACACCATATGAGCGGTGGCTGGTGACCCGCGCCTCGGATGCTAAACTGATCACTGATCTTTATAAGTTCTTACAGCCTCCTCCGTTTCACTATTATAATCCGGGCAGGGAACGATGGCACAGGGAATTGGGTAGGACACTTAGCCACAAGGAGTGGGACCAGATTGCACACCGGGCGAGACATTCAGCGTATCACACTGGCCTCACTGAGACATTCACCAAGGTGTCCACGTACTGGTATTACACCCCAGAGAGACTGCACGAGATGAATAGGCATATTGAGAAGGAGTGCTGGCGAGGTTGTGGTCAGGTGGGGACCCTTTCGCACATTCTTTGGGATTGCCCCTTGTTGGCCGCATATTGGAAGGAGGTTCTTGATGAGGTGGATACGCACTTTGAAATTGAGTTACCGCGCTTTCCGGCGTATGTATTACTGGGCCTTCCTAATGGCCTGATGTACCCGCTGAAGTCCCGTAGGGGCAGGCAAATCGCGATTGCGCTGGGCTCAGCGGTTCAGAACATCCTCATCCACTGGCGCACTACCACGGTCCCCTCCATCACTGGCTGGTTGCACAGGCTTTGGCATGTGCTAGGTATGGAAAAATTGTCACTCACGGTGGCAGGGGAGATAGACCAATTTGACGAGCTGTGGCAACCCTTTCGGGCACTATTAACTACTGAATTTAGGGAACTCACCTGTCCGAGGTACCTCAGGCTCCTAAGGTTGACGCCACCGGTGATTCCAGCTGACTAGGGGGGTAGAGGGGCGGGGTTCCTGGGGGGGTGGGGTGCGGTGGGGTGCGGTGGGGGGCAGGTAGTGTTTCTGGCGGTACATTGGACGGGGGTGGTGGGGGGAGTTGGGGTGTTTGGGGGAGGGTTCTAGGGGATGGCGGGTTGGGTTTCTTTGTGTTACTGCTTATTAATTTCAATGCTCAGACTGATGGTGTTGACTATGCTCGGAATGGAGGTATTGCTTATATTGAGCCTTTTTCACTTGCTGTTGCTTCCTTTTTCACAGCGGCCTAGTCCACCGTCGCACTCGTGATATCAGCTCATTTTCTTTGCTATGATGTATGTAACTCTAACCTCCTGTTCCCTCTCCCTATGTTTTTGTCTTAATAAAATGCTTTAAACCTAAAACAAACATTTAAAATAGACAACAACACTGTTTTTTATAGCAGTTAGAAATGACCGATATGTTTAAAGTCATATATTGTCTGAGTTTAGTACATAGGAACATTCAGACCAAATACAGACTATGGACAATGTTTTGTAACATATACATATAGTATTGACAGAGCGCTTTCCTCCTGAGGCGGAAGCCGGGAGCACCATTTCTTGCTAACTTTTAAAAAGTGTGTCTTTTAAATATTTTGCTTGCTTACTTTGCACATCCCACTTACCCCTTCCTGATTATTCATTTTGGCTCTCCCTCTGCAGCCGATAAGGCGCTATTGAGGGGAACTGACTGAAAGCTTAGCCGCCATCTTAGGGGAAGGTTCTGGCTGAGTCCAAAAACAAAGCCTTTCCTGGGCGGAGAGGTTCACACCTCCCCTAGGCTGGAAAGAGCCATCTGTGAGCTTCAAAGTCCTTACCGCCTTTGTAATGTGACCCCAGCCTCTCCTGCTATCAGGAGCAGGCCCCCTTCCTATCTCCCCTCCTTTTCAGCATAGCCCAGAAGGTGTGCTCACCTCTGCCAACTCCACCCCTCAGGTGGGGAAGGCGAAATGAAGCCTTAAATATCTGGCCATTTATTTTAACACTATGGCTCTCATGTCTCCCATCTAGGGTACCTAAAGGACTCAGCTTTGTCAGTGATAACGAGTTTTAAATAAATTGCCTCCAAGATGAGTGGCACTGATTTAACAGGCATCTGTAAAGTAATTAACACCAAATGCATGCCATCACTAATGCATCAGTATAAAAGTAGAGGTTCTGCCACGGAAAAGCAATTGCATTAAATCAGTAGGATGTATCCACATAGACAAAAGGAACATTGATTGACATCCTTTAAAACAAACATTTAAAATAGACAACAACACTGTTTTTTTATAGCAGTTAGAAATGACCGATATGTTTAAAGTCATATATTGTCTGAGTTTAGTACATAGGAACATTCAGACCAAATACAGACTATGGACAATGTTTTGTAACATATAAATATATTGTTGACGGTGCAGTTGGCCGGCCGCTCCCACCCCTGTCAGTATTTAAGTCGCGCCCTTAGCCTCGCGCGCAGTATTGACAGAGCGCTTTCCTCCTGAGGCGGAAGCCGGGAGCACCATTTCTTGCTAACTTTTAAAAAGTGTGTCTTTTAAATATTTTGCTTGCTTACTTTGCACATCCCACTTACCCCTTCCTGATTATTCATTTTGGCTCTCCCTCTGCAGCCGATAAGGCGCTATTGAGGGGAACTGACTGAAAGCTTAGCCGCCATCTTAGGGGAAGGTTCTGGTTGACGGTGCAGTTGGCCGGCCGCTTCCACCCCTGTCAGTATTTAAGGTCGCGCCCTTAGCCTCGAGCGCAGTATTGACAGAGCGCTTTTCTCCTGAGGCGGAAACCGGGAGCACCATTTCTCGCTAACTCTTAAAAAAGTGTGTCTTTTAAATATTTTACTTGCTTACTTTGCACATCCCACTTACCCCTTCCTGATTATTCATTTTGCCTATCCCCCTGCAGCCGATTAGGCGCAGTTGAGGGGAACCGACTGAAAGCTTAGCCGCCATCTTAGGGGAAGGTTCTCGTTGACGGTGCAGTTGGCCGGCCGCTCCCACCCCTGTCAGTATATGATGACTACATTATACCGGCCGCGCAGCGGGTGCGCCGCTGGCACGCCGAAGGCAAGCCCGTCTGCGCCCGTCCGCACCCGGTCGGGACCCAGGGCCCATCCTGATGCTACGGTATACCCTTGGGATATGGAAAAAAGACGCCTGCACTTATTTTTGGAAATATATATATAAATCCTAAACAGCCAAAAAATAAATAAATCTTTTGAAACATTTTAAAGTTAATCAAGTCCTCACGACAGCAGTATATCAAAGAAATATGGGTCCTGGCGGGTGACTTTAATATGTTCTTGCTGGAGACCTCTGAAATATTTCCATGCCAACAGGAAGAGGAAAATGCATGGCGCATACTGGAGATTATGCCAGGTCATGTAAAGAGAGACAAGGAATGCCAGAGGTTTGCTGCCTCTTTGAATGCCTTGGACCTCAGAACCCTGAATAGAAGGGGGGCCAAAGATCAACCAGTCGGCTGCACATATACAACTAGCTCCTGTTACTCTTTAAAAGACTATATTTGGATTTCTACACAGCATGTTCCCTCTATAGGGAGATGCCTAAACTATTACAACTACAAGCAAGTGGTACAGGAGAAGACACCTGCGGGCTGCGAAAAATAAAATGGTCAACAACGCCTGCCCAAGAGGCCCTGGTAGGGTTGAGAGAAGCTCTGCAACGTGAGGCACGTAACATGTCACCCTCAACTATAAACTGGGCAACATTACTGAACAATCTGTTGGAGAGACTTGTAAGGAAGCCCCAAAAGCCGGGTGGTGCCTATGCCCATACAGGACCCGGCAATCCAGCGCTGACGGTTCTGAAACGAGAACTAAATAAACTTCGGAGGTTGCCACAAAAACTTACTACTGCTGCCTCACAAGTCACACAGATTTGGAAAGCGAGGAAGGTTTTCAGAGCAAAATCTTGGGAAATCACCTGTGCTAATGAAGAACAGACATGGGTGGAATTACACAACGCTCTGAAAATGGAAAATCCAGGAACATTTTGGAATCTTGTTAAGGTGAGGTTGAGTCAAAACATACGAAAAGCTTCACCGGCTGTGGAGGCCGCCAAGTGGTCGGAATACAGTCTCAACCTGTATAACTCAGGGAAAAAGGAAGGCAGTCAGGAAGATTCTGTGGAAGAACTAGTGGACCGTGAAAGCTCTATCAAAAGTCTTTCACTCTGGGCCGAAGCAATAGCATCCTATGAATTGATCAAGCACACATTGCCATTGTTTCGAGCTGCTGGTGCTCCAGGCCCCGAATTGCATCCCGACCGTAATATTTAAAAAATGCCATAGAAGAACGGGCATTCCTACAAAAATCCCTTCATTAAAAATTGTCTTTGGTAGAACACAGTGCCAGACAGCTGACACAGTGCTATACTTACTCCAATACACCAAAGAGGAACATGTGATAATTCAGCCAACTTCCGGCTCATTGCCCTAATCGATGTGGAAGGCAAATGTTTGGCCAAAATATAAAACAATGAGTTAGAGAAGTGGTCAAACACTAAGGCCTAAAACCTCAATCAGGTTTTAGGCGCGGGCATGGCACGGAAGACAATCTGATGATACGCTCCTCGCTGATAAAAACTGTGAATAGTAACAAGACTCCCTCGCTATATCACCTCGATAGACTTCAAAACCACATTTGACAAAGTGGACCGAGGGAGACTGTGGCAGTTGTTGAGCTGGGTCTTTGAAGAAGATCTTCTAATAGCCACTAGAAGCTTATATATGGAAACCTGGGTAAAAGTTAAAGTCACATATAATAGAATTACCAGCCACAAAATCAAGACCACCACTGGAGTAAAAAAATGCTGTATTCTTGCTCCACTATTGTTCAACCTTTACTTGGCAGACATTAAGAAAGCCCTGAGGTCAGCATGCTTGATACCACCTACATTTGCAGGCTTCCATATACAATGCCTTCAGTACACGGATGACACTTTATTATTCATTCACACTGTGGTTGGGCTGTAGTGATCACTGGCGGCCCTCGCTTGCTACTATGCCGAAAACAAATTTGAAGTTAATTATTCCAAAATGCTAATCATGATTTGTGGAGCCAGAAATAAACGTGCAGCCAAATGTAATTTTACAATGAATAATGTGGTATTGCAATAAGTGACATGCATAAGACATGTTTCTGGACCCCTGGGGTGGGATCCTTTGCTCTCTGAGTCCAAAAACAAAGCCTTTCCTGGGCGGAGAGGTTCACACCTCCCCTAGGCTGGAAAGAGCCATCTGTGAGCTTCAAAGTCCTTACCGCCTTTGTAATGTGACCCCAGCCTCTCCTGCTATCAGGAGCAGGCCCCCTTCCTATCTCCCCTCCTTTTCAGCATAGCCCATAAGGTGTGCTCACCTCTGCCAACTCCACCCCTCAGGTAGGAGAGGCGAAATGAAGCCTTAAATATCTGGCCATTTATTTTAACACTATGGCTCTCATGTCTCCCATCTAGGGTACCTAAAGGACTCAGCTTTGTCAATGATAACGAGTTTTAAATAAATTGCCTCCAAGATGAGTGGCCCTGATTTAACAGGCATCTGTAAAGTAATTAACACCAAATGCATGCCATCACTAATGCATCAGTATAAAAGTAGAGGTTCTGCCACGGAAAAGCAATTGCATTAAATCAGTAGGATGTATCCACATAGACAAAAGGAACATTGATTGACATCCTTTAAAACAAACATTTAAAATAGACAACAACACTGTTTTTTTATAGCAGTTAGAAATGACCGATATGTTTAAAGTCATATATTGTCTGAGTTTAGTGGGTGCGCCGCTGGCACGCCGAAGGCAAGCCCGTCTGCGCCCGTCCGCACCCGGTCGGGACCCAGGGCCCATCACTATGCCCGATTTTTAACCTACTCCTCTACACAACTACACGCTTGCGAAGGTAATTGGCCTCTCAGTGTTCCCACCCTGGCCGGAATTCAAAATCTTGGCATATAACAGCCAATTCATATCTCATTGTTGTCTCCCACGTCTGGACTACAGACATCTTCGTCGTCAACTGCTCAATCAGAGTCCCCCTCCCAGTCTCTTCCTAGCCCTCCCGCTGTGGCTACGACCTACCTCCTTAATACCCGCTCAGCGGTTAAACACCAACTGGAGCTCTTTAACCACCTGGACACAGCCAAGCCTGATTTCCTGTTTCTGACCGAAACATGGTTCTCACCTGATTCCTTGCCTGATGTCCTAGCGGCCCTCCCTGACTCTTATTATGCTCTCCGAGCCGATCGCCCGGATGGGAAGGCCGGAGGTGAAGTGGCTATGATAGCCCGCTCCAACCTCCAGTTCCAACTTCTCTCCTACCCCTCTATCACCGCAGTTGACTTCCTAGTTGTCCGTCTGTCAATCTAGCGGCTCCTCTCACTTGTGTGCTTTTTTACCGACCTCCTCAAGCCATGCCTTACTTTATTCCAGCTATGCAGGAATTGCTGGCCAACTTGGTGGTCAACAATTCTTCTGTTCTGATACTGGGGGACTTTAATTTTTGGCCAAGTGACCCTCCGGAGGACCACACATCTAAAGATTTTACAGACTTTCTTCACTGCTTAAATTTCACTCCTCAGATTCACCTTCCTACCCATACACACAGTCATACCCTTGACCAGATCTGGTCAGCCAATTTGGCCATTTCCTCCCCCACAGGCCTTCCTTGCACCTGGTCTAATCACTCCTTGATTTCCTTCTCCCTCGAACTTGGGGCTGTCAATAAGCCCTCCCCTCCTAAAAACGTTTGGGCTCGGAATTGGAACTGTGTGGATCCTACCGCGCTCTGCTCTTCCCTAACGGCTTCGCACTCCTGTTTGGCCGATGCCTCCCCTGACTCTCAGGTGGCCGCCATTAACAGCTGGCTCTCTGCTTCCTGTGACTTAGTTGCCCCTCTCAAATTGGTCAGAACGTGTCGCTCTTACGAGGCTAACAGATGGTTCACTAACGATCTTAAGGCTCTTAAACTTGCACTCAGGCAGGCTGAACGCCACTGGAGACGCGGGTACTGTCCTACTCTTAAGACACAATACTTGGCTCTCCTCCAGGACTACAAAAAAGCCATTCTCTTAGCCAAAACGGAATACTTTTCCTCGAAGATTCTCCTTGCAACAAATAAACCCAAGGTGATCTTTACCATTGTCCACGACCTAGCAGCTTCTGACAGAGTTGCCCCTAAGCCAACCCCCTCTCAATCTCTCTGCAGCTCCCTCAATGTTTATTTCATTGAGAAGATTGCTACTACCAAACGCAATATTCCCTTGCCTTCCCCTTCCTTTTCCTCTCCCCAACTGCCTCCCACCTCTTCTCTCCTTGACCAACTCTCTCTGATCTCCAAGGAGGTCTTTTTCACTTTGCTTAAGAAAGTGAAATCGGGGTCCCCCTCCGACTGCTGCCCCGCCTACATTCTGAGGGAGGTTTTCTCCAGCTGCCCCAAACCCCCGTTAACCCTCCTCAACACTTCCATCACTCAGGGAATTGGCCCAGATTCGTTCAAATCAGCCACAGTTATTCCTATCTTAAAAAAACCTGGTGCTGATCCTACCTCTCTCTCCAATTTTCGACCTATCTCTTTGCTCCAGTTCCTGGGAAAGATCCTGGAGAGCCACGTCACCACCTGTTTCTCTGCTTTTATTGAAGAGAACCACCTATTGGCCTCTGATCAGGCCGGATTTCGCCCAGCTCACTCGACGGAATCTGTTGTCCTCTCCGTCCTGGACGACCTTAGGAGAAGTGCTGATATCAACTCTCCTCAGGCCTTGGTCCTCCTCGATTTGTCCACCGCCTTCGACGCGGTCGATCATTCCATTCTTCTCGATCGTATCAGGGGCGCCGGCATTCAGGGGTCTGCTCTGGCCTGGCTCACCTCTTTCTTACAAGACCGCACTGAGGCCGTCCAGCTGGAGGGTTTTTATGACTCGATGAACCATAATCATTTAAAGCTTAATCCTGATAAGACGGAGTTGGTCCTTACCGGTGGCCCCTCTAGCCCCTGGACCTCTGCCTTCTGGCCTCCTGCCCTTGGTTCCCCTCCCCAACCCTCTGTCTCTGTTAAAACTTTGGGCATCAAAATCTGTCAAGATCTCACCATGCGTCCCCAGATCAGTACTGTTGTTTCATCTTGTTTTCTGTCTCTCAGAATCATACGTAAAATCTCTTTTTTTTCTGTTGAAGCCCTTAAACTCATCCTCCTGGCTATGATTTTATCCCGCCTGGATTACTGCAATGGCCTGTATGTAGGTATTCCGGCTTACAAACTTCGGCGCTTACAATTAATTCAGAACCAAGCAGCACGTCTTATCTATAGGCTTCCTAAGTCCCATCGAGTTACCCCTTTGCTAATAACTCTTCATTGGCTGCCCATTCTGGAGCGATCTCTATTCAAGATGTGTTGCCTGATCTTTATGGCCCTGGTTGGCACTGCTCCAGTCTTCATCAACTCGAAGATCAGTGCTTACGTTCCTAGCAGATGCCTTCGCTCCTCCACTCAGTCCCTCCTGAGTGTTCCTCGCTTTTGGAGGAAAAAATTTGGAGGCATGAGGTTTTCCACCCTTGCCCCCCATTTCTGGAAGGCCCTTCCCGTTTCCATCAGGTCCATCCCCACCTATATGGACTTCTGTAAAGCCCTAAAAACTCATCTTTTCTCCCAAGCATATCCATCACAGTAACCCTCCTGTTTCCCCTCAGTGCTGTCATTTCATAGCGCCAAGAAACCGTATGGTGTTAGAGCGCTTTATAAAACTTTTCAACTTCAACTTCATGTTTAGAAATGCGCCTCAAAATAATACAGGTGCTAAAACAACAGACAATAAAAGACAATGAACACAATTAACGCCTTAACCGCAGCGGTTTTTCCGCAGCGGTTCGGGCGTTCTAAAGGGTGGGTGGGGCTTCGTCGGCGGACGGGAGCAGGCAAGGGGTTAACATGTATCCACCTAAGTTTTGTTTAGCGTCCAAATATAGTTGATGCCCTTAGAAACGACATGTGTATTTCATGCTGTCTTATATCTGTCTAGTTAGGTATGGTACGCTTTCTGTTCTTATCACGTCGACTTTTTGACCCCCAAAAGAACGGGTGTAAGTGGGCAACATCACAATGGGGTCTTTATTAGACTGTTAGGTGTTTTGAAGCAAAGGTGTTATCAGGGCATTCGAGGTGCAAGAGGAAGAAGAGGATTGACGTCAACTAGAGGAAGCTCTTCCGATTCCAACTACATTCACAAAACCAGGAGAAGTATCGAAAGATATACAGCATCAAACATATAGACAACTGGCTCCTACAGCCTACTCAAGACAGGCTACCCAAAAAAGCCTAGGACTATAAGGTCAAGAATCCTCCAGAAGACAAAGAGGCAAATTTGGCACTGGTCATTTATTCTCCCTGCAACAATTAGGCAGAAGGCTTTCCAACTATTTAGACAAAAGGGGATATTTTACATCAGATCAGTGAGTGTTGAACACAATTCAGTATGGCCTCACTATAAAATTTGTTTAAAAACCTCCTTGAAATGCACCACGGAGGAGGTTGCATGAACTTCTAAAGTTGGAAATTATTTCACTACTGAAAAAGGAAGATATAGAAGAAGTCCCTGTCAATCAGCAAGACACCAGATTTTATTACAATCTTTTTTGATCAGAAAGAAATCAGGCCTGTAGCAACAAGTTTCAGATCTTCTGCAGTTGAACAATTATCTGAAAAGAAAACAATACTTTTGTATGGTGACTGCAGGAGATTCTTCAGTTGTTGCACTGGGGAGATTTCTTGACATCATTCGATACTCAAGCTGAATATTTTTACATCCCCGTACATCCAAAGCACAGAAGATATCTAAGGTTTGAGGTGGCCGTTTGTCATTACTGATTCAAGGTATTTCCATTTGGCCTCATACTTAAAGATTGGGTTATAAAAGTCCCATCTTGCATTGTCAACAGATCCACAGTTGTATGTCTTCAATTCTTCGATAGTCTAGGACTGACTCAGAAATCCAAAGAAGAATAACGTTTTTGGGAGCAGTCCTGGATATGGTCATGTGCAAAGCATACCCTACAAAGGCGAGAATATAAAAGATATCAAATCTAGCTCCTTCTCTAGTGGAAAGAATGTCGTTTTCAGTTTGAAGATACAAATAATTTCTAGGAATGGTGTTTTCCTGCATTTCCCTCATTCCCAACTGCCAACTTCACATGCAGCCTTTTCGGAAGGACATAGAAAAACAATTGCTACAAGCCCACAGGTCTGTTTAAGACATTATCCAGATAAATCCCAGAATGAAACAAGCCATGATGTGGTGAATGCATAAATAAAACATATATTCAGGCCTAACTTTCCCAAGCCTTCCACTACAATTTGTCATAAACACAGATGCATCTCTAGGGGGATGGAAGGCACACTTACAAGAGCTCTAACTATGCTGCCTATGGTCACCCCAAGAAACGAAACTTCATACAAACTTGTTGGAGTTAAGAGCGGAAGCCTCAGCACTTCAGTCCTTCATGCTAAGAATAAAGAATTCTGCAGTACTGGTATGAACAGACAATAGAAAAACAATGTTTTATTTAAACAAACAAGGAGGAACAAGATCACACCTCTTGTGATCAGAAGCGCAGAAGATAAGGAGTGGGGCCCGATTCACAAAAGTAATCTGAGACAAAACCCTAACTTTACTACTCCTAAATACCCTTTGTGAATACCGAAAGTCTTAAAGTTAGGATTTTATCTCAGATTACGTTTGTGAATCGGGTCCGTTGTTATTACAACACCAAGTTACATTAAATGTGTGGCATGCTCCTGGAGTAAACAGTCAGTGGGCAGACTCTTTGAGCAGGACAAACAAGGACTGCCACGAATAGGAATTATAACAGAGTCAACTCAATTATGTTTTTCTAATTCAGGGTCACTCGCAATTAGATTTGTTTGCGACATGTCGCAATCGCACATGCAATTTGTTGCCAGGAAATAGCCTCAAAAAGGGCAGTGTGGAAATGCTTTCCAGATGGCCTGGAGAGGAATATTCACATATGAATTCCCTCCTATCCTCTGGTTTCAAGAGTATTAAAAATGATGAAAGAAGAGCCATGCTGCTTCATTCCAGTAGCTTTTTCTTGGCCAAGATACATTTTGGTTCACATAGATTCTTCTCTTACAAGAAAGAAAATACATTCTGTTCAAACCAGTACTGCGCCTAATGACAATGAATGATGGCCGGATTGTGTATACTATGTCAACATCTCTAAATTTAGCAGCTTGGCTCCTCAATACAATGAGTTTGGTCGCTAAGTTATTTCTCATGATTGTAGAAGCATTTTAGCAGATGTCAGAGCGACATCTACAAATGCTGCTTATAGAGTAAATATGACCAGATCCTGCATGTGGTGTTCTTCAAAGGAGATTTGTCTATATCTCCACCAGAAAAATTATTACCATATGTATTACTCTTCGCATGTTCAGGTCTCTCCCCTAATCCAGATAGAGTTTACCTGACAGCATTTTCACACTTCAGGAGAGCTACTGGAAAACTGCTGATTTGGTCCACCAGAACTGGTTAAGAGTTTATGAAAGGACTCTTCAGAGCCTACCCTCCGATGCGACAACGATCTGTCTTTTGACTGCTCAATATTGTTCTTTCTCAATTGATAAAGCTTCCTTTTGAACCTGTTTATAAAGTGGATATCAAATGTCTCTCCTGGAAGATAGTTTTATTATTAGCTTTGACATCAGATTGCAGAGTGAGTTGAATTCAAGCCTTCACTATAAAGGGTCCATATTTGCAGTTTTTGAAATGATAGAGTGATACTGAGGACAAATCCTCACTTTATTCCAAGCATCTATCATACTTTTATCTTAACGAACCGATTGTTCTCAAGACATACTTTTTAGAATCCATGAACTGCAGCAGAAAGAGTACTACATATTTTGGACGTGAAGCATTGGTTGAAATTCTATCTTGAGCAAGCAGAGAATTTTAGGAAGTCTGCTCAGCTCCTTGTAGCCTATGGACCCCCAAGGAAAGATAATCTTTTATCAAGAAGCAGCAACTCTAGGTGGGTTTCTGCAGTCATAGTGTTTTGTCACCAAAACGCTGGCCATCCTTTGGATGCAAACATCAAGGCTCATGCAACAATAAAAATGTTTATGTGTATTGCCCTATTTGCAAGAGTGTCATAGACAGACATCTGCAGAGCTGCCATGTGGAAAAATAGGCATGCAGTCATGCATCAGTATTGCCTGAACAACATAACAAACAAGGATGCATCTCTGAGTCAAGCAGTCCCTCGCGGTCTTTTTCAATGAGGTGAGCCGTTTTTAGATAAATACATTATTGTATTATGTACTTCCGACTTCCATGTAAACCATGCTCAATCTTTTTAGATAACTGCTTGCTACTCAAATTCAAGAAAGGAAATCTATGAAAGATTCAGTACTGGAGAAAAAACAACTAACCTTTTTGAATACTGTGGTTCCTCCGTATTGATATCTTTCATGGATTCACATGAAATATTTCCTCCTCTCTTATAGGAGATCACCTTCTTTCAGGCCTCTTTAAGGCTTGTAATACTTGTGCTAAGAAATCTGAGGTACGGTGGCCCTTGAGGGAAAGAGTGCTTCAAGAGCTGCATTCGGATTGGCTGAGTTTGGCCATTATTAAACTTATATGAATTGGCTACCAATGTCACTTTTTAAAGCTGTACTATGCAATACTTTCTTGTCACTGCTTGTTATAATTGCCATGGGCCCTCCACTTCGATGACAGGAAAGATTCAAGCATGTGAATCCATGGAAGATATCAATACTGGAGTACCACAGTGTACAGGTAAGTAACATTTAGTTATTAAACTGAACTTTGAAAGGTTGTTGGACTTTAGTGAGGGGTTATTAATCAATGGGTTAGTCTGGACTGTGAAACAAAAGAACAGTTGAATGAGCTTTTGACTTGGTAGCAAGGGGTATGGTGAAGTGATTTTCTGTAATAATGGCTCAATATGCATGGACCATCTGGCAAGAGCTTGGTGTCCTCTTAATAATAGGAGCTGTAACATCTTCTAGGAAACCATTTATAAGGAGAAAAAGCTTGCCAAACACATGACTATAATAACCTCCTACATGGTCTATTTGTTCAACTGGATGTATGGGTTGTATAATTGTATTACATGCTTTAGTTATATTGAATAAACTAGATGTGTTAGAAGCTAGTTTTATCAGGTTCAATATATGTATTCATTGCCTTAAACTTTGGAAACCTCCATTTGCTGCCCAAAGTTCACAGAGGCTGTTGCCCTGCATACACACTAAACGAAATTTCATGTAGTCTCTTGTGCCTTAAATCATTAATTGGTAACGTCATGCTCCAGGCTTACTGACCGTTTACCTGAATGAATCTATGGCCCTAGTTGATAGATTTCCATAGTGCAAAGGCACATAGGTACGAGAACCAGTGAATGCAGCAGGGATACTTCAATGGGTGAATTTGATTAAAATGCCTCTCGGCTTTCTGACCAGTGTACTACTGCAGCACAGATCATAGATGTTGTTATAGGTTTCAGCTGACACTGCAAAACAAATGTTTGCTTAGCAGACTTTATTTTATCTTAAGCTTAAATGGACTTTTTCTGATAGAGACTCCTAACCACAGAATCCTCACCTTTTGAATATTACCCAGGCGTTAGACTAGATCCAGAAACTATTCCACTATATGGCTCCATTCCAACGCTTTTCAGCTCTGGAAATGGCATGCAGACCCTACGTAGGCACTACGTCTGCGCACCGGTGTCAGTTAATTTCTTTATGTACCACCGGTTGCAGATCCGGAGATGTTTCTTGTCTCTTTGAGGCATATTTTACCTCAACAAAATTACAGTGTGCAAGGGAAATGTCACCTCCCAAGATGACAATGTTTAAACCCTGTAAGGACTGTCGCAGGCAAATATCTGTGCCAGATCTTCATCAGGTTTGCATGTGGTGCCTGAAGTCAAGTCATGATTTAAAGGCCTGCAGTAACTGTGTGACGTTGAACTCAAAAGCCACGCAGGACTGCAAGGTAAAACTCTACATCACCAAGCACCGAAAAACTCCTTATTGGGGTCAGTTCGTGTCCAGAGCCCAGTCTCAGTACTGTTCCTGGTCACACAAAAAATCCAAGTGAGATTCAGCCCCTTCATACCACTGAGAAGGTGCAAGGGTGGCACCATATTTCCTGATCTCGCTCCCGAAGCCAGTATACTTTGGAACAAATCCTGCAACTTGTCCAGGAAAAAAACTGAGTTTCCATGGCTATTTCTGACATTGAGGTAGATCCAAGAGTTCCATGAGGCCATGGTCTAACTCTTCATGCCCTTCAGACTCCTTCTAGTGTGCCTGTGGGCCCCAAGGAGCCAAGAGGCCCTCCATCTGGGTTACTGCTTGCGGGTTCTCACTGCTTGCCAGTTGGACCCTCAGAACCTCCCCTGGGTCCTCTACTGAGTCTGCCTCCAGTTCCATGTTGCTTCCTGAAGCATTGTAGCCAATGCCTACTCCATCGTTGCCCATGGACCAGGTGCCTATTGTTCTCTCCCACTGAATGGGCGCTGCTACAACCTCGGCGAGGCTTTACCTGGTTTCCATCGAACCACAACCTGTGCTGGACATCCCACCTCCACAAAGAAGATCCCAACAGTGCATTCCTTGTTTGGCACAGATTCTGATAACAATTAAGGCTAAGGTGATGAAATTGACCAACCCTACCATGAAGTGAATTGGTATGATGACCTCCAAGAGGTCAGTGGCTTTGATTGCAGTACCGCCTGGGATACCTTTCTCTTTCCCTTTGGCATTTATGCTAGCAACTAATATACACAGTGACACCATTGTGAACCACATGGTACATTGTATTGTCAGCAATTTATGTTCACTGCATCCTGTAAATTGATTGTATTATGAACTTTAAGCTATGTCACTTGAAATATATGCATATGCTATAATACCAATCAGTGTTGTAAAATAAGTTCTCTGTTCTGTTGTGAGAAAATAATGTATTAATTAGGGTGAATTGTAGCCTACCACAAGTAATAGGGTCCTTACATTCTTAGTTACAGTTGAAGGTTTCAGTATTTTAAAACTGAGCTCATCCCCTATCTGCTATAGCACAGAGTAGACAAGCTTAATGTGGAGAAATTGTGTACCTTTTTCCCACTCTCCCACTCCCCATTTTATCAGTAAAGCCCTTCTTCTTTCACCTTCTGAAGTTACAAAGTTATAACCTCCTTTTATCACATTGATATAATTTTGTGTTTATGTTAACTTTTATGTCCTCTCTGGACATCTCTCTTCATCTCTAACTTCATTGTTTATTTACAATGACAGAACTTCAAGCGAGAAGAACAGAACTTTGTGGTCCAGAACGAAATCAACAATATGTCTTTCCTGACAGCGGATAGTAAAAGCAAGATGTCCAAGGTAGTGTGTAATATTTTGTTTGGTAATCCTTGATCTCTTAGATAATCCCTAACCTCCCCATAGGTATTCTCTAACCTCCGCTGGGTGTAGTTTCTCTTTTCTATATTTAGCCCATCTGTAATCTTCAAGGTTATCTTTAATTCCCACTATAATTATCTCTAAACTTGTCCTGGGAAACCTATTTTCCTTTTGAGTTGTCTCTGTTCTCTGAATGGATTAACTCTGATGTCCCTTGGGTTACCTTTAACATCCTCTTGTGTCATCTCTTATCTTCTGGGTTATATCTACTCACCTCAGTTACTGCCACAATCATTTTGTATGTCCACATAGTTTTGCAGATACATTTAATAATCATGTGAAGTCTGTCAGTTATAATCTTCTGGGTTTTATTTCATCTCTGGAAAATAATAACTTTTTCTGTTTTTCTGTTTATTATTTCTATTTGGACCAACATACTACTGAAGTGTGATCAATGAGGACAGAATAATGTATATATCATCTAATGCATCCACTTCTTGATTACCAAAACACAGCCTTAATTTAAGTAGCAGATGTTGTTGTTGGAAACATGAAACCAAAATAGAGTATATTTGACAGAGACTTCTAGCTGCGGGTTTCTTACCATCAGACTGGATCCAGAAATTCTTTGTGGGCAGTACCCCTGCATGCTGGTAGGTGGTGTCGTTCAGCTCCATGTTATCCACACCAGAAATTATGTGCATATTGCCTATATGGGTGCCACCCCAGTGTGCTGACATCAGTTCTGTTTTTTTGTGTCATCAACCCAGATCCAGAGAAGAGCTACCCCCAGCCTTTTTTGACTGACCTTTTTTAGTCTTAATGTTTAAATTTTATTTGAGACTTTGGCTCTTAATGCATTTGGATGTCAGCTTGTGGCATTTGTCATTGACAAATGTTGTTGACAAATCCACATTTGATGTGCCTCTGGTGCTTGGAGCTCCACCATGACAACAAGACATGCATTAATTGCCACGCCATGCACTCCAAAGCCTTGAGGAAGCTGTCCCTCAAGCTCCTTGCCGCTCGACGTGCGATGTTGCAATGCTCATTATCTCAGTCAAGAGAAAGGTCCAGAGATTGTTTGCTTGGCTACTTCATGCACCAATGCTTGTCGACCTCTTGTTCCATAAGCACAAGAAGAACAGGAAGTTGAAGAGATCTTCGACTTTGCCATATCCATTGAGTTCATCTGATGAGATGAGGGATCGTCAGCGTTCGAGGCCTTGCTCTGTGGTGGAGCATGCTATTGGGCTGTCTCCACTCCTCCTAGAGTTTCTGGGAGCTAGAGCGACCCCCGCCCAGTTACTAAAATTTTATGAGCCAGTGCACCATATATTTGAGCAGCCTGTCACCACTAGAGCACCTTTGGGCCTCATGGGCTGAGAAGGGGCCCAGGGCAGCTGAGGTCCTGGACCTTACGCTACCCTCAGTGACAGTCAAGATGAAGGTCTTGACCTAGGTTCTTCATCCGGAAGTTACCGCAACAGAACTGTTACTCCCTTTCAATGAAGCCATTACTGATTTCCTACTTGGGCCTGGTCCAAGCCCTGCACAGGAGATATGGTGCATCTGACAATTGCTTGTCACCATTGCCCCACTCCACAGCACCCCAGTTTCCCTACCCAGCACCCCACCCTAGAGAGCTTTGCTGTTCAGACCTTTACCTCCAAAGTTAACCCTTCCACTCCACCAGACACTGAATTCAAAAGGCTGGGCACCTTTGGGAAGAAGATATTCTCTTCCGTCAGCCTGGCACTGCAGTCGGTGAACACCGCATGCCTTTTGGACCAATACTCCTGTACCATCTGGGACTTGGTTTCACAAGTGCTGCCCAAGGTCTCGGAGGAGGACTGAGCCATACTCTTTCAAGCAAATGCTGATAAGAGAGACACAGCCAAGTAAACCATACAATGTGGGCTGGATATGACCGGCTTGCTGGGCAGAGCAATTTCATTGTTGGTTGAGAACCACTGGCTTCTTAGGGAGAAGGTGGACTCAGCGATCAAGCTCTGCAAGGACAGCAGAGCTACGGCCAGGTCCTTGGTCCTTTCCATGACCCCTTGCCAACCCCCGCTCTGCCTTCTACCCCCTTCATGGACACAGGAGGGCTTCCAGTCGTCGTGGCTTTACATGCCAGCAAACTGCACAGTCTTTTCATGGCAGAGGATGCGGTTCCACAGACCACATAGGACAGTGTGCCAGCGGTAGAGCCAGTCCACCACCCCACTGTCATCCCCAGCCTCCATACCCCTATAGTATGTCACCTGACCACCATGGGCATCCAGTGGGGGGGGACAGGTTGGTTGGATACTTCATCACCTGCCCCACTAAAGGTCAATAGCAGCTGACCGTTGGGCTTTGTAGCTATTACAAAGCTAGTACTCCCTCCCTTTTGTGGCCACCCCCACCCTTGCCACCCACTTATGACCTCCTGATGGAGGACCACCTCCCCATACTCCGTCATGAAGTGTTGGCTCTCTTGGCCAATTGAGCCACAGAGAGGGTGCCAGCATCAGAAGTAGGTCATGGTTGCTATTCCCGCTATGTTCTGGTGCCCAAGGATGGAGATCTTTGTCCTATTTTAAAACGACACCGTCTCAATCTCTTCCTGAAAAAGGAGAAATTCAAAATGCTCACACCAGTGCATGTTTTGTGTGCCCTGGACCTAAGAGACTGGATGTTATTGCTGGGCTTAGAGGACTGTTATTTCCGCATCCCCGTTCTGCACTTTAAGTTTGCTGTGCTCCCTTTTGGCCTTACCAGCATCCCTTGAGTGTTCACAAAAGTGATGGTGGTGAGTGCGGCTCATCTGTGGCGGTCATGGGTTCCAGTCTTTCCCTACCTCGATGATTGGCTGTTGAAGGAGGTTTCACCCTAAGCAGTCTTCTCCCACATCCAGACTACGGCAAACTTTCTGCACTTGCTGGACTTCACTATTAATATGCCAAAGTCACACCTGACTCCTCAGATACTCCCTTTAATCGGAGCTGTTCCGGACAAAGTGCAGTTGCAAGCCTATCCTCTAGAACAGCGAGTCTAGGATATTCAGGCTATGATACCGATGTTTCAGCCTCTATCCTGGATTATATTGAAAATGACTGAGGCTGTTGGGCCTCATGGACTCCTGCATCCTTCTTATGACACATGCTCATTGGCATATGAGGACTGTGCAGTGGGACCTGAAGTTCTGGTGGGCATAGCAACAGAGGAGTCTCTCCGACATGGTCCAGATGACGGGGGGAACTGCAACAGACCTGCAGTGGTGGCTTATGAACCACGATTGAGTCAGTGACAGACCCCTCTCCCTTCCCTAACCAGCGCTGATTCTAGTGACTGATGCATCACTTCTGGGATGGGGCTACCATCAGTTCGACTCAATAAGAGTTTTGTCATTCTACCTTGACCGCACAGGAGAGTTCCAGTTGGATTATCTAATAGGCTCTGCGCATGTCACTTCTAGCGTGGATAATGCCAACGATGCCACACAACTGGCATGCAGGGGTACTGCTCACGAAAAAAAATTGGCTCCAGTCTGACAGCTGGGATTATTCTACAGTAGGGACTCTGCAGCTAGATAGATGTATCAGATAACACATTAACAAAGGTAGGTAACTTGTTTATTATTCATATTTTGCAAACATGAAGAATTCAGAACATTGCTTTTTCTCTGCCAGACATGGAACTTAAAACCACTTGTTCTGATGAGTTTCTAGGTCTCCGTACACTGCCAAAATAGTTACCATCAAGCTTAGAAAACTAAACTATAAAGGTTGTACAGCTTAATCTGTTATAACACAATTTTGAGTTACATCCAAGCCATATATGGTAACTTTCTGATGTTTGAGAACCACTTTGAAACAAAATTTTCTGACTTTGAAAAGCAACTTTAGGGTCACAAGCTGCGAGGGCTGAGTTAGAGCTGGGCGGACATAGTACTCTGTTGCAACCATGATAGAGTACCCTGTCTGCCAAAATGACAGTCCGTCCGCCCTATTTAGGGTTAGGAAGACCATCAGCTGGTGCTATGTGGCTCTGTTGACAGAAACCTTCCCTGATGGCCCGCCAGATACAGACAATCGGAGGATGGGCATTACACCACCTGCCTTATTAAAGGTGGCTGCTGTGATGTGCTTATTTTTTCTGTAGCGTTGATGGACACAAAAAACTAATAGTGGCCACCATATCCAAGAAAACACTCCCTAGGGTGTAAGGGTCATTCAGTGGTTGTTTTCCAATAACAAAGTGCTGCTTTGGGAGTTTGTTTATGAAAGACAAAACATTTGAAAAAGTTTGGAGGACAACTGTCAAAACCAATGGGGGTCATCCACCGAATATTTTGTACCTTGACAGAAACTGCCATAGTAGCAGTTCCTGGCGTGGTACATATATCACCACTGGGCCAGCTGTGATGTCTAAATTAGGCAGACAGTAGTCTGTCAGGGTGGTGGAGGTAATGTTCTCCAACACCCTGACAGATGGAGTACCGTCCGCCAATTCTAGATCTGGCACAAAGTTACTTATATCAATCCTTGTAGTAATTTAGTTGTAGTATAATATCCTAATGACCACTTGAAAGTTACTGGGGAGTGGCTCAATTTGCAAGCAGAAAATGTCCAGGCCTTATTGTACCTCAGTTGCGATCATTAGCAACACAGTTTGTAAAGTGTCTTTCTAGAATCCTGATAGCCTGAAAGTTTTGTTTACATCTAAGTGAACTAATTGATTTTGGATCCGGTACCATAGGTACAAAAGCTTCCATTGGTTTCACTTTGCTAAAGATTCTTGAAAGAGTATTGTTTTATTCATGTTTCATAGTCTAAATGTTCTTTCAGCTCAACCTCCTATCTATGCATGTACAAATAATGTTTTTTGGCATGGACACTACTAGGACTCTATCAAGGCAGGTGTGAGACATTGAATAGTTTAGATTTGAATGAATCTGTCCTTTCTTGGTCTGTGCACTCCTCAGTGACTTCATTTGTCAGTGTTCATTTGCCAGCACTTTCACCAGAACTTAAACATGAAGAAGGCAGATCATATTATAATGTGTGTGACTGTTATCACTTTTAGCACCATTATAGGATACCCAGCAGCTGCAGAATTATGCAGAATGCTTGCAACTCATTACACATACCATTCTTATGAGAAAACTTTGTGGATAACATCCATTATCCAGTATTGGATCCTTCATAGATTCAAATGCTTGAATCATTCCCCGTTGTCGAAGTGGGACTCCCACTGTACCATTGTAAAGCAATATGTATTAACTTATCATAGGCTAAAATGGCTCTAGGCCATGAGGTTTTACTGCCTTTCTCTGTCCTTTTTAAAAAAGGCCCAAACTTTAACTATGACCAATCAGGTCGTAGCACCATCTATAACATTCCCAAGAGAGGCTGAATCCCTCAGATTTTCACTGCACGTCATGTGTGAATGGAGTCTTCCTGAGCTCTGTTCACTTTCTCTCATCTGAAAACTATTTCAAACTTATTATTCTAATATGTCTGACAGAAAAGAAATGCATTTACTGCCTTCATCCCAAGCATGAGTTAAAAGAATGCAATATTTGTTGCTCTTCCTTCTCAAAAAACGTCCGTGGCTTCAGAAAACAAAAGCCCAGAAATCATCACCTGAGGAGGATAGTGGCACCTCTTCTGGGTCTCACAATTGGGCTAGATTCAATGATGGAGCATCAGAGGAGCACAGGAAATCTGTGAAGACTTCTCATCAGCCTCACATCTCTAAGAAAAAGGTGAAGCAAAAACATTCCTCTTCAGAAACATTCTTGCATGGTTCATCCACGGCATCTGCCAAGGATAAGGATCGCCTTCATACCTCCTCTACTGAGCAGTCCAAAAAGGCATACATCGTCTTCCAAATCTCTCTCCACAATGCCTTCACCATCGACACTGGGATTGTTGACGACCACCAGCACTACCATCTTGTCGTTGAGACTGTCGATGGCAAAAACCACGAGAATTCAGGCACCAACGAAGTCCCTACTGACGCCTCCGTCAACGACACTGCCACCTACAATGCTTCCACCAACGATTCTGTCAACAACTGCCCGTCGATCCCATCAATGGCGCTCCCGCCGACAGCAGTCCCATCGACGGTGGTCCCGGCGATGACGTTGGCAACACTAAATTACATCTACATCCTTTTGACGACACTGTTGATGCCACAGTCGACAATCATTAAAGTTTCCAAGGTCCTCAGAACCTTTTTACATCCTGAAGTCACATCACCCAGGAAGTTCTCACCACTACCTCTAAGTCACCTGCTGGACATTGAGGATTCTAATGATGACAGCGGCCTGTTTGGTCCAGCCCACAGCCCGTCAAAACTAAATGATAAATGGCAGGAGGACCATGAAGATTATGAGGAGGAAGTACATTATTACCAGCAGTACTATCCTCTACCTCCAAGACATTATCAGCCTTGTGGTTACTATTCCATCCCTCCACCTCAACGGGAGACCCACATTTTTCTGCTTCCTTGCTACAGGACCTCCAGGCCATTCTTACAGACTGTCGGAGGCATTTTCCACATCCCCCTGATCAACAGACTGAATGCACCACCATAACCTCCCACCCCTCTTATTCCAGCACCTCTACCTTTGCCAGGTGCTCCTTGAATGACACCTACCTCTCATGTAGCAGTGCCACCTAGAGATTATCTATTATCATCTGATGATGAAAGAGAAGAGGATGAGATTCCTGTCTCACAACCAACTTTGGACGAAGGGGGTGACTACGTCCTACCAACACCATCCCCACCTCCGCACTACCTTCTGATTCGCCGCCAGAAGATATCAATAGTTTCCACAACTTAATGGACAGAACAGCAACCAGATTTCATCTTCCTATGTTGGTGAAACAGTCTGACTGTTCTATGATTTGAAAGAACAGGCAAGAATGTCAGAACACTCTGTACCGATTGTGGACTACATATGGCAGGAAGAAGTTGAGGTACTGAAGAACCCTGCCATAGAAAGGGCTATCCTCCCTGGCATTGACAAAAAGTACTGGGCCCCTGAGGATTCTTTTGCATGCTTGACAGGACATCCCAAGCCTGACTCAGTAATCTCTCAGACGGCGCAACGTAGGTTGAAGAGCCCATATACTCCAATTTTGGCACCACCTGATAAGTATCGTCGCTGTTTAGACAATATTGGCAAAATATTTTCCACCATGTCGGTGGTACGGGGCATGCAGCCAACACCTTGGCAGTTCTATACCATTATCACTGCCAAATGTGGTCTGATGTCATCTCCATCATCAACCTCATCCTGGAGGATTAACGATCAGAAGCAAAGAAAATAATGCTCGAAGGCGAGCGTATGTCATCTGGAATAATATATTGTGCCATGGAAATCGCCTTCAAAGGCTTGCGTCAACTGGCTGGCTCAGCTGAGTTAAGACACCAAGGATGGCTCAAAGCAACCTCTTTTAGACCGAGGTCCAGTCTAAGATATTAGATATGACTTATGACGGGGACACGCTATTTGTCAAGCATATTGATGATGCTCTGCTTGCCATTAAGACAAACACGGATTCTGCCATCCCCTTGGTACCCTCCAATATCACAAGGTGCCTTTTTTAGCAGGATGTGGATGTGGCTACTCTTCTTACAGTGGTGGATTCCAGCTGTATCAGTCCTATCAGCCCTAATACAGACAGGGGTATCAACAACAGTTATACCGGCAATCTTCTACAGCGGATTTCACAAAGCAAGGGCCTTGCAGAAGACCCCCTTCTCAGAGCAGCAACACTGGCCGCAAAGACTGACCTTGTCCAAGTACTAGCTACCTCAGCTTCACATCCTGTAGGCTTGAAGATATCCAATTACCTCCATCAATAGCAAACAATCACCTCCGGCAGATGGGCCTTAGACCTTGTAACCTATGGGCATACCCTGGAATTCATGAAGAAACCACCAACCAATCCCCCAAGGGGAGTCCACCCTCCTCATCTTCACTTATTGTGTAAGGCAGCGTTCTTAATGCTTTCCAAAGGAGCAGTTGATAAAGTCATGGTTGCTCAGAAAGGGAAAGGATTCTACTCACGATTTTTTCTCATTCGCAAACAAATCATCAGGAGAGTGGAGACCTATCCTAGATTTCTGGAAGCTCAACGAATATCTCTGCAAGCAATCCTTTGGGATAATAATTCTCCCCGACATTCTTCATTGTCTCAACAACGGAGATTTAGTGACATCTCTAGACCGTTAAGATCCAACTTCGATATCCCCTTTTATTCCAAACATTGCAAATATCTTCAATTCACTACAGCTGGTGCCCATTACCAATTCAAGGTCCTCTATTTTGGCCTCAAGGCCGCCTTTCGTATGTTCACCAAATGCACGGCCCAGGTAACAGCAGCACTCAGGAAACAAGGTCATCAGGTATTTCCCTACCTAGATGACTGGCTGCTAAAAACTTCCATCCCAGGACAAGCTGTCAGAGCAACAAAAGCCTGTCTATCGCTCTTTCTCAAACTGTGCCTCTCTATAAATCGGTGAAAGTCATCCACCAGTCCCTGTCAGATTTTGACATTTCTCAGAGCTGATCTAGGCACAATACAGAACAAAGCCTTCCTCTCCCAGGAAAAGACAAGGGAGGCTAGCATACTAGGCTAAGAAAATTGCAAGAAAACAGTATGTTTTGGGAGACTGTTAAAAGTGCTCCTAGGCATGATCTTGGTCTTCAATAAACTTGGTCGCATTGGCACGCCTCAAGATAAAACCTTACAGGAAAACTGCAGGTCCAATGGATACAGTCAGAAGGGTCCTTAAAGGACTTAATTTACATTGTTCCACGAATGATACCCACTCTGACATGGTGGTCTCACAAACCACGTTTCTCTCAAGGCCTCACGTTCCTACCACTAGTTCCTAGGTTCCTCATCAGCACAGGCGCTTCTATAGACGGCTGGGAAATCCACTTACAGGACCTTAAGATCCAAGGAAAGTGGTCCACAAATCAAAGGTCTCTCCACTATCAACAGCTTGGAACTCAAGGCTTTTTTTTCACCCTGCAGGCTTTCCTCCCAAGGATCACCTCTATGCTGGTACGTACCGACTATACTACCAGTATGTATTAACAAACAGGGAGGAACTCAATCTCTGATGCTATTTGAAGAAGCTCAAGAGCTTTGGGGTTGTCTCACAGGCCACAGAATTTCCTTAAAAGCCACACTAGGGGGCGCTCTCAGCACAACCAAGGACAATTGCCATGAGTGGGAACTGCACCAAGTTGAATAAGATATTCTCCCTGTGGGTGAAACCTGAGCTGGATTTCTTTGCAACAAACAGAAATGCCAATTCCTTGCCAATCGATTCCCTCTCCCAGGGTTGTAGGGGAATGCCAGGATCTATGCGTACACTTTTGCCCCCTCCCCGCTGATTCCCAATGTCCTCACCAAGATGAAAAAGGTGTGCTTCCATGTCCTAGATTTCTCCCAAGTGGTCCGGGCAACACTGTTCTTCGAAGCTTTTTCTCCCCATTCGCCTTCCTCCATAACCATCCCTCCTGACACTGAACAAGGGTCAGATATGCCACCCGCAGCCAACATCTCTCCACTTGCATGTGCGGCTCCTGAATGCTATAGGTTTCAGAACTTAGATATCACTCAGGAATGCAGGGATATCCTTTCTAAGTCTGGAGCGGAAGGCACAACAAACACCTACAGACTAATGTGGAAGATTCTGTCACTGGTGTCAACAAAACAGGTTGCACCCGTTCCACGCTTCTTCGGAACAGCCCTTACCTTATCTTCTTTCTCTGGCCAAGTCGGGCCTAGTTTACTCATCAAAGGTCACTTTGACCAATTTCAAGGTACAGGCGCTCGGCACAGGTTCTATCTCTGTTCTACAAGACTGATAAAACACAATTCATGAAAGGACCCTTCAGAGCTTTTCCACAGGTGCGAGATCCTCCTCTGGAATGGCATCTCAATATGGTCCTCTTGCAACTAATGAAGCAGCCTTTTGAACCCATTCATAAGGCTAAATTAAAGTTTCTCACATGGAAGGTTGCCCTTCTTCTCACTCTTACGTCTACCAGAAAGGCTACTGAGATACAGGCCTTTACCACTCAGGAACCTTTACTTCATTTCTCAGATGATTTCTTACTTCTCAGGACAAACCCGAAGTTTAGGTCCCTTCTCATTTTCACCTCAATGAGCCTGTCATCCTTTGAACTTTTCTCCCCAACCCAGCCACACCGGCTGTGCAGGCTCTTCATACATTAGATATCAAGCAGTGTCTCAAATTTTACCTTCATAGAACTAAGCACATTTGCAAGGCTGACCAGTTACTTGTAGTTTATGGCCAAGGTTGTCAAGGCACAGCAGTGACAAAGCCTACGATTGCAAGATGTATTTCCGCAACAATTCATGTCTGCCATGGCAGAGCGGGCACACCCTTAACAAGAAGAGCTAAAGCTCATTTGAGAAGAACAGTGTCCACTTCCACAGCTCTGTTTGCAGGCATCCTGCTGGACAAAATATGCTGTGCTGAGACATGGAAGAGCACCCACTCATTCATGTAGCATTACAACATGGAATCGGCGCGGAAAAGCAGTGCAAATGTTTCAAGTATTGGTACATTGATTTTTCTTTTTTCTATTTGCATTCTTTATCTAAACGTTATACACTTAAATGCTTACATTCTCAGCATATCCATCTAGAGATATAGAGATGTGTATATGTTTATATGCTGTGTTCAAAAGGTAATTAACTTCTACAAAGTGTAATGTTTTCCCCACCATCCTCTACGGATATTTCAATTATCTACAATACTGCTTGCTACTCTAAGTCAAGCATGTGAATGTATGAAAGATCCAATAATGGATCAGAAAATAAGTTACTTACCTGTAACTGCAGTTATCCAGTATTGATATCTTTCATAGATTCTCATGCGAAGCCACCCTCCTCCCCTGAGAGGCTTCCCTTATTTGTAGGGATATTATTCCCACTAATGCTTGAAAATCTGAGCAATTCAGCCTCTCTTGGGAGTGTTTTAGATCGTGTTACGACTTGATTGCCACAGTTAAAGTTTGGCCCTTTTTTAAAAAAAAGGACATAAATAGGCTATAACATTTTATGTTGTAGTGCCATTTTAGCCTTTGCTAAGTTGATACATGCTGCTTTGCTATGGTACAGTGGGATTCCCACTTCGATAACAGGGAATGATTAAAGCTTGTGAATCTATGAAAGATACCAGTACTGGATAACTGCAATTACAGTAAAAGTAACTTATTTTCTTTCATGTCCCTGTTGAAAGAAGCAAAAAAAGGTGATAGTGGAATGCTTGAGTTAATTTCAGCCACTGGTAATTATTCTGGTCCACATCCGAGTGCAACGTTGTTTCTGCTCACTGTGCCACTCTGTTCCAGCACCATTAAGAACCGTCCAGCACCAAACTGCCATGATATGTCCCTCCTAACAGGAACACAAACAGCCCTTGGCCAGTGACTGCCATGTTAGACTTCATCAGTGAAGTGCAGCTTGAGACCTACAGCACAGTGAGTGAGCTATACAACCCATTATCTGTGCATATTCATCACACACAAGGTGTCCACACTGACAGAAACAAAAACATGATGGTTGAAATGCTGGTAATAACTATGGGTTTTATTCCAATTCATGGGGGTTTTGCTCACTGTGCCATGGCTGAACTGTTTCTCCAACCAAAACGAGGCAAGGATGGGAGGCTGTTGAACACAAGCAAGCCAGTGACCCCCGAAGAAGGGCACGAGGCGGCCCGAAATGCATTGGGTTTTCACTGAAAATAAAATGGCTTGTGACAGACTTTTTGCACTATTCGTATTCTTTCAAAGAGGCCCGGATCGGCACAGATTGAATATCAGAAAACCGAAAATTGGCAACATATGGCGTTCTGGATTGTGGATTAAATAGAGCATGGATTATTCAAGATAAAGCATGGTTAAAAGTGGAATACTAAAAAGAATGGATAAATGTTTGAAAAAACATGCACGCAAACGAAGCGGCATGATGCTGTGCGACTGGCTTCGGGGCTATGTAGTCCCATTTCAAAAAGAGTTCTTGACTTTTGGCAGTGGGGCATGCCTATAACCAATCCTGCACGCAAATGAACAAAGGAAAGATAAAAATGGTGAATATAAAAATAAGGTTGAAGCAAAGGGTGTGCATCCCTTCATTTAGCACATTTAGTTAACATGTCACACACAAAACCAACAAATGCTAGAAAAAAAGCTACATTTCTGTAGAAAGGTTTCTCCTGTTTGTTCATCTCTTAGATATCAATATCCACCTCCCCAATCCTGAATAATTTTTTTTATATTCATTTGCTTTATTTTTATGGTGTGGACCTTATGCATAGGTTGCGAAAAAGTATGAATATTCAAATAGCGATTTTTTTTTACAGTACGCATCATGGTGCACTTCATTGGGAAAATATTTCAACTATGAATTTGCATGTTGGTGTACTACTTAGTAGTAAAGATTGAATGGACCAAGGGGAGTGGCTGACCAAAGGCATATTTCTTACTAAATGAAAAGGATTTAGTGAGGAGGGTTTTAAGGAGGGTTGGGGAGGGGTTTAAGGACGGACAGGCACCCTCCCAAGAAGTGTAAGCCCATTGCTATTTACAAGCTGAACTTCTAAAGGTACTACAGCCACAAAGGTACCTAAACAGTAGTAAATGAATCCACCACAAAACTGGATTAAGTCCAGCGCCACACATGGCCATCCAATGGTACTGCAACACACTTGCATAGAAAATAGTGTCAGTTGGGACTTAAAATAAAATCCCATTTGGAAATAGTGTTACATTAAATTAAGTAATTAAAAATAGATACAAATATAAAAAAAACATAATTTAATGTTAAAAAAGAAAGCTACAACACTATTAATTATTGTTACATTTAATATATCAATTATATTAATATATTACATTACATTAACATTGCTTTTCTAAAGTTCAAATTAAATGATGAATTCCCACCCAACATGAAAAAAATGTATTGCACTCTAATAATTATTACATTTAATGTACAGAATTCATTCAAAGTAATTTCATTATACTTTAATGAAATGTAATATTAATTTTTAAATGCAAAAAACGTATTGCTTTTTTATAATTAAATAATAAATACTATTTTGATGTTTTTAAAATTAAATTATGTTTATCTATATTTTTAATGATTTTAAATCATTTAATTTAATATTAATTCCTATGGGGATTTATTATAAGTCCCAACCTACATTACTTTGTATGGGAGGGTGTTGCGGTATCAGTGGTTGGCCATGAATGACTTGTAAATTTGGCTGCATCCCTTCTTCAGGAGTGGAGACATGAAAATCTAAATTGTTTTGTAACTTTACACTTGGATTTTGTGAATAACCAAAAGTAGTAAAGTTATCACGATTCAAGGAATATCCTGGATCAAAGTGGGAATAATCCCATTCACACCTCTTCGGCAAGGTAGTGTACTGCAAAAGCGGGGGTGGAGGGGGGAGTATGCAAAAGGGATGTTTTGAACTAATAATGTTGCTGCATACTGTTGTACATGATGTACTGTGTCTTTACACATCAACATGCCAAGAGTAGTCTCCTGTCCAATGTATTAGTTGCGTGAATATTAAATGCAATATCTGTTTTTTAAAAAAAGTAGTAAAGTTAATCAAAAGTGTAAGAATAAATTACACATGCAAATTACTTGCAAGTGTAATTTACCTTTGTGAACAGGCATGTATGTGTGTGAGCCTCATAGAAGAGTAGTGTGGAGAATGAGGTCGAGCGTAGGAAATCCTGTAAAAATTTAAAGCGCACATCTGTCAAGGGTCTGTCAGTGGAAATGGATACAGTGCCAAAGTTTTGTTTCATTAACAGGAGGGGGACATAGAAAGGGCACTTGCAGTGCACAGCCATACAATAGAGTGAAATAAGGCTAGACAGACTTGAGTTCCTCATCTTTACCACAGCAAAAAAAAAATCCCTTTTCATGGACATTTTTCTCAAAAATACTTTTCATGATATTCTGATGATCAACAAGTTTATCAATAAGGTACATCGTCATTCACATGGAACAAATATGTACATCTTTGAAATGGAAAGGGACCTAGCTAGTTTGGTTATAAACATTCCAAGAAAAATGGAGGAAAACATTGACACAGGTAAATTTCTGAAGTATTAGCCTTTCGTTAGGGACATCATGATTATCTAGTGTATATTTCCCAGTGGAAGACCATGGTTATGGGTAAGTTACCTTTTAACTCCACCTTTAGTGAGCTGGACAAAACCAATATTACTGACGTGTGGTTACCCCCCTGTGTGTATATGCAATCTTTTTTACTGCTTCTTGTGGAAAAATATCCTCTACTTTCTTCATGATCTAAAGTCACCTTGCCTATTTGTGAGAATAATTTACACCCTAATCATCTTTTTAATCTTTATGTTTTTATTTCTCTTTGTGTGTAGTCTGGAGATGGCCAGGTTAGAAACAATATCAACCTGCTTATGTTGTTTCTTTCTACTGTGTTTTAATGAACGCTGTGTGTGCCTCGCATTGTACATGGAGTTTCTTCACACAGGTTTCTTTCGCCTTCCTGTGCTCTTATAAATCCAAGCATTGGGGGTGGTGATATTTGTAAGTGGATTGAGCCCTTTCCTGTGTAGTTAATTTGTTAGTTGAGCTCTATGCCATTCTGAAATAGACAGGGAGGTTAATCTTAAGTAAAAGAGAATTTCCCTGAACAAAATGCAGGAGGATTGGTTTAGATTTCAACTTCCTTTGATTTGGTTTACACAAAGCTGTAGTAAGCATTACACATTCTTATAAATGAAGCAAGAAAATGTACTTATCTACAGTAACAATCTTTATGGGGGATACTCTTTCTACATGCAGATTCCTCTCCTGTAGAACCAACCCCAGGCGTCAGACAGGATTCAGAAACTTCAAAGGTATGAGGGAGCCAGTAGAGGGCTCTGGGTGGCAAGTGAAGGCAATGAGGCCATTTAGCGCCCTCCCTGGCTTACCTCTGTTTTCTTCCAAGCTTTTGAGGCAAGAGAGCAGAATTAAATCAGTGAACAATCGTACATTATCAAATAAATGCAAGTTGGGATCTTCTGAACTTTTCCTTAACCCCTTCCACGCTCATGACGAGCTGGACTCGTCATGGCGTAGCCTCCTCGCACGCTGATGACGAGCCCAGCTCGTCACGTAAAGTGCGGTTTGAAAAAACTCAGCACAGGAGCGGAATTGGTGCAGCCGCGATGGTGTTAAAATATCCATCCAACAGGGAGACGGGCAGTTTGGTGCGGAATCTGCAGGTAGAAGGAGTATCCACTAGAAAGAAGGTTACCGCAGGTAAGTAACTTTTTCTTCTCATGGGTACTTATAGCTACAGATTCCTCACGGGAGAATAGATTCCACAGCAATACCCTACCTAGTTGATGGATGATTAAATTAGGAAGTTGTGTAAGGAAGAGCTCACAAAAGGACCATCTCTTAACACCTCTCAATCAAGATAGTAGTGTTTTGCAAATGTGTGTAGAGAGGCCCGCGTCGCTTGCTTACAGATGTATGTAATTGGAACACCCTGCACGAGTGCAGGAGTAGTAGATTTGACCCTGTTGGAATGAGCATAGATCACCTGAGGTAGCTCTTTCTTGGCCAAGGTGTACCAAGTTTAAATACGGGGAAGCCCTTATTCTGAACCACTTCTTCCTTCATCGTAACACAGTAGCCAATGAAGAGATGATCATCCAGCCTGTGTTCCCTAATACGGTCCAGGTTGTACTTGACTGCCCTTCTGTGATTTAACCGATGCAGCTATTCCTCCTCGTCAGTGGATGAGAGAGAGAATAAAAGGTCAAAAGAGTGATGAACTGGGCAAGGTGGAAGGGATTGACTACCTAAGAAAGAAAGGTAGCCCTGGTTCCCATCACCATCACGTAAAGAAGGTAGTGAAATGATGGTAACAGCTAAGGTCTTGTAACTCACTGACCATCCTGGCAGATGTTATCTGATAGAGACTTTTAGCTGAAGACTCCTTACATTAGAATTATCCCCAGGTGTCACACTGGATTCAGAAATTTTTCGTGAGAAGCACCCCTGTCATCCGGTAGGTCGAGTAGTTCAGCTCTGCGTAGCGTCTGCGGCGTATTCCACGATGGACGTGACATGCGTGGTGCTTATATAGGCACCACCTCAGCACACTGATGTAAGTTTTTTTCTTTCTGCTCCAGTCAGTGCAGATCTGAAGAGAGCTACTCTAGTCACTTTTTGATTAACAAGTTTTTAACTTTTCTCAGTCTTTTGAGAACTTTTTCTCCTGGTGTGGCAGAGATGCCATCTAGGAAGGACGGCTTCAAGCCCTGCGGCACCTATCACTGATAGATTTCAGTGATGGACCTGCACCTTGCTTGCCTCTGGTGCCTCAAGCAAGACCGCAAAATGAATACCTGCGTTGACTGTCTCACGATGAATCTGAAGGCCTTGCAGGAGCAGTCCCTCAAGCTCCTAGTGGCTCAACGTGCGACGCCACAACAGACTTGATCCCAGGTGAGAGGAAGTTTCCGGATCAGTTGTTGAGCCCAAAATCTTCATAGCACTCAAAGTCGTCGGGGCTCACCTCAAGAAGACGAGTAAGAATTCAAAGAGGTCTTCAACTTCACCTCGTTTACGAGCTGACAAGATAAGGGAGCATTTTCATTTGAGGCCTGGCACCGTGGTTGAGAAAGTGACTGGGTTGGCTCCGTGCTTCCCCTAGTTTCCGGGACCTGAAAAGGCCCCCGCTCAACTCCAGAAGTTTCATGAGGCCATGTGCCTCATATTTGTGTGCCTGTTCCCGTCCATTCGCCAGTTAGGCCCATTGGGGCCACGGATGGGTCCAGACCGGAGCCGGTCATACCACCTGGACCTTCCCCGGCACCAGTCCCAATGCTCACACTCACAGCACCAGCAGTGCCCTCCGCTGGTGCCTTCTCCATTCGAATCCCTGACTCCAACACAGAGCTGGGGGGGCATTGTCTAATACCTTCTCCGTTGCCGACTGGAGCCATGCCTTCGAGGCTTAAGCCTGAACCCTATTCCTATGGGCTAGGACAGGGAGGATTGGGAAGATTCACTGGACCCTGAAGAATACAAGCCTTTAGATCTACAAATTGACTAGTATGAGGGCTTGGCGATGGCCAGTGGACTGGACACTTCTCCAGATACTGGCATGCCTTCTTCCCCTACTATGGCTACAGAGGAGGGAGCGTCCTTTGCAATGGTGGTGAGGATGGCGGCCGAGGTCCTAGACTTTAGCCTTCTCTCAGTGGTAGTCAAGAAAAACACCTTGACTGAGGTGCTTAAGCCGGAGTTACCCACTCAGAACCGTTTCTCCCATTTAATAAAGCTGTTGCAGACTTCCTGTTTGGGACATGGTCCAAACCCAGCACACAGGCTCCTGTGAACAGGATGACTGCTCGCCACCATCGCCCTGCCCCAGGGAACTCCAGTTCCTCGCAAAACACCCTACCCCAGAGAGCTAGCTGGCCCAAGCTTCTACCTCCCATGTAAATCCTGGGCTGTTACTTCCATTCTTTATGGGATTCGGATGCGCAGGTGCTGCCCATGGTTCCGGAGGAGGCACTGGCCATATTCTCCCAGGCTCTTGCCGATGGGAGAGAGGTAGCTAAGTTCACAATTAGATGTGGACTGGATACCACCCACTCACTGGGCAGAGCGGTTTTGTTGATGGTACGCCTATGGTACCATGCCTAGCTAAGAACAACTGGCTTTTCAGGGTATGTCCAAGCATTGCTTATGGAATTGCTCTTTGATGCCTCTCGTCTCTTTGAAGACAAGGTGAATTCAGTGCTGGTGTGCTTTAAGGACAGTAGGGCTACTTCCTTGATCTTTCCATGGACCCTCGCAATCCCCAATCCATATTTTCCTCTTCTTGTGGCACAGAAGGGGCTTCCAGCCGTGTCTATACCCTCCCAGCCACTGCGGCATGCAAGCTTCAACCAGAAGTCAGGCAGCCAGAGGTCAAGCTAGTCCACTACCCACCCCTACAGCCTTCAATCCTTTATAGTCTGCTCTCTTACCATCATGGGCACCCAGTGGGAGTCAGGATATGCAGTCACCTGCCCCACTAGAGAGCTAAAACATCAGACCAATAGGTTCTTCAAATTCTTCCCAGGGATACTCCCTCAACCCCTTCACTCATGCCACCTGCTTGTAACAGGCTGATGGAGGACCATCTCTCTTTGTTCCACCAGGAAGTGACAGTGTTCTAGGCCAAGGGATCATCGAGAGGGTGCAGAATCCAGATGTACTTTGTGGTTGCTATTCCCGCTTCTTTCTGATGCCCAATAAGGATAGAGGCCTTCATCCCATACTAGAGTTGCACTCCCTCAATTTCTTCCTCAAGAAGGCAAAGTTCAAAATGCCCATGCTTGCTTAAGTACTTTGTGCCCTGGACCCAAGTGATTGGATGGTTGCGTTGGACTTGCAAGATGCATATTTTTACATTCCTGTCCTGCCTACCCACAGGTTTTACCTTCGGTTCATTGTGTGACTCAAGCACTTTCAGTTTACTGTGCTCCCTTCTGGCTTTACCAGTGCCCTTCAGGTGTTCACCAAGGTGATGACGGTGGTTGCAGCTCATCTATAAAGATCAGGGATGCCAGTCTTCCCCTATCTCGACAACTGGCCGTTGAAGGCAGGCTCGCCCCAGGCTGTCGTCTCCCACCTCCAGACTATGGTGGACCTCCTGCATTCACTGGGGTTCTCTATCAATGTGCAGAAGTCACACCTGACTACTTCTCAGATGCTCCCTTTCATGGACACAGTGCCGTTTTGGGCCTATACTCCTAAACGGTAAGTCCAAGATATGCAGGCTATGATTCCGATGTTTTGGCCTCTATCCTGGATGTTATTGAGATTGACTCTGAGGCTGCTGGTGCTCATGGCCTCCTGCATCCTGCTTGTGACACATGCCCGCTGGCATATGAGGGCTCTACAGTGGAACCTGAAGTTCCATTGGGTGCACCATTAGTTGAATCTCTCCGACGTGGTCCAGATCTCGGAGGATACTGCAAAAGATCAGAAGTGGTGGTTTATGAAGCGCAATGGGGTCAACGGCAGACACCTCTATGTTCCACAACCTGATATGACGGTGGAGACAGATGCATCATTCCTGGGATGGGTGGCCTTCTGGGAGAGGTGGAGATCAGAGCCCTCTGATCTCTGACAGAACCTGGACTCCACAGCCACCTTCTGGGCGATCTGACTGGCATTGAAAGCCTTTCTACCCTTTATCAAGTGAAGACTAGTACAGTGGTTCACAGACAACACCACTGTCATGTGGTACTGCAACAACAGGGCAGGATGGGGTTGTGAACCCTTCATAAAGAGGTCCTGCATCTTTGGACATGACTGGAACAGCACGGCATATCCCTGGTGGTTCAACACCTGGCGGGCTCTCTGAATGCCAGGGCAAACTAACTTACCCAATGATGCCTAGCGAATCACAAATGGAGTCTCCATCCGGAGCTGGTGCATGGTCTCTTCCTGCAATGGGGGCAGCCTTGGTTAGATCTGTTCTCCACTGCCTAGAATGCACAATGTCGGCAGTACTGCCTGATGTAGTTTCCAAGGGGGCTGTCGCTCAGAGGTGCTTTTCACCTCAAGTGGAGATTAGGCTTCCTGAACCCCTTTGCGCCCATACTACTCCTGCCCAAAGTTCCCAGGAAGACCAGGACCAAGTCACCCTTTAGGCTATGGACTAGGCTTAGAGAGTTTGGTATCCCGAGTTGTTGAGCATGGTTATTGGTCCTCCAATCAGGTTGCCCTTTCGTGTGGATCTTCTATCGCAGCAGCAGGGTAGGGTTCTCCACCCGAACCTATCAATGCTCTGACTTGTGTGGGGATTGAGCAGCGACAGTTGACAGCTATCAACGTTTTGTCCAAAGTATGCACTGTTATCTTGGCAGCCAAAAGCGTCCCTCCATCAAAACTGTATACACCTGCCATTGGAGCAAGTTTGTGGCATGGTGTGCAGAAACGCTGGTTGATCCCTTTTCTGCTCCCTTTTCTCAGGTTCTTCGATTTATTCTTTCCCTTACCAAGCAGGGCTCTGCTCTGGGCACCTTAAAGGGCTACCTTTCTGCTAGATCAGCCTTTCTACGGTTGCCCAACAAGCCATCCCTTTTTATATCCCCTATTGTACATACGTTCTTGAAAGGTTTAAAACATGTTTTCTCCTTCTCCCTTTACCATGCCTCAGTGGGACCTTAAGCTGGTCCTTAGGTTGCTGATGTGTGCTCCCTTTGTGTCATCGCACAATTGTTCTCTCAGGCTCTTTCCTATCAATAACATCTGCCTTGAGGGTCACTCAGCTTCAGGCTATGACAACCAAGCCTCCATACTTGAAGAACTCCCCAGACAAGCTGGTTCTACAAAGTAGAGCTTCCTTTCTGTCAAAAGCCATCACTCCATTTCAAGTAGACCAGTTTATCACCCTGCCTCTTTTTACTCTCTGCTAAATCCCTCTAAAGAAGAGGAGCCACTTTACCGACTGAACCCAAAAAGCGTTGTTCTAACTTGACTGCATGAGAGTTTCTGCTGAATGACCAACTCTTTGTGAAGTATGTCGGAGAGAAGAAGGGAAAAGTCATGCAGAAGAGTTCCATCTTCCGGCGGATCTTGCTCTGTATTAAAATCTGCTAGGCAGTGGCCAAAAAGCAACACGCTGAGGACTTGTGTGCTCATTCCACAAGAGCCAAGACTACAACGATTGCGTTAGCATGTGGAGTCTGGGCCCTGGACAGATGCAAAACAGCAACATGGGCCTCTGTGCACACATTCGCAAAACATTATTGCCTGGACAGTCAGATCTGTCAGGCCCTTGAGAAAATGCATGTCAACAGGGGAGTTAAATAGGGATGGCTGATCTGGCAGGCAGAGGAAAGCAGACAACGGGCTAAATAACCCTTTACAGTGCAAATGGTGCAACCACTCTGAGCCAGGGAAAGCGCAAACTGCAGCACATGAAATAACTTGTTATGCAAAGGATCCACACTGTTGTCCGCACTCCAAGCAACAAAGTTGCCCAATTAGCAATAATAGGCCATCTTGGTGGAGATGACGTCTACCAGTGGCAGCTGGAAGTAGTTCAGTTGTCCCTGCTGAATCTCCAAGAGTGTAGCTGGAGATCTCGGATATTGGAGTGCAGAACCAGTACCCCTGACTGGGAGAAAAGGTCCAACCCGAATGAAAGGTGAAGCATGGGACACGTGGAGAAGCACAGAAGCTTGCATGACACACTCTTCTCGGCCAGTCCGGGGGAATAAGAATGACTTAGGCCCAGCGTCGGCGGATCTTCCTAACAACTCGAGGAATCATTGGTATGGGGGATATACGTAATGCAGCTGAAAGTTCAACCTCAACTGAAATGCGTCCACCAGGGCTCCTTTCAGTGGATACTGGAGAGTGCAGAACTGCAGGCATTGAGCATTTTCTGAGGAGGTGAATAAATCCACTGTTGGTGGTGAAGATGGTATCGGCTGGGTGTGGCACCATGAAGTGAGCTGCAGGATCAAAGCAGTATGGCATTGACATAGTCCCTGAAGGAATAACCCCAACGGGCATGGAGAGTGGAAAACATTGCAGCTCCACCGGGCACTACGAGGCACCTGATGGTGTTGAGGCTTTTGCAAATGTTGCATACAAACCATTAAGGAAAGCTGCTAGGTCCGCACCCAGCAGTGAGAAGTCGGGAAGCGCCGGAGGAGATGATTGTGGCAGAACTGGGGGGCAATCTGTAGCCGGTTCCACAACACAGGGAAGCAGGCCTGCACAGAGGATTCTCTATGGTGTTAAGGGCGAGCTCCTGCACCAAAGACAAAAGTCCTGTTGGGGATGGAGATTAACATGATGACCTTACTTGAGACTGCTTCTTGTCCTCCCTCTTCTGTTTTCATCTCTTCTTACCTACGACGTTGATGGAGAACAAGAACAATGACCTGAGCCATAACCACTTTGGACTTTTGCTCCTTAATGGTATTTGGATTAATACTAAGGTACAAGGAGCACAAATTAGTGTTATGGTCAGACCCCCAAACACCACAACATATGACATCAGTATCTGTGATGGACATTTGTCCTTCACAATCGTTGCAGGGTTTGAACCCACACTTCTTTGGGAAAGACACCTTTTTTTGGTACTGCTTATCAAATTTCCTGAGGTGAAAGGTTTTCCCCATAGGTGAAGCTCTGGAGCCATGTTGACGGGTGTAGGAAAAGTAAAAAAGGGAACTGACATTGGTACGCCAGGACGGGCGCTATATGACCTTGGTGGCGCCATCTGACATTACTGCCGGCTCCGACAGAGTCCAGGGCCTTCTACAGGTGACCTCGTAGCTTTGAAGTTTCTGGATCAAGTCTAATCCCTGGGGTTTTGTTCTACGGGTTAGGAATATGCAGGTAGAAGTATATTATTTACAGAGAGAGAATCCAAGCATGTCTCCACTAAGACAAATATTTTATCCGATTGACATGTCGGCTGGCCTAATTATTTTTCATGGTTACCATTGAAAATTGAGGGAGGTCATCTCACAATCTTCGCTCCAGCAAATGTGCTCTATACTTCTATGTCAAGACTGTCTGAGCTCGCCAGACTTTACAAGATCGGCTAATTACCAAGCAAGAATGAACTATCTACTCATCACACTTGGCTTCCGTACAGTTCCAAAGATGGAATCTCTACTTCCCCATGGATGGATTCTCCCAACCTCTCAAGCTTTCATGGGTTGATCTGTCTCTAAGCCATGGATTTTCTACCTATTTTCTATATGCATGTTTAAACTCTAAATTATGGACGGAGAAATCTTACAAATATATTACAAAATACATTTAAATCCTGGAATCAGCCACATAGGTATATATATTCAGATATGTACAACTATTTACTATATTAAAAGATGTGGCAGGATTGCGTGAGATCAGTTGTGATTTTACTAAGTTCCCTAAGTAAGGCCTATTTTCTGAAACACTTGTGATTCCTTTAAAGAAGCAGGCTGTACCAGTCACAACTTATTTATATGCCAATCTGAGACTGCCCCTATATTTCCAAAAGATGTGGCAGGATTGTGTGAGATCAGTTGTGATTTTAGCAAGTTCCCTAATTAAGGCCTATTTTCTTAAAAACTTCAAATGTCTGATTCTCTGTTTCCCAGATGCTCAACCCGCCTCTCTCAGAAAGATTTCTCAATCCAGACTGAACTTGTCACTGTCGAAATACCTCTAACAACCACTAACTGAATTGGTCCTTTAAAGAATAGTTGCACTACACAGAGAGATTCTGCCATGAACAGAAGCTGTTTCTCCCGTCTCTACCTCCTGCATAGCCTCTCTCAGTCACTAGTAGAAGGTCTCTGCTTCAACCACAGACATAAGCTCCTCCTCCTCAAGATATATCTCTTCGTCAAACAGAAATGGACTTCTTTGACACCCTATGATGATTTCTCTGCTACTTACAGACAGCCTATCGATCACAGAGGCATACAGACGGTCTATCTGCGAAACACCGACAAACTCTCAGCCATTATCATTGGACTTTATGTAGCTCAGAATTCGATCTTTATTCTGCACAACTTATTTGATGTCTGTGATACCAATGGCATTCTTTTGTCTGCTCTTTCTGTCGCACATATCTTGATAGACCTAAACCTTTTTCCGAGCACCTACCAAGGGCATCAGGGGTAAAGTGCAGATTTTAAAAAAAAAAATGGATTTTCCTGCCCCCGCCTTCTGTGTAATGCCGCAAACACTATTTGGAAGCCTTTCATTAGGACTCCATGTTCTTTCAGAGCTCTTAATCCACAATCCTCCCCTGCTTTTTAATGACAATGTTGTTTAGATCAGTTGTTGGAAGATGAATACAGGAAAGTCGGTTATCAAATAGATTTTGAGGGTTTTTGAAGAGACTGCATCATCTTGGGTCTTGAGAAGACATTTGCCCTTTAGTGTGGGGCAGAGTGAAGCTCAGTGCAGAGACACCAACGAGGATCAACTCATTGGAATTCCAATGTGTTGGGAACCTGGGAATAGAGAAATTGAACAGGACACAGGGATTGAAGCCATGTGGTGGGAATTTTTCAGTGTTTATGCAAATCTTCTGGTGATGAAGGGCTTTCTTGTGAGCATATAACACTTCCTTCTGTGGGGTAACTTGCTAAAATGCCCAGGAGGCTACCTGCTGGAGGAGAAATCCATGGCAGCTTTGATGAAGTCATGTATCGGAAACGCCTAACTGTTGCCAATTGCTTCTGCAAAGATCTGCAAGGTGAGCATGGATGCCCTACAATGCTTTTTTTCTTTGGCTGCTTATAGTGAAAATGTCTTTTGTGTCCACTACTGTAACTTTGCTTTTCGAATGCTGAGCTTGTTGTTTTCTGACTTCATTGGCTGGCTTTGGGTTACCTGGCATCTTTTGTGTAAGTTCTGCTACTGCAAAGCTCAGATGCAGAGGAGTTGGACACAGCGCTTGTACCAACAGACTCTACAGAGAGATGTGAAGCATTTAACAATGATGGAAGTCCAGATTTTCAGCAATATTAAGGATTTTCCACCTGTACACTTAACAAGGAGGCGATTTCTGTGTGTGCTCTTCCTCGAAACACTAATTGCACCTAAAGGGATTCACTAAGGGTCCAAAGGAGTTTAATTTTTTCAGGTAATTGTGTTCTTGTTAAGTGTGAAGCGTTTGTGGGTTTGTTCTTTGTAATTATTCTTTTATGTTAGTGGCATTTGTATTTAAGTGTCCTGTGGAAAAAGGGAACATTTTGTTGTCACAATTTCAGGGCCTGATTCATAAAGGTAAACTTACACATTTGTACACCTTTACACATTCTCAGTATTCACAAAGCTGCATGTTTAATAGTAAATTTACAAATGTGGACACTCAATAGCCTGGGCGGATAACTCTGCACCTAGAAAGGTAGGTCAGGCCTTTCATCTTTGTCGTTCTCGATCAACAAACAGAAGTCCCACCTGACTCCTTCACAGATAGAGTTCCTTTTATTGAAGCTGTTTCGGACACAGTGTATTTCATGGCTTCCCCCCCATTGCAACAAGTCTAGGACATTCAGTCTATGACCCTGATGTGTCAGCCTTGTTCCTGGATCTCCGTGAATGCAGCACTGAGGCTTCTTGGCTTGTTGGTCTTATGCATCTTGCTCCTCCACTTCGCCAGGTGGCATATGTAGACTCTGCAGTGGAACTTCATTCCTAGTGGGCCAGCACCAAGAAACCTGGTGAACATCACCAGGTTTCTGAGGAGACTGCAAAAGACCTGCTGTGGTGACTGCTCGGCTGCAGTCTGATTAGTGACAAACTCTTCTCCCTTCACCACCTAGAGATGACGGTTGTGATGGATAAGTCACTGCTGGGTTGGGCAAACCATCTGGAGAAGTGGAGATCAGAGAGCAATGGTCTCCGGGTGAATTCCAGCTCCACATAAATGTGTTGGAGCTAGGGGACATCCACCTGCGATTGAAGGCCTTCCTGCCATCTGTAAGGGAAGGCCTTTGTCAGATTCTAACGGATTTTTCTTTTGCTGCTTATAGTGAAAATGTCTTTTGTGTCCGATATTGTAACTTTGCAGTTCGAATGCTGAGCTTGTTGTTTTCTGACTTCATTGGCTGGCTTTGGGTTACCTGGCATCTTTAGTGTAAGTTCTGCTACTGCAAAGCTCAGATGCAGAGGAGTTGGACACAGCGCTTGTACCAACAGACTCTACAGAGAGATGTGAAGCATTTAACAATGATGGAAGTCCAGATTTTCAGCAAGATACAAGATTTTCCACCTGTACACTTAACAAGGAGGCGATTTCTGAGTGTGCTCTTCCTCAACCACTAATTGCACCTAAAGGGATTTACTAAGGGTCCAAAGAAGCTTGATTTATTTGAGGTAATTGTGTTGTTGTTAAAATTCTGAAGCGTTTGTGGGTTTGTTCTTTGTAATTATTATGTTGTGTTGTTAGTGGCATTTGTATTTAAGTGTCCTGTGGCAAAAAGGGAACACTTTGTCATCATTTCAGGGCCTGGTTCATAAAGGTAAACTTACACGTTTGTGTATGTTTACACATTTTCAGTATTCACAAAACTGCATTTTTAATAGTAAGTTTACGAGTGGTACACTCCATAGCCTGGGCAGATAACACCTAGAAAGATAGATCAGGCCTATCATCCTTGGGGTTTTCGATCAACGAACAGAAGTCCCACCTGACTCCTTCCCAGATAGAGTTCCTTTTATAGAAGCTGTTTCGGACACAGTGTATTTCATGGCTTTCCCCCCACTGCAACAAGTCCTGGACATTCAGTCTATGATCCTGATGTTTCAGTCTTGTCCCTGGATCTCGGTGAGAGCAGCACTAAGGCTTCTTGGCTTGTTCGTCTTATGCAACTTGCTCTTCCACTTCGCCAGGTGGCATATGTGGACTCTGCAGTGGAACTTAATTCCCAGTTGGCCAGCACCAAGAAACCTGGTGAACACCATCCAGGTTTCTGAGGAGACTGCAAAAGACCTGTTGTGGTGATTGTTTGGGTGCTGTCTGACTAGTGACAGACTCTTCTCCCTTCACCACCTAGAGATGACGGTCGTGATGGATAAGTCACTACTGGGTTGGGCAAACCATCTGAAAAAGTGGAGATCAGAGAGCACTGGTCTCTGGTGGAAGTCCAGGTCCACATAAATGTGCTGGAGCTAGGGGACATCCACCTGGCATTGAAGGCCTTCCTGCCATCTGTAAAGGGAGGCCTTTGTCAGATTCTAATGTGGAACACCACTGCCATGTGGTACTGCGACAAACAGGATGGAGTGGTTTCCTGGGTCCTTTTCCAAGAGGCTGTACACCTCTCAAGCTTCCTGAAGAATCAGGGAATCTTACTGATCATGATCCACCTGGAGGGATCTTTAAACATCAGGGCAGATGAGCTCAGCCAGTGACGCCTGGTGGATCACAAATGGCAGTTGCGTCATAAGGGGGTACAAGGCCGGAGAAGAATTCCAACTGTGGAGAGATGCCTGGCTTGATCTTTTTGCCACCATTAAGAACGTGCACTGTCAATACTTCTGACCGTTGGAGTTTCAAGAAGGCTCCCTCTAAGACTCATTCAGGCTACAGTGGAGTACAAAATTCCTAAACGTATTTCTGCCAGTGCCTTTCCTGCCTCTAGTTCTGAAGAAGATCAGGAAAGATCTGGCTGAAGGCCAGGAGAGTGTGATACCCCGAACATCTGGGCATGAGCATCTGTCGTCTGATCACGCTTCTTTCACAGCAGCAGCTCAGGATTCTGTATCTGGACCTGCTAAATCTACACCTCCTCGCGTGGAGACTGAATGACAGCAGTTGAATGCTTATGATCTACTGCCTGAGGTTGTAGATGTTATTCTTAGGACCAGGTGTCCTTCTACAGAGTACATTATTGCAAGATGCTGGGACAAATTTGCGGCCTGGTGTGGAGTCTGCAACATAGACCTTTTACAAGCCACACTGTCAGATCTTTTATTGTTCTGTCTTTGTCCCTTCAAGGACTTGCAATGCACTCCTAAAGGTTTTTTCTTGCCACTTTTAGCCTTTTTGCATTTGTCCGCCTTACCATCCTTATTTAACTCACCTGCGGTTTATGAAAGCCTTGCAACACGTTCACCATGAAAACATTTATGATGCCACAGTGTGACGTTATCTTGATTCTGAGTGCCCCCTTCAAGCTGATGCACAGCTGCGTGTCACATCTTCTGGCTCAAGCCTCTCTTCCTCATTGCGATCACTTCAGCTTGTTATGTGAGTGAGCCCCAGTCTATTTTGATATACCCACCATACACCACTTTTTTCCCAGACAAACTGGTGTTGATGACTCGGACGGCATTCTTACAGAGAATTGTGACTCATTTTATGTTGGACAATTCACCACTCTTTAAGCATTCTTTTCCCCACGTAAACCCTCGAAAGAGGAGAAGAAGCTCTATCTCTTTGATCCCATAAAAGCTTATAGCTTTCACATGGGTGGATGACCAGCTGTTTATTGTGTTTTCTAGGGCAAAGAAAGGCAAGGCAATGAAAAAAGACTCAGTGGAGGTTGATAGTCCTTTCTGGTGGGTGGATACTCTATCTGACCACAGATTCCTAACTCCCCTCTCCTCCACTGTTTTGTGATTTGGTCTCTTTCAGCATTTAAAAAGTCTCAAATTAGTGATCTGCACACTGGCACCTTTGATTGGTTTGTGCTTCATGCCTGAGGGTGTGGGAAAGAGTCAAGCACGAAATTGAGTTTAGCATGCAGGAGTGGTACTTATATGTTGCTCTGCCACTTCCGAGGTCGAATGAAGTTAATGCGGGGGCACACAGTGCCACCTCGCGGTTTCGAGAAGCACTGCCATGAAAATCTTTGGGTTCAGTCTGGTGCCTGGGAATATTCTAAAGGTGAGGAATCTGCAGATAAAGTATACACCAGAAAGAGTGGTACCGAAGGCAAGTAACTTGTTAGACTCTACTAGTGACTAATTGATATTAGAATTTTGAAATGTTGAGAGCTCCATTTAAGACAGTGGAGCAGGAACTGCCTATATTAACTGGTAGAGGCCCACTGCCTTCAACATTTCAATGTCCTAATACACAGCATCTGCCTTTCTCTTTTCTCTGTATCTCTCAAATATATTATTTAAGCAGAGGAAAGCGAAATGCAGAGGCTGTGCAAATGCATACACGCAGCCTTCACCCTTCCTTCCTCCTGCAGCTCAGTGTCAACAGCGCTCCAGAAGGAGGGAGGGGTGAATGCTGCTCAGCTCCTGGGTCTCCCTGTCTTGACTGAACTACAAAAAGCAGTTCTGGCAAGCCGGGAAGAACCAGGGGCTGACTTCAGCTCATAGCCACGGTCCTGCGTGTGCTGTTAGCTGTAGAACATTCAAAGTAATAGCTGTGAAACACAACCTTTAGAGCCTGAGAGAGTTTCAATCCTCTCGAGCTCAGAGATGCCGTTGTTGTTTTTAATACATTTAGCATAGACTGAGAAAACGCTCAAAGGAATCTATGGAATTGTCGACTGGCTGAATGCTGTAGATCATCATTTGCAGAGAAGGTTATGACTACTACAGAGATCTAGAGTTTAAACAAAGGTATGCAGCCCATGGTGAAAAATAGAGAGGAAGGACTGTCCCTCATGTTTTTAAGGGAGGAATATGCTCCAAGAGAAGCAAGGGCCCTCACACACCCAAATGGGTGTCATGCGTCACCATTGGGCTAGCTCTTCATCGGGTCAGCACTGCAATGTCCAACAGGCCCCCTGCAAGGAGGCACTTTGCCGAGATCTTTTTTAGAACAGCTGTTTGATGAAGGGAGGGTGTGTGGGCTAATAGTGTAGTGTAGATTGGCACGATCAGTGTGAGACAAAAAATGTTAAAATAGGTGAAGTGATGCTCAAAAACAAGAAATGTTAAAGACTGAGGGGCATATTAATAAGGCCAGGCGATAAACTTATTGCTGCTTTAGCTTCAGTTTTCGGGCGTAAAGCCGTGATAACTTTATCGCCTAATCAACAAGGACAGGCTAGCACATGTTTTGCCGACTGAGCCCCCGTTTCCAGCACGCCTAACTTTGCATTGCTAATGAGATGCAAAGTAGGTGTGGCTGTGAAACCAACCAGGGAAAATATTGCAAAGTTGCCTTCGTAATATTTTCCCTGGTTGGTTTCAAGGAAGGGGAAGCGATAATTGAAATCACGTTAAGTATGGCCTTAATGCAGAAATGTAACGTCTGCTAAATTCCTGACTAAGGCATACTTAACATGGGGGGTGGATTGTGTGGCTAAGACCACAGGCCCCTATCATCAAGGGTATCGCCGTCTTCCATGGAACAACGCTGGAAAACCATCGATGTTCCATGGAAAACATCGCTATTGCTAGGATAATTATCGCCATTTCGCCAACGTGTTGTTAATACAGCGCTAGCATGGCGATAATTATCTGCGAGAGCCGGCGTTAAACATTTTAACGCTAAGTTGATAATATGCCCCCAGCTTCACTAGCCTAGCTAAAATGGTGATCGCTACCACAGGATATAATGGTCCTAGATAGCTTAGTAGATTTTTGGTTTAATTGGTCAACGTGTTTCTCGCCTTGTCATGGTTAAAAATGATTATGTTCAATTCTTCAGGGCCTAAAAACGATCCCTATCTACACAGTGATAAGAATCTCTGGGTGTGAATTCTCAATGTGAGATAACCAGTCACTCAACCAATTTCTGGTAAATATTGTACCTTACGTTCGATAAAAATCCCAAATAATCGTTTCTTTTGAGTAAGGCATGCGTAGCAACTGTCAACTACATGCCCAAAGATAACGTGAACATAAAACAGCGTGAATACAAATGACACCACCATATGCACACAAAAACGCAGAGATGAACAGAAAAAATGTTGGCTTATACTTTTTAAATATGCGAAAGACCTTAAATTGGTTCAAACAAATAGCAAAAAGGCATTTAACAGTAAATACGTGTAGCATGTCTTGTAAGAATAAATAAAAAAAATACAAGCTGCAAAACTAGATTTCTCATGGAAAAGCTTGAGGATATAACTTCCATCTACTTGAGACTGAAGAGAGTCCCAAAGCTGTTTAGTACCATCTCTGAAGCACACCACGGGCCAGGGACAGGTGTTTACGTTTCCAAGAAGCCTGTGTTTACCAGACCAGCTGCCCTCTCTGTCCCCCTTGGGTGACTTGCATGCATCGTTAGAAGCGCCATTGGCGACCTGGGGTTTGCCCTCCCCAGAAGAAAACACAACCAACAGTGCTTCATTAAGTGAAAAGGTGTGGGACAGGGTAGATTGCGAAGAACTGGAAAGGATCTAGGGCAGTCTCAAAGGCTTGTTGTAACTGACAGTTGGAGCCCCTTACATTCATCTACAATCCTTAGAACTTGCTCTGTGGAGAGGCTGGGGTGATGCGGGTGGAGGCTTGGAAGCTTCCCCATGACTTTTATAAAGGGTCTGACATACTAGCTTTGGTAAAGCTAATCTTAGTTGCAAGACCAGTCGAGTTTCCCTTTTCTTGTTTTTTAAGGCAATAATATAACAAAGGGAACGATTGTGGTATTCAAACCTTCTTGAAAAGGAAGTCAGAAGTAGTCTATCGCTAAAATATAGGTGCAGTGAAAATGTCCCCACTCTAAGATTTACAAGCTAATGCCTGGAGCCTTATGCCATAAAGTTGAAATGACTCCAGTCCCAACATCTATAAAGCTAAAAGCTACTCAGTCTCCCCTAGTTTCTGCTAATATGCACATCCTTCCTTTTTAACCCCTTCGCTGCTGATGACGAGCTCAGCTCGTAATCAGCCACGGTGGTCGTGTGCTGAAGACGGGCTGATCTCGTCATGTAACGCAGCTTTTGGAAAAAAGCCGCACAGCGCAAAAATAACCACCGCACGCATGTGGTTAATAAAGGTTTACAAAGGATACAGAGGTAGGTGCAGGACTTGCAGACAATTTGCTGGTGAGGACTGCAGTCAGCTATCAACACTGTTGCCATTGCAGAGGGTTGCTGTTGCAGAGTAACATTCTAAATGTTGCCATTGCAGAGGGTTGCTATTGCAGAGTAACATTCTAAATGAACAATTTACGTACCTTCTTTAACGATATATCTGTAAGAAACATAGCTTAGCTATAGATTCCTTACCTTAGGATATCCCCAAGGCGTTAGACTTGATCCAGAAAGTTTTTCATCAGCAGTACCCCTGCACGTCGGTAGGTGGTGTCGGTCCACCACTCGTCTGTCGTTGGCGTCATGGTCGCCACAATGACATCGTGGAGATTACTTAGATGCCGCCCTCGTGCAGACGTCTGTTCTGTACACTACTTTCTGCGGCATGAATGCAGAGACATGCAAGACACTGACCAGTGGTGCTCAAAACTAGGGCCCTGAAAGGATGTCCTTAACCCTAGAAATCAGTTTGCACAACGGGGAGGATGGGTGGGGCGGCAGGGAATCTATAACTAACCTATGTTTCTTACAGATACATCATTACCGAAGAAAAGTAACTTGTTCATCTGAAAGAAACAGTTAGTTATATATTCCTTACCTTAGACAAGATTCCCCAGCAGTACCAACCCTGGAGGTGGGTCTGCAAACCAAGATCACTCCAGAAAGTCTTGTAGAACAGAATGGCCAAAGAAGCCGTCTCACCCTATTCGGCTGTCCAGGCAGTAGTGTTTTTTAAACGTGTGCAGCGATGTCCACGTGGCTACCTGACAGATGTCATTCAGAGGGACTCCTCATCCCAAAGCAGTAGTGGCTGCCATCGCACTGGTGGAATGGGGGCGTAGCCCCACTGGAGGCTCCTTTTTAGCCAGAGAATGACAGGCTTTAATACACAAAACTACCCATCTGGAGATGGTCCGCTTTTGTACAACCCGATATTTCTTGGCGTTCACGTAGCCAACAAAGGCTGGTCATCCACCGGAACTGTTTTGTGCGATCTAGATAGAAGGAAAGCTCATGTTTTGGGTCCAGCCAGAGGAGCCTCTATTTCTCTTTAGAAGTATGCGAAGGCGGAAAGAAGGTGGGCAAAGTGATGGTTTGCCTGATGTGAAAGGAGGTGACAACTTTGGGAAGAAAGGATAGATGAGTTCTTAGGACAACTTTGTCCGGATGTACAGCCAGAAAAGGAGGCTTGGATGAAAGAGACTGGAGCTCACTCACTCTTCTGGCAGATGTGATGGCTACCAGGAATGCAGTCTTAAGAGTTAAGAGTCGTAGAGGACAGTTGGGAAGCGGCTCAAAGGGAGCGCACATCAAATAAGGCAAAACCAAATTCAAGTCCCACTGAGGCATCATGAAAAGAATAGGAGGAAAGAGATGAGTAATGCCTTTTAAGAAATTATTTTCAACCGGGGACTTGAAGAGAGAAGGACGATCAGCAAGTCTTAGAAAGGCAGAAATGGCCGAAAGATAGCCCTTGATAGTGCCCAGAGCAGAGCCCTCCTGGGCCAAAGAAAGGAGGAACAAGGGAACCTCAGAAAGAGGGGCAGAAAGGGGATCCACAGCCTTTGCTGCGCACCATGCCACAAATGTGTTCCATCAGCAGGCGTATACCGTCTTAGTGGAGGGACACCTGGCTGCCAAGAGTACATGTTAGGTCAAGCAAGAAATCCCTTTGGGACACCTTTTTGTAGTGACACAACGTTCAACAAACAATAAATACAGGAATAAGTAAATAAACACAATACTGTACTTATGAGGCAAAACACAAACGAAATTATGAAAAATCCTGAACAATTTATTACACAGTGCAATGTTAAAACATAATAATTCAAGAATAATTAAAATGACGGGGAAGAGCATTAAAAGAAAGAAAACATTGAATTCCTATAAGTAAAGAAGGAGGTGTAGACAGAAAATTAAATTCAGCGAAAGCGTCAGAATTATTTTCTAAACCCTATAGTACACAATCCTCCTTTTATCATGCGACGCGTTTCGGTGGATCATATGGTCAGACCACCTTCATCAGGCTTATACATAATTTCTTCCCCAAAAATTCTCGAAGCTTTTAAACCGTATCGGTTTATAGTCAATGGTTCCTACGTTAATAGAACACCTTCTCTCGTCCGATGAGTTAAAGAACTTCTCAGACCCGATAATCTTAAAAAGTGCTTAACAATAAGGTAAGGAAGGGCAGTCTCAAGCGGTGCTCTGGTAAACCGCCGATACAAATACAGGATACACGATAAACATTTGTTATATGTTTAAAGCTCTCCAGGGACACACGGTACAAATAACGTGCTAATGAAACGGCACCGTCCTGAATCGGACAAAAGCGCAGGAAGCTGCTGCCGTACTCTCGTGGTTCCACTATTCAGTACTCATGGATACCACCTAAACAGCGCCGGAGTTAGTTAGAATTGCAGCGTCCCGTGTGTCGATCACCTTAACCTTCAGACTTCGGGAGGCAAGGCAAATGACATCAACTTCCGTCGCTCAATCTCCACGCAAGGAGGTGGAGGCTGGCCAGGTTCAGCTGGAGGACCATCCCCTGCTGCTGCAACAGAAGATCCTACTGAAAAGGCAGTCTGATCGGAGAATCAATGGCCATGTTAAGCAGCTCGGGATACCAGACTTTTCATGCTCAGTCCAGGGTGACAAGAATGACTTGGGCCCGGTCGCACCTGATCTTCTTCAGCGGCAGAAGTGGTATAGGCAGAAAGGCGTATAGAAGACCGCAAATCCACTCACAACAAAAAGCGTTGCCTAGCGAGTGCCGCCTTGGAAATTCCAACGTGCAAAATTGCTGACATTGGGCGTACTCTTCTGTAGCGAATAGTTCTAACCAAGGCTCTCCCCACTGCAGAAAGAGACCTTGCACCACCTCCGAGTGAAGACGCCATTCGTGATCCATCATGCACCTGCAGCTGAGTTCGTCCGCACTGGCGTTCAGAGAACCTGCCAGGTGTTGAACCACCAGGGATATGCACTGATGTCCCAGCCATGTCCAGAGGAGCAGGGCCTCCTGACATAGGATCCACAACCCCACGCGCCCTGTTTGTTGCAGTACCACATGGCAGTGGTGTTGTCCGTGAACACCTGCACTACTCTTCCCCGGAGAGAGTGAAGGAATGCCTTCAGTGCAACACGGATCACCAGAAGCTCCAGAAGGTTGATGTGAAGCTCAGACTCCACCCGAGACCAGAGGCCTCTGATCTCCGCCTCTCCCATATGGCCGTCCCATCCCAGAAGGGATGCGTCTGTCACCACTGTGTGATCTGTTTGGGGAAGAGAGAGGGATCTGCTGTTGACCCAATCCTGGTTCGTGAGCCACCACTGCAGTTGTCCTGCAGTGCCCTCCGAGATCTGGACGCAATCGGACAGATTCCCCTGATGCTGCTCCCACTGAAACTTCAGGTCCCACTGCAGAGCCCGCATATGCCACCTGGCATGATCGACCAGCAGGATGCAGGAGGCCATGAGGCCCCAGCAGCCTCAGGGTCATCCTGACCGAAACCCAGGATAGAGGCTGAAAGATCGGAATCATAGCCCGAATATCCCAGACTCGCTGTCCTGGAGAATAAACCCAAAACTGCTTCGTGTCCAGAACAGCTCCGATGAAAAGGAGCTTCTGAGTGGGAATCAGGTGCGACTTCGGCACATTGATGGAGAACCCCAGCAAATGCAAGAGGCCGGCCGTAGTCTGGTGGTGGGAGACGATTGCCTGGGGCGAGCCTACCTTCAACAAACAGTCGTCGTGATAGGGGAAGACTGGAACCCCTGATCTGCGCAGATGAGCTGCGACCACTGCTATCACTTTCGTGAACACCCAAGGGGCACTGATAAGGCCAAAGAGGAGCACGGTAAACTGGGAGTGCTTGTGGCCTACCGTGAACCCCAGGTAACGCCGGTGGGCCGGCAGGACAGGGATGTGGAAATAAGCGTCCTGCAAGTCCTACGTTACCAACCAGTCTCCATGGTCGAGGGGAGACAAGACCTGAGCGAGAGTCAACATTTTGAACTTCTCCTTCCGGAGGAAGCAGTTGATGTTCCTGAAATCTAAGATAGGACGCAGGCCTTTGTCCTTCTTGGGCACCAGAAAGTAGTATACCACGGCCTACTTTTGGGACAGGAACGTGCTCGGTAGCCCCCTTAGCCAAGAGGGCCGAAACTTCCTGTTGGAGAAGGGCCAGGTGATCCTCCGACATGCGATGGTACTGAGGTGGCATGAAGGGAGAGATAGTCTCGAAGGGGAGGGAATAGCCCCTTCGGACTATCTGCAGAACTCACCTGTCTGATGTGATGGTGCACCAGTGGGGGAGATGATGGCGGATCCTGCCGCCCACTGGTGTTTGGTGGCCCTGGAAGGTCGCACTAGGAGGGTTTGGAGGCTGATGCAGAGGGGGTTGAGGTGGACTGGCCCACTCTCTGGCCCCCAGAACCACGCTGGTGGTTCCCACGTCCCCGGCCACGCTGGGGCCTGTGGCTCTGGGCTACGTAGTGGGGCACCCCTTCCGTAGCAACGAAAGGGACGTAAGGCAGACTGCGCAGGGCGGGTGGTGGAGAGGCCCAAGGACCTGGCCATAGCTCGAGAGTCCTTAAAGCACTCCAGCGCGTTGTCTGCCTTGTTGCTGGAAAGGTGACGGTTATCAAAGGGCATGTCAATAAGTGTGGATTGGACATCTCCGGAAAACCCAGTTGAACGCTACCAGGCGTAGCGCTGAAGGGCTTCTGACGTGGCATTCGTTCTGCCCAGTGCGTTGGCGATATCCAGCCCACAGCAGATAATAAACTTTGCTGCATCTCTTCCCTTGGAGACAGCATGGGAGAGCAAGGCCCGGGCCTCCTCCGGGCACTGAGGCAGCACTTGCGCCACTGCATCCTAAAAATAGTGGGAATAATGGCTCAACAGACATGCAGTGTTTACCGACCGCAGTCCCAAGCTGGAGGAATAAAACATAGTCTTCCCAAGTTGATCCAGGTTCTTGGATTCCATATCAGGTGGAGCTGTAGGGAAGGCCCCATTGGGCATAGAGGCTTGGGTCACCAAGCCCTTGAGGCTAGGGTGTTGGGAGAGGAAAGTGGGGTTGCCCGGGCCAGGCGGTGACATTGGGCAGACATCCTATCCACAGGAGCCCCTGTGTTGGGCCTGGACCAGGTGCCCAAAAGGATGTCCATAAGGGCTTCATTGAACGGCAGCTGGCACTCAGAAGAGCTCACTGCGGGCTGAAGCACCTCTGTCAAGATGTTAGTCCTGACTGCCACCATAGGAAGCTCTAGGTGGAGAGCCTCGGCTGCCACTGCTTATGACGCTCCCTCCTCCGTAGCAATGGTTGGAGGAGACAACTTGCCTAGGTCTTGGGGGGTATCCAGACCACTGGCATCCCCCAGTTCCTCTCTCCAGTCCGGCTCCTCCTCTAGCTGGGCAGTTAAAGGGTCCTCAGACCACTCCCAGTTTTCCTCACCCTCCTCTGGCTGCCAAACTGGCTGAAAATGGGCAGAGTGGAATGCAGGCACAAAGTACCCATCAGCGTTGGTCGATGCCGGTCCAGTTCTGTATCCACATCGGGGTGGGAGCCGGGGTCGACATTGGCTGGAGGTCCAACCGGCGCTGGCTGCAGACGTGGTGCTGGTGGAATTGGCACCGGTGGAGGTGTCACAAGGTCGACCAGCGCCGATACTGATATGGATCCAGGGAGTCCCTGTGAAGCCGAGGCCGGAGCCGCTGAAGTCGAAAGGCCTAGGGCCCCCAACTGAGTCCGCAGGGCCCGAACGCGCACCGGCGGAGTCAAGCTGCCCAAAGATGGCGTGCATCGCTTTGTAAAATTGACGAAGCTGGGCAGTGGTCGCTTCCTGTTCCGGGAAGGGAGGCAAGGCCGGAGTCGACCCTAAAGGCTCCGCACGCAGAGTCGCGGGAGTGGCACCACCTGCACTCTTCATCACAACGGCCGGCAGATGAGGGGAAGTGGAAAAGCGACAATGCTTCTTCGACTTCTTTTTGTGCTTTGACTTACCTAACCCCGAGTGCGAAGACTTCGACGAGGAGGGATGGTGGCTCCGCGACCGGTCCTGTGACCTCCCCGCAACAGGGACCTCGAACGATGCAGAGCCGACTGCCCGGCCTCGAGGAGCTTTCGGAACCGCGCCTGCAAAGACTTCGGGGCCATGGTCCGGCAGACGGAGCACGACTTGGGGTCGTGGTCGCACTCCAGGTAAAAGAGGCAGGCTCTGGCGGTGGTGAAGTAAGCATGGGACTGTGCCCAATATGGGCCCTGCACAAGGCAGTGTGAGGCTGCAGGGAGCAGAGCGCATGCACCTACGATAGGATAGGCAGGATGCCACATGGTCTGCCGGTCGCGAAGTTCACTGAAAATGACTGGTGACTGGAGGATGAAGCAGACTGTTTGAGAAGCAGCACAATGGGAGGGGGGCAGATGAGAGGGCTGTTGGGGGTCCTGCGGTGATCAGGGTCAGATGGTTTATGATGTACAGCTATGTTCTTTTCTATGAAGAATAGCTGAATGCATCACCAAAGCCCTCTACCATTTGCTGCATGGCAAGGAAAGCTCTGCTTTAGAGTACATCAGATTAACTACCATTAATGAAAACGTAGCATAGGAAAAACTCAAGCTACTTTCAAAGCATTAGAAAAATAGCTTTAAAGGGGCCCTCTGCTTATGCGGTATTTCTATTCAGCTCCTTGACATATCAAGTCTTGAGGCACAATTGGCTTAAGGCAATCTAGAATTCATAAGGCAGATGATAGAGCAATGGTAGATTGCAGATAGATCAAGCACACATATAAAATAAGTTGAGTTAGCCGATGAGGAAGCACCTCACATCTCTATGCATGCTTAAACTTCCCACTCAGTTCTATTCAGACATGAACTCTATGGATATAAGCAACTTACTGATGCCAAATCCAAACTTGTATTGCATTGCATTGATGAACGGCTCACTTTTAGAGTTAGAGTTTAGAGTCAGAAGCAGCTAAGCAACATTATTTGAATTAGTTACCTTGTGTCATGCCTATTTCAACAAATATAACATAAGAAAAGTCATGCTGATTTACAGCTTGTCATCTACTGGTCAAGATGTCCCACTATGGGCGTAGGATGTATGGTGCCTTTTATGTATCTCCGTTTGCATTTAGTATAAATTGAAGGTATCCTTTTTGGAAGCTTATTTTCTATTATATCTGTTACTTCCTCTTTAGTTGTCCCCAGTTATTTACCTATTCGCTTGTCATTCACCTAGAGTGAGCTCATTCCTCCTGTACTTTATCTTCCTTTCAGATGCCCACTGCTAGGTAATCCTTTGAGATTAGCTTGTGCATCAGTATCGGAATTGTAACAACAGTATGGGACCAGAATATCACAGCCTCAATATCATCTGACACAAATATTGTGTTCACAAAAACATCGCCCCATTGGCAATAGAAAATCTATACCCAAAGGAGTGAGATTTTTAAAACAGTACTTACGCCACTATATTTATATCAGACAATATTTGTGTTATTGATATTCTCACCTACAACAGGTCGAACACAAGCTGCAGAGCAGTTAAGTGTGTAAAATGTTTTCAGCAGTGCCCATTCTAAAGTTAACTGCATTTTACCTTGGATCCGGCACAATGGAAAGGCTAAGGGAGGTCTTCTTAGCAAAGAGAAATGAACATTGTTTTCTAAAATCGTTAATCATCTCAGGCATTCAGGTGGAAAAAGGGTAAAGTTCACCAGCCTGGACCTGAATGCTGATTACACTTTACCTATGGGTTATGCCCTGAAAAATCAAAAAAACAAGTTGGTGATTTCACGTGATGTTAAGGATCTGTCTGGCCTGGAAATGGTGTTGTTAACAAAAAGAATCTCTTACATTGGTTGTAGAAGGACATTTGTAGTGTGACAGACTTTAGCCCCAGACACAGAATATGTATCCTTCAGCGTCTGTACCTGGAAAGAGAAACGACAATTAGGTAATCCTATGCTAATCTGAATTAAGGATCTCTCTGGGTTACAACAGGTGATCTTAAAGGTGATTTAACAAATAAGCAATTGTATATGATGGTACATATTTTCATTTTACCACTTTCTCTTACAGTGAGATTCTACGAATTTTTAGCTGCTTCATAGAGAAGCCTGAGTTGGCATGGATTGTATAGCTTCTGTTTCATGACCGTCCAAACGAAAATAAAGGCACTAATACATACATTGCTTTCTAAAGTTGTAATCTGTTGAGGAATGTCTTGTGTGCATCTGTCACTTTATGGATGATACACGTGCTGGAGAAATATATTTGCAGGTAAGTATTCCTTTCTTCTGAGAAATGATGGTCAGAAATTCTTACCTCTGCGAAGCTTCATTCTGAAAATGTCATGTTGATCCCATCCCTCATGTGTACATGCTTAATTTTTATACCTTTTGGAAATTAACACCTAACTTCTTCCTGGTCTGAATTCACAGTGTCTCCTTGTGAAAATGTTTGGACTTTAACCTTCTTTCTACCCTTTATGTTTTTATTTCTTTTGTTTGTAGTCTGGAGAAAGCCAGGTTAGAAACATTCCCAACTTTCTCTTGTTGTTTCTTTCCATTTTGATTTGATGGATGCTGTGTGTGCCACGCAGTTAGCATGGAGCATCTTCCCATGGGTCTCTTCCCCCCTCACCATCTCCTCTTCTCATAAAGCCTGCTGGGTGGGCGTTGCAGAGGGATCAGTGACACCTTTGTTGTCTGGGCTAGACTGATGGAATTAAATGGAAAAACAAATCCCTGCTAGTACTTCTATTAAGCACATTGGTTGTGGTTCACAAACAACTGAGATCATCACCCCATTGAGTTAATTTTGAGTTGAATGGAGCATCTCTCCTTAAAATGAAAGATCAGCTGCTTATATCCCAGATTCGTCTGCCTTTCTAGACATATGACTGAAGCAGAAATGAGATAAGCTGATCACTGAGCTATACATAAGGCATGCAAACAGCTTGAGGAATCATTGCTCAACCCAAGGAAGGATTCCATTCACTCAGTCTTTTTCATACCAACTACGAGGATATATGGGAATTGTAAGTCTGTGAACTGAACTTTAATGAAAAGGTTATCGACTACCCATTGATGGAAACATATCTCCTTATATACCCCCATTGATCTCTCAAAGACGCAGACTTGTTATCTCTATAGCTAGAATTCAGAAACCTATATATGCACTGATTACCTTTCAAATATGGATACTCTACTCACAACACTGAGTCTTTATTAAGTTTTACATGTTGACTTGCTTCATCCTTCTAAAAAGCAAATGCCCACAGATGGATATTATAGCATCCTTGGATTGTTTGCCATTTCCCATCCATGCAAATTCTTTCTGTCTATATATTGTACCCTCTGCTACCCACACATGGCTTCTCTGGTTACCACTCATAGATGGTCCATATAATATCTCTGTCACTGACATGGCCTTCCGGTCACTAGCAGGTTCCCTTTGGCAAGCTCAAATATAGATTTTGAGGCCTTGCACAGACTGGCTGTATGCCACCACTAGGTGTTTTCAAAGCAACCCATAGCTGGCCTATCTGTAGGGTCACAGAATGTTACAGTTTGAGGTTTTCACTTACCAAACCTCTTGGAGTTGTAAGCTTGGTCCTCTAAAGTTAAGCTAAAGTACCAGATTACTATAGTTTAGTAAATGAAAATGGTGCACTGGAAAACATGTTGGTCTTGGTACAGTTTCTCTCCGCCTCACCCATATGGATATGTAATCACATAAAATCATTTCACCACCCAAGTACTACATTTTTCCCATCCGCATATGTTCTTTCTATCACATTCATGCAGTTTTTGTGCTCCCCAAAAAATCTCTCTGCTTTCCACAGGTGGACATTACTCAGCAGTATGCAAAGAAAAACTCTTTCACCCACAGACGCCTCATGCCACCCACAGTATCTGAGCCAACTACAGATTGATTTTACTGCCATGTACAGTTTGACAGACTGACTAACAAACAATGCTCTATTTGCCGCTCTGACATATTTTTAGACACGAAGTGAATTGTGTGCCTCTTGCAGGTAACCCTGGCCTTTATAAGGTTAGATTCAATTGGGTCAGGCTGGGTTAGGTAAGGTCAGGTTGGTTGGGGTTACACATTTTTCGAAAGTACTTGTACATTTAATAGAGTTTCTTGGTGCTCCAACATGGATCTCCTCAGATCAGGTCTAGTATGGGAAACTTTTCAAACACATATACTTTAAATAATGTCCTCAGTCTTTGAAGATGATTATAGGATTATCTGCAGAGGTCTGTTCCAGAGAGAAATAGCCAGCACTGAAAATGTGCAACCTCCTTTCCATTCCGTTAGCTCTTTCCATCTTACACATATGGAAAGTTATTGACCTTAAAGCTCTCTTCCCAGTATTTAACAACATGTATAACCTTCATATTCACACCTTTGAAAGAGAGATCCCTCTTGGCTAGCCTTTTGCTATGGGCATCAATCTTTGTCTTTGGCAAGAACGTTTCTTTTATGGTTTCTCACTCTCAGGGCACTTGTTTTTCCATCATCAGCTATTCATTTATTATGGATCCTTCACCTGCCCATTTTTCCAAATACTACTCTATATACACCTTTGGGGAAAGGGGATGTAGGAACAGAGGGTGTTAATTGGAGTGGGTTACTGTGGGGTGAAGAGATTGCATGATCTTGGGGTTTTGGGAAGACAATACCTCTTGAATGCAGAGCAGAGTGAAGCTCGATGTTGAGATGCCAATCAGGGGCAACACATTGATGCTCCGATGTGTTGATAGCAGAGTGTGCAACCTTGCTGGGGCATCAAAGCAGAGCAGGAGAGTGGGACAGATGGCAATGGCATCTGTAAATTTAGACATATCTCCGTGCCAAAGCCGGAGTAGAGGGGTTTTCTAATGAGCATGTGAAGGTTCTTTTTACAGGGTATGATGCCGTGCTTGTGAACCTGTTTGCTAGAAAATAAATCCATGATGGCTTTGATGAGGTCAATTATGGGGGAATAATGAGCTTCAGGAAATAGGAATGGCAAATGCTTCTGCTTGGTGCTTCAAGATCAAAAGTTAGTTCCATGTACTGCTTTAGCTTAGCTGCTGATGTTGATGTTTTCTTCTTTGTACAGTTTCTTGTCTTTGTTGTTTAAATGCTAAGCTTGATTTCTTATTATCCAGTTGACTGGCTTTGGGATATCTGGGATTCTAAAGCTGAGTGCTGACATAGTGCATCTGGTCTTAGGCGTTGAGTGGAAGGATATACACTGACTGATGTCAACAGTACTTACAGCAACAAACAGTACATTTCAAGATTGTTGATTCTCCTACTTACAGCAGAACGCAAGAATGTACATTCAAACATGCAAAATTAAGTCATTTAATTGATCTTGCTACATTCTACAGCTACTGAAAGGGTGCTAAGTAGTCATGAATTTAATCTATTTGCTCAGTCTCTAGCAATTCGGCGTGGCACACAAATACTTTGAGCCACCTTGAATCCTAGGTTTGATGTAGTTTGAGGTACATCCTGCCCAGAAATGTGCAATTTTGTTGTGGTTTTAATCCCACGTTGCCTTGCAAAACATACACCATGATTGTATTGGGTTGGCAAAGCATGTGGTTGAATCACCTCAAACCTGAATTTCCAGCAGCTTCTAGAATTTTTCAAATTTTAGATCCCTCCAGAATTTGTATATGTCAAGTGTATGCTGAAGGAGTTCATCCATGATTAGTAGGGAAGTTTCTGTCAGTTCAGGTGGACCAGTGTTTGCTGGAATCAGGGCTTGTTTTTTGATGTTGGTCTTTTTAAATAGTTTCTTCTGTACTCCCCTCCTTTCCCTTCCTACCTACTTGGCAAAAAGATCGAAAAGTAGAAAAAATAAGTGTTACTTTTTGTGAGCCCATATATTTGTTGACTGTATTGTGTTCTTTGTACTGCTTGTCCTCTCGCACAATCCTTTTGTACTCTGTAGGTGTTTTGTTAGCCATTTTCATCCTCCCCTACATTGCACAGATATGTTATACTTGTCTCTCATCTACCATTCCTTAATATTATGTATCTTCATTAATACACACAACACTAACATTTGCCTTGTGAGTTTTGCTGTGTTTTCTACAATTCTATATTGAAATCAGTGTTCTGACTGGCTTGTCATATTCAGCTAGGTAGCACTGCTACCGTCCATCAAGTAGCCAGTTTCGTCTGTCTGTACCATTCTGATTGAATATGTTCTGCTAGGGTATTTGTATTTTGTGTTGTGTGTTTATGAATTTGTAGCTGTATCAATCTGTAAAATTATATTCTGTGCTGCTGTGCTCTGTAGTGTAATTTCTTTTTTACTCACTTCAAACTATCTTGCTGTACTCTGTTCTTTCCTGAACGGCTTTCCCTGACAGTTTCTGCATTTCTGAACTTTTCTTCACTATTTGCTACATCCCTGATCAGTTCATTGCTGTCCTAAACTGTTTCTAATTTCCAGACTTATTCCCTGCTTTGTGGAAATGTTCTGTTTTTGCTGTCTAAATTCTTTGAGCAATGTTTTACACTCCTAAACATGCAGCGACGTCCTGAACTGTACCGGCCGCCCCACCCCAATAACTTCCAGTCCATGTTGGGGTTCTACCATTAAGAGGCATTTTGATAAGCGCATTTTTCTTAAAATATAAGCTAAACATCCATATATTTTATAGGCAGTTCAAAAATAGGAGTTTGTAATTTGGCTTGGCTGCTTCTTTTTGATTGTTTTCTGTTATTTTTTATATACAATAGAATGTGCACATTTATGACACCAAATAAAACATGGTAATTCAGGACCACTTAAATAGTATATATAGCCATGCAAAGTACAAATACATTAAGACAATGAAGTGATATGAACATTAAAGACTAGTAGCCAGAAGTAAATCTTTGAGTATAAATTCATTCCTTTTTATGTCTCCCAGTATAAAGGTGTAGGGAGCTCAGCAATCACTACGGTTGGGCAGGGTAGGCAGACAAAATATCGATTTTTAAATATCGACATACAATAATGTCGATGTTTAAATATCGAAGGGACAGAATATAGAAGGCAAGTAATATAGATATTTTTAATATCGATGAGACAGAATTTCGAAGGTAAGTAATATCGATTTTGTTAATATCGATGTTAGTAATATCAATATTACTAATATCGATATTAGTAATATCGATGTTACTAATATCAGATTTTTATATGACTTTTATGTATATTATTATGCATTTAATATGTATTTTTTTGTCTATAATTTAAGTAAATTTTGTATTTTAGTACTGTAGCGGGTTGTGGGTTTATAGGGGAATAGGGTGGGAAGTAATTTAATTATACTAAATTAATTATTAACTTTTAGAATGTATAAATTAATTTTAATTAATTGGTAATTATTTTTTATTAATTGGTCATTAATTTTAATTAATTGTTTAATTGATAATTATGTTCGTTATCAGGTTTTGGGTTTATAGGGGAATAGTGTGGGAAGTAATTTAAATGTAATTAACTAATAATGTATTTTAATTAATTGTTTTTGTTAATTATATTATTGTTAATTAATTATTAATTGGTAATTATTTTTTATTAATTGGTTAATTGATAATTATGTTCTGTAGCGGGTTATGGGTTTATAGGAGAGTAGGGTGGGAAGTAATTTAAATGTCATTAAGCAATAATTTATTTTAATTAATTGTTTTTGTTCATTATATTATTGTTAATTAATTATTAATTGGTAAATAAATATTATTAATTGGTATTTAGTATTAATTTATTTTACTTAATTATTCATTGGTAATTGTTTTAATAATTATGTATTGGTATTTGTAAATAGTTTAGATTTATTTAATAATTTTTTTTTTAATATTTAAAAATATTAATTTATTTATAAGTATGTTATTTTTAACTTCTACGCTATTCATCACTTTCCCTACTGTTGCACTCTCTGGAGTGGGAATATACATTTTTACCCCTACGTTATCCAACACTTTCCCTACTGTTGCACTCTCTGGAGTGGGAATAGTAATTTTTAACCCTACGCTATCCAACACTTTCCCTACTGTTGCACTCTCTGGAGTTGGAATAGTAATTTTTACCCCTACGCTATCCAACACTTTCCCTACTGTTGCACTCTCTGGATTAGGAATAGTCATTTTTAACCCTACGCTATCCAACACTTTCCCTACTGTTGCACTCTCTGGAGTTGGAATAGTAATTTTTACCCCTACGCTATCCAACACTTTCCCTACTGTTGCACTCTCTGGAGTAGGAATAGTCATTTTTAACCCTACGCTATCCAACACTTTCCCTATTGTTGCACTGTCTGGAGTTGGAATAGTCATTTTTACCCCTACGCTATCCAACACTTTCCCTACTGTTGCACTCTCTGGAGTTGGAATAGTAATTTTTACCCCTACGCTATCCAACACTTTCCCTACTGTTGCACTCTCTGGAGTGGGAATAGCAATTTTTACCCCTACGCTATCCAACACTTTCCCTACTGTTGCACTCTCTCTGGAGTGGGAATAGTAATTTTTACCCCTATGCTATCCAACACTTCCCCTACTGTTGCACTCATGGAGGGGGAATAGTAATTTTTACCCCTACGCTATCCAACACTTTCCCTACTGTTGCACTCTCTGGAGTTGGAATAGTAATTTTTACCCCTACGCTATCCAACACTTTCCCTACTGTTGCACTCTCTGGAGTGGGAATAGTAATTTTTACCTCTACGCTTTCCAACACTTTCTCTACTGTTGCACTCTCTGGAGTGGGAATAGTAATTTTTACCCCTAAGCTTTCCAACACTTTCCCTACTGTTGCACTCTCTGGAGTGGGAATAGTAATTTTTACCCTTACGCTATCCAACACATTCCCTACTGTTGCACTCTTTGGAGTGGGAATAGTAATTTTTACCCCTACGCTATCCAACATTTACTTACTTTTTTAAATTTGTTTTACATTTTTATTAATTTTTATTTATATTATTATTTTATGTGTACAGATGTATTTGTAACTTATAACATTTTTAATTATTTATAAGTTATTAAAATATTTTTTTAAGTTATTATTAATCAAGTATATATTATGTATTATATGTATGTGTAATTATTTTTTTTATTAAATTATGTATATTATTTATTAATTTTAAATATTATAACATATTTTTAACTATGTTTATTACATTTATAAGTTTTATTTAATTTATTTTATATATTGTTTTATTTAAAAATCGATATTTTTTTCTCAATATTTTTATACTTACCTTGTTGGAGATAGGATGTCGATATTGTTGACATCGATATTTTTGTTGCGATATTTTTGTAGGTCGATATTTTGTATATCAACATTTTGTCAGACATTCGTTGGGCAGATCTTACAAGCAAACACAGGTTAAACAGATCTAACATTCAGGTTAAGTTAAAGTACAGATTCAAGTAGCACATGTAGGCCATCAATGTGAGTTACGAAAATCCACTCAGATCCATAACTCTTGGTGAAATTCTGCCTCCTGCAATTACAAGTGTTTCTGGGCCTGGAATTATGAGCTCCAGAAATTCTAGGCTCGTTAATTTCGGGCCAAGGGACATCGGACATGTCCAGCACAGCTCGACCCTGATCCCGCCAGCAGCATGGATGGAGCAGAAAGTTCCCTCCTCCCTGCCAGGCCTTCTTTAAGATGCGAGGAGTGGGCAACCTTTGCCAAGGCTGTCCAGGGAAACCACTGGTGAAATGCATATGCTTCGGACTGGTCCCCGTATGTTCAAGTATAGATCCTATACATACCCAAGTATAGTCATCATATGACAAGAGTTACCCAGTCTTGGTGTAATTATTCAGACTAACTTTTCTATATACAAATACAGATGCAGAGATGCATACATAAAGACCATTGAAGACACAAAGGCTCACTGACTTACTGGTGCCGGATACAATGGTTATGACTATGCTCTTGCCTTCTGGTTTGCCAATGGCTCGATAGAGGTCAAGGGATCATACCACTTTACAGACTGCAGCTCTATCTATTCTCCTCCTGCGCCTGGTGGCAGGCAAAGTCTCACAGCTCCTGCATCAGAACAGATATTGAGGAGACTAAGACTTCTGAATCAGACTGCAGGTTCACTATTCTCCTGGACCAGACCAGCAACGTGAACAATGGCAAGAGCTGGAACTCAAAGTCTCACTTTCTATCCCCCACTTAGGTCCTTTCCCCAGCCTCCTCTCATTGGATATAGGAACACTCTTTGTTGTACCGTTAGAGCGGAATAGTCAAACATACTGGGCCTGATTCACAAAGGTAAACTTACATTTTTGTGTATTTTACTTTTTTTTGGTATTCATAAACTGCCAGTTTAATTTTAGTATACTTTGCACATACAAAGCTATGAGAGGCATATCTTTTTATGTGTGAAGTCGCCGCAGATGTAAAATTACCATCTGATAGAGACATCTAGCTGCAAATTCCATACCTTTAAATTTCCCAGGCGTCAGACTACATCCGGAAGATTTTTCTTCGATGAATACAGCTGCGCGCAGATAGGCTCCGCATGACTTAGTCAGTGTCGTCTCCTCTGTTGTGATGTCCGTGTCACCTATATAAACACAACCTCACTGGCGTCAGTTCTTTTATTCCTGCGGGCGCAGATCAGTTGAAGAGAGCTTCCCTCTGTCACTTTTTGACTGGCTTTTTTTGACATTTTGCCGAAGATTATTTGGTCTGTTAGTATGTCCAAGAAGACTCCTGGATTTAAACGGTGCAGCTCCTATCATAACACCATGTTGGTGACGGATCTACACTTGATTTGTCTTTGGTGCTTGGAGCTCGACCACAACTCAAAGTCGTGCTCCAACTACTAGGCCATGGACCAAAAAGCTTTGAGGGAGCGATCTCTAAACTGCTTGTGTCGTTCACCCCAGAGATCTCGTTCACAGTCCGGTTCGAGAGGAAGGGCCAGGCACCGTTCCGGGAGCCCTAAGTCTTCATCCTCCTGGAGTCGGTCAGGTAAGAAGCACAAAAAATACAGGAAGTAAAAGCGTCCATTGACTTTAACCCATCTGTCGCCCGATGCGACAGAGAAGTGTCGGCGCTCTAGGCCCCGTTCTGCTGAAGTCGGCTCTGCAACCCCCACCAGGCTCAAGGAATTTTATGATGTCATGTGCCTCATATTGTGGTGGCCTGACCCTGCTGGTGCACCTTTGGGCCCCTCATGCACAGAGGGGACTCCACTGGGTTTCGCACCGGTGGATCCGATGCCCCCCCAGGGATCCAGCAATAGATCCGTACCAACGCTGGTTGTGCCATTGCGACCTTCCCCAGCGCCAATGCTGACACAAGACTTCCGACACCCACAGGCTTCTCCAGCTCCTTTCACATCCCTGACAACCCGTAGACGGTTCAGCACCTACCAATGCCCATACCAGTGTCGACAGAACCACTAGATTCTAGGTCAGTTGCCTAGCCCTATTCTGAAGGGATAAGGAGGAGTCGCTGAACCCTTTATACGACCAGCCTCATCAAGATCAGGACTGGTATGAGGAATTGGGTGAGGCCAGTGGACTGGATACTGGTCCAGATCTGGCCTACTTTCTCCCCCTACTGTGGCTATGGAGGAGGGAACTTTATAAGCTATGGTGATGAGAAGGGCTTCTGAGGTCATGGACCACATCTTGACAAAGGTCCTGCAGCAAGTGTTTCCTCCTCAGAACCTCTACTGCCCTTCAATAAGGCCTTGACTGATGTCCTATTGGGAACCTAATCCAAGCTCCTGTTAATAGGACAATCGCCTACCGCCATGGCCCTGCACCGGTCTACCCAGATTTCCTATCCAACCACCCTACCCCTGAGAGCTTGGTGGTCCAAGCCTCTGCGTTACAGTGCGTGCTCCCTTCCGCACCCCTGGATAGGGAATCTGAGAGGCTGGATTGTTGGGGTAAGAAAATGTTTTCTTCCGCCAGCCTTGCAGTGCGGTCGGTGAACACCGCCTGCCTATTGGGCCATTTCTCCCACCCCTGTGGGAAACAATTGCACAAGTTCTGCCACAGTTCTCCCAAGCGGTATCAGACAAGAGAGATGTATTCAGAAATATGTAGGGGTTTACCTAAATTACCCTTCTATACCTGGGCAACGATACAATACAAAGATAAAAAAGGAAAAAATGGCAAGGAGGAAAAGATATATTTATATCTACTTATATAGGGAACTTCATATTACTCTATTAACAGTACATAGTCCTGTTGTTAGTTCATGTTTCTTATTTCAAACCACAAATCACATGCCAACGACACATTTTTACGGGATCACTGACATAATATAGAATGACAAAATATAAACTTCCCAAAATATCGTCGCCAAAATATAGAATGCAAAAATATCGAATTCCTATCTACAAACAGGTAAGTACAAAAATATCGAATCAAAAATATGTTCTGTAAAAAATATAGTCAGTCAAAATATCGAATTTTTTTAAATGTCTTAAAAGTAATTTAAAATTAATGAAATAATAAATGTAATTAACTAAAACATGCTTAAAAATTCTCAAATAACCTTAAAATTAAGATATAATTAATTTAAGTTAAAAAAACATACAATTGTATTTTTTAATACATATATATTAACGTAATATTATTAAAAATATACAATATTTTTCCCGTAGGATAGCAGGAGGGTAACATTTACTATTACCACTCCAGTGAGTGCAACAGTAGGGAAAGCGTTGGATAGCGTAGGGGTAAAAAATCCTATTCCCACCCCAGTGAGTGCAACAGTAGGGAAAGCGTTGGATAGCGTAGGGGTAAAAAATACTATTCCCAATTCAGGGAGTGTAAAAGTAGGGTAAGCGTTGGATAGCGTAGGGGTAAAAATTACTATTCCCACTCCAGAGAGTGCAACAGTAGGGAAAGCGTTGGATAGCGTAGGGGTAAAAATACTATTCCCACTCCAGTGATTGTAACAGTAGGGAAAGCGTTGGATAGCGGGAGGGTAAAAATTACTATTCCCACTCCAGAGAGTGCAACAGTAGGGAAAGCGTCGGATAGCGGGAGGGTAAAAAATACCATTCCCACGCCAGAGAGTGCAACAGTAGGGAAAGCGTTGGATAGCGTAAGGGTAAAAATGTATATTCCCACTCCAGGCAGTGCCACAGTGGGGAAAGCGTTGGATAGCGTAGGGGTAAAAAATACTATTCCCACTCCAGAGAGTGCAAAAGTAGGGAAAGCGTTGAATAGCGGGAGGGTAAAAATTACTATTACCACTATTCGAGTGAGTTTAACAGTAGGGAAAGTAATGATTTCATATATTATTAAAAATACATTAAATATCAATACCATTAAAACATTAATTGAAATTAATAACCAATTTAATATTATGTCTTAATCAATTAGAAATACAAATACATATTAGTTATTAAAAATTAATTACCTATACATAAATATTTAACAACTAATTAATTTTCAATAACAAAAACTCATTAATAATAAAATTAATACCAATTAATAATTAACAGTAAATTAATTATCAATACACAAAAAGTATTTTTAATGTGTCATTAGTTACAATTACATTACTTCCCACCCTATTCCCCTATAAACCCACAACCCACTACAGAAAATACATTAATAAAATTATCATAATTATCAAATATTTAATTGATACAAAATAATTACCAATTAATAGAAATTAATTACCAATTAAAAAATAATTAACAATAAATTTAAAATCAATACCAATAAATAAATAAAAATTATTTACTTAATTGCAATTAAATTACTTTCCACCCTATTCCCCTATAAACCCACAACCCGCTACGGAAAATAAATTAAGAACATTAACATAATTAACAATTAATCAATTAATACAAATTAATTGTCAATTAATACAAATTAATTACCAATTAAAAATTAACAATAAATTCAAAATGAATACCAATAAATAAATAAAAATATTTAATTCATTACAATTAAATTACTTCCCACCCTATTCCCCTATAAATTCCACAACCCGCTACAGAACTAAAAAGCAAAATGTAATTAAAAATAAATAAAAATTGCTAAAAATGTATATTTAATTTAATATAATGAAATTACTTCCCACCCTATTCCCCTATAAACTCACAACCTGCTACAGATTTAAATTACGCAAAAATTAAATACCATAAAATTCCTTACCTAAAATAAATTAAACATACATTACAAAAATTAATGTACACTTTTCACACATATACTAACATACAAAACACTTAAAAAAATTCAATATTATTAAAAATTCGATATATTTAATGCCTATATTGTATACTTAGATATTTTGACTTAGATATTTTGACAATCGATATTACTTACCTTCAATTCGATATTTTTAACCACTATATTGTCTCCATTCGATATTTTGTCCATTCTATATTTTTACTTCGATATTATGTCCATTCTATATTTTGGAATCAATATTATGTCTGTTTACCATTTTTACGTAATTTTAATTATCGTAATATTGATTTTGATCATTGTAATTTTTGAAATTATCTTTTCGAACATACACACATATATATAAACAACAAATATATACAAATCACAAACCAACACAATTCATAAATTCCTTCTACCCGCTTTATTTTTGTTTTCAATTCTGTTTTATTTGCATTTTCAAAAGATTACGTTACATATCACAATAGAGACATTATCGATGCAGGCACGTTGGTGTAGGCATATTAGTCATACAAGTACGGGCACAACAAGCTATAAGTTCAATTTACAAGGCGTGCAGCAAGTAAGACATGGAATATTCGCCCAAAGTAAATTCCTTCTACCCGCTTGATAGAAAAAACAGTGTTTGCCTATTAAATAAAGGGAATACACTTTGAGGTCGTCTTATATGAACACAAGGTTATTACTCCTCTAAAAACCTTAATCACTAAAATGTGCATTCAATAGTCACAAGAATAATCAATTATAGTCAGACTCCTCTTGTCAATACCTGTCCAGCAGCAAAGTTCACCATTCATTGTGGTCTTGCGCAACCGACTCGCTGGGCGGAGCAATTTCATCAACGGTGGCTGTTCGACCCCACACCTGCCTGAGAACCCCTGGCTTTTCTGGGAATGTCCAGGCTTCCCTCATGGAAATAGCCTTTGATGGCATCTGTCTCTTCGGAGACAAGGAAGACATGGACTGTTGGGGCTATGGCCAAGTCTTTAGGGCTCTCAGTGACCAAATGTTCCCCATCTGCCTTTTGCCTCTTTCATGGCTATGGAAGGGGCTTTCAGCCGCTCCAGCCATATCCCAGCCACAAGAACGAGCAAGTACAGAAACCTGTCCACTGCTATTGGTGCAGCTCATTCCGAGCCCATGAGTCGGGAGCCAGAGGTCAAGGCATTCCACCCCCCCCTCCCCCCCTTCAGTCTCAGCCACCAAACCCTCCTAGTCAGGCCCTTCAAGACCATGGGCAGCCATTTGGTGGCAGGACCAGCCATCACTTCCACCACTGGCAAAACATCATGTCAAAAGGTGAGTTCTTCAAATAGTCCCGCCCCTTTGAGACTATCCCTACCTTTATACCTACAATCAACGACTGGCTGATGGAGGATCACCTGACTTTGCTTCAGGAGAAAGTCATGACTTTCTTGGCCAAGGGAGCCATAGAGAGGGTTCCGGTGCCAGAAGTAGGCTGTGATTGTTATTCCTGCTACTTTCTGGTCCCTAAAAAAGACAAGGGTCTTCGCTCTATCCTAGATCTACAAGCCCTCAACTACCTCTCCGAAAAGGAAAAGTTCAAGATGCTCACTCTGGCTCAGGTCTTGTCTGCCCTGGTCCCAGGAGACTGGATGGCAGCGTTGGACTTGCAGGACACTTATTTTAACATTGCAGTCTTGCTGTCCCATCTGCACTATCTGCGGTTTATGGTAGGCCATGAGCACTTTTAGTTCACCATGCTCTCCTTTGACCCAACCAGCACCCTTTGGGTGTTCACCAAGGTGATGGCGGTGGTCGCAGCCTATTGAAACGGATCAGGGGTTCCAGTCTTCCCCCGTATCGTCGACTGGCTGTTGGAGGCAGACTTTCCCCAGACTTTTGTCTCCCACCTTCAGACTACCGCAGGCCTCCTACATTTGTAAGGGTTCACTACAGGGTTTAACAAAACCCAAAATTGTTACTAGACCTGAAGGTGTAGTGATTTAAATAATCTACTTGACTTAATTATAATGCTCTTGACCCATGAACTGGTTTCAAATTATGTGATCCTGGGCAAGTATTTTAATTCACTGAGACGCCATTTTCTTCTTTATCACATATGAGAGCACCTTCAAATACGCACGTTCAGCACGTCTGCTGTAGAGAAAACGCCTTTGTTTGATTTAGTAGACTAAACATTAGCTCCACCTAGAATGCAAATCTAGCCACATATAAGATACACTTGACTGCAGACTTGCCTCTTAATTCATTGAATACATTGTCATCAGGGCTTGGCCAGGAATGACTCTCACATCATGTTTAAAAACTATCACTTTTAATAAATACATAACAAAAGCATAAAGTAGCAGCCCCCTGTTATTTGCAATCAGCAGATGTTATATTGAAAAGGCCACAGAATTTGTCACTGACATGTGGTTTTAAAACGATACAGTGTACAATGCTTGGAAATAAAGTTTCTGCAAATATTTGTCATTTGCACATCACCAAGTAAAGTGTCCTGATTTGTTTTACTCCAATTTAAATCTTTGTTTGCATCACACTTCTGAATTACAATAAAGGTTCTTTTATAATTTCTGATCTACTTGTACTATTCATTTACAAGTTGTTCAAATGTTGTTTTAGAGAGAAAAAACGGGCATTTTACTGAATTTTGTTTCACAATTATTGTCAAATAGCTCACTTGACAAAAAGCATTAACTTTAAAAAGAGAAAGAAAAGTAAACACCATTTTCCACATGAGCAAACATTTGTAAAAAGACAAACTGACATTTGACCTCTGTTCTTGAGCAGTTGGCAAAAGCTGTCAAGATAAAACAAGATTTAAAGGTGTTTTAATTGTTCATTTGCCTTCTGAACAAAAAGAACACCTGTTTCTTCCAGCTTAAGTTTACTCACCAGCAGGGTTAAGTAAGTGCTAAAAATAGCTCGACCTGCAAAAATGTCACTTGCAATTGGCAGGGGGTGAGTGGATTTTTTTAGGCCTACACTATCAATGTGCCGAAGTAACACCTGACTCCCTCTCAGATGCTCCCTTTCGTTGGAGCTGTTCTGGACACAGTGCAGTTTCGGACCTATCCTCCCGAACGGCGAGTCGGGATATACATACCACTGCAATTCGGTACTTGGAAAGGACGCCCTAAACATGTCCATTCAAAATTCCGAATCATAATACCAAATTGTGATTTGTAGCAAGTTACCGAATCCCAATTGGCTTTTGTGCACATCAACATGTTTATTTTGTAGTCACAAATGGCCCAAATCTTCGAATTGGGCCATTTGCAACCTCCATAAAAATGTATACATATGACCCAATGTGTGGAATCTACAAGAATAATAAGGCGCAATTTACACTTTGGACCCAATTTTGAGTTGGGCAGCTCACCAAGTTTTCACCAATGGAGTAAAATTTACTCCGTAAGTGTGAACATTCCTACGATTGCCCAAGGAAATACAGACATCAGTGGTAAGCCATACAACCATATGCCCTATTTAGAGCAGACAGTTGAATGGATTTTATTTATACCGTCTGGAACAGGAAAAAATAAAAAATGTATCCCGACACCTTCGGACAAAACATACATGGTTTTTGTGACTATTCATTTTTACTTTTTCAACAACAAACGGCTGTTTTATGAGTTTATTTTTTGAAAAGTACAAATTTGAAAAGTTTTGGTATAAGCGTGCATCACCAGTGAAAGACGCACACTAAATTTTCAAATAGGTTTGTATGAACCACCATGACAGCTGTTCATACAAACCCATAGAGTCAAACTCTAAATGAGGCCAACAGAATAATTGTTACCAGTGATAAGTAATATTTTTACTAAACTGTTCTAATTTTACTTAATTTAAAAAATATATATTTTAAATTGTTCTCCCTGAGATAAAAGTTTTGCCAACATTGGTTAAAAACATTCTGTTTACCATATTGTTTTTGGCACACCCTGTTCCTAGATAGTTAATTACTGCCCTGATGGGCTTAACGCTTTCATCTGCTTCTTTCCTGAATTATTTGCTTTCACAGTTAGCAGCACTGCACTGGTCCTTCTTGGCCTATTTTTTAACCCCTTTAATATACTATTTTTTTTCCTTGACGATCTATACTCTCACAAGCCAACCTGTTCTTTCCTCGTCCAATCTCTTGTTTCCTCTACCACCATTTATACGCTTTAAGTGTTTACCACTTCACTAGTTTCTTGAACTTTTCTTTATTTTCTTAACTCTTCACTACTTTCATCATCTGTTTTCTATCTTCTTTGATTCTGCTGTACATTTTGGATCTACTCTTCGCAGTCTACTACAGTTTTTAAAATATTTAATATTGATTTTCCAACATAAAAAAACAACAATTTACCATCTGCAACAATATAGAACACAGGGTGGTCAACAATGCGGCAAGGGTGTCTACTGGGCATATTTATCAGTTTTGGTATGGCATAGTTACACCTCATCATACCTTTGACATTGACAGTCCTGCATCACATTCATTATGCAGTTATATGAAGCCCTCGGTAGACTTGCCAGACCTTCCATATCTTAATCCATTTCGTAGGGCATCTTCTGATTTCATAAACCTGCCTTTCTACTAACATGCACCAGTCCACGTCTTTTTTCCAGGTTGTGAGGTCTGGCCAGTCTCTTGCTCCCAAGTGTATGGCAGTGTTCCATTTTGCGACCACGGAGCCAGAGCCACCCACAATGTAGTATATTTGGGAACCCTCACTTCCCCCCAAATGTTAAGTACACACAATTTGCAGAGGCCCTCTTTTGATCCCTTGTACTTTCTATCACTGCTAGATAGTTCTCTAAATTGCTTGTTTCTTACCTAAACTGCTCCCTGGAAACTGCATGATTGTTTCCCGACCAGTATGGTACTTTTCAGAACTGAGCTTTCCAAACCTTTTCTTTACTTTCTACATATTTCTCGGTTGAAACAGTCCTATGCTTTGCGAGCCTATCATCCTTTTCCTTAAAGTATTTTTAAACTTTGCATGCCGCTGACTGTAGATGTGAATAAATCCCTTCCCTCTTTAATCATACTCTAATTGTTTTTTCTGCTCTCTGCATTTTTGAACTCCTATTCACTCGACAGAAACATTGATTTCGTTAGCTTTTACGATAGTCAAAATACTCTTAATGTAGGCAATGAATACTATTGTCCGACGATTGAATGTGTTTCCAAAGAACATGCTCTCTTCTACATTGTTAAGCTCCATTCTAAACACTTCTGCTACCTTCTATAATGTTCTGATTTCTTCGACATTGTCTTAGTCTAAATCTAACTTTTGTGTACTCCTCCATACTGTTCTAACATTTTCTTTGCTTTACATAGTATTCTATAAAGTCTAGATATCTTTTTGCTACCTTCTTTTGTTTCATGCTGGCTTTGCCGCTACACTTGTATGTACAAATGTGCTCTCTTCTGTCGTACTGTGTGCTTCCCAGTCCGGTCTGAAGATTTTCTTTTTTATTCATTGGGAAGGCAAACATGATGGATGGATGAATGAATCGGTGGGTTAAGATGAAAAAAGAATGGATTAGGAGAGGGATGGGCAGAAGAGCGTTGATTAAAAATAGCTGAATAAAGACAGGGTAGATGGAGAGGAATATAAGACACGTTATGAATATGTATTTATAGACAGGGAAAGAGCTAGGTGGAGAAGAGGGAACAGTCTGATCAATACGGATGGACTGAGGATTGGAACAAGGTCTAAAGTAATATCTACAGTTTTACTTTTCAAGGACATTCTCAAAATAATAGATTCTATATTTTGTGGCTGTATTAAAAATCAGCAAATGTATGCATTATTCTATTATTATTACATTAAATAATTCAACAGAGACATGCATACGTTTAGGGTACAGTCAATGCAACAAATAGTCACCAGGGTAAACGAATATTAGAGACCAGAATAAAAATGGTGTAGGAGTAACATCGGAAAATGTCTACATATAATGCCTGCAAATGCCCAGATTGCCTTTGTAGCAGAAAATAGAATAAGAAAAACCTTGGAGAAATACATTAGCAACAGAAGAGTGTAAGTAAATAGTAAAGCTGCACCATGTGGGTTTGGTGGTGCTAGTAGGGAAGCACATGGCAGGTTTGATGTGTTAGGAATGCATATCTGTCATCAATTTGTATATGTTGGTATGTGCACTGCTTTTGGGGTCTCTCAAACGGCATGGTGCATGCTTGGGAGATGTGAGGGTGGAAGGGAAGGGAATGTGAGTGTTTTTGTCACCTTCAGAACCCAGCTTTGCTTTTCAGTCTGGGGGCTCAGACCAGGAGAGGACAAAGAAGAAGCGTCGAGGGGACCGCTATTCTGTACAGACGTCGCTGATTGTTGCCACACTCAAGAAGATGTTGCCCATCGGCCTCAACATGTGTTCCCCCACTGACCAGGAGCTCATCACATTGGCAAAGACCCGCTACGCCCTGGTACAGTATACAGCAGGAGGGATTATCTTGTTATAACACCTCAGTTCACTGGGGAACACCCTGGTAAAGGGTTTTATTCCATTTTGGTCAAAAGGTACTGGTATTGTTCATCATTAGTCCTTCATTCCACTAGACAGTACATGAAACTGGGTCTCATTTTGCTAGGGTGTCAGATATCCTTTAACAGTGCCTTGTTATTTGGTAAGCCCTTTAGTATAATGCCTCATCACATCTGGTACACCCAGAGTGTTATTTTACTGGTGACTTTCCACGGAGGGTGATAGCCAGGTTCACTGCTTCTGTCATTTACAAAGGGAAGTAAAAGGTTAATGTTTATAGGTTAGTTTATGTGCAGTAATTTTTGTCTGGGGTTTTTTTTGGAGGGGAGTGAGGTACTTTAGTTCATCATGTCCAGTCACTACATACTCTTTCTTCGTATATTTTCACGAATACTGGTGACTCCCACAAACATGGCTTTACTGCTACTCTACTGTAATAGTAATTGTATTGTTTCTTATCACCTGCAGAAAGACACTGACGAAGAAGTGCGAGAGTTCTTGAATAACAATCTTCACCTGCAGGGAAAGGTATGTTCTGACGCTTGCAAAGATGACAGTGTGCAGAGACATCTCTCTAGCAGCATCGGCGGTGAAGGTGGGGTAAGGTGAATTTTCTTTCGGGGACAGAACTCAGAAGAGTATTTCTGCACTTGACAGTGATGTGGGAGGGGCTGAAGTACTTACAAATTGCAGCGGCACAATGGTAGAAGTATCTGAGAGGAAAACTGCTAGTAGACCAAAAGGGCAAAGCTGTGTTGGGGTTTATCTTTGGCAAAAAAATGGTATGAAAATGGCAGAGAGGGGCCAGCTATTCCATGGCGAGAATGGGTTGGTGGTGTATTAGCTGTAATCTATCAATTGTAAGGAAGGTTCTGCAAGGGACTGTAGGTCTCTGCAGCAGTGAAGGGTCAAATATTGAGGAGGGCTATTTCTGACAATAGCCGAACTGAGGATGGGACTTAATGACCTGTCATCTGCCTCCTCTGTCGTGAGGAATGGGCTGGAGGCCTAACTGTGACCATTTAAGAAGGACAAAGTCCATCTGGCCACTACAGTGGTGAGCAATGGGACAAAGAGCTTTACTTTTTCAGTAGTAGGGCTGATGGAGGACCTATACAGACCCTTTGTCCGAGTGGCGGGAAAAGGCAGGACTGACTCTGGCTTTGACTTCCAGTGCGAGAACAGCTCGTCAATGCGCTGGCAGATGGCCCTTTACAAGGAGATGTCTGGGAAAATTGAAGACTGCAACAAACCTGAAAAGATCGTCAAGCGTGTCCAGGAGGTCTCTGCCGTTCTTTATCACCTGGAACTGGTAAGGTCCTAATCACCACCTACAATCTCATCTACTCTTATCTCGTTCTGTTGGGATGTAGAGAAAAGCCCATGTGCTTGAGTTGGGAGCCTGGCAAAAGGGAGGTACAATTGTATGAGATTATAACGGGATGAAAGAATATTATCTCTGTGGTTCTATGCAGTGCTTTAAATGGGCTGATGGTGCTAGGCTTTAAGTAACTGTACTTCATTATTTTGAGAGGGAGTCTACCTGCGTTTCTCAGTGGTTGTGCAATACTTTAAATTGGAGAGTATCCACATTTCTCAGAAGCAAGCAAATAGGTGCTCTGATAACGGGTACCTGCACTTCTGTTTTACATTTCAAGTACTGATTCAACGTGAATGTCTAACATAATCAGTCAATACCATGAATGGCCATGTATACCCGGCGTCCTCTTATCTCTGTGAAATTGAATGGCCATATGCTTATCAATAGGTTGATTTTGAGAAACTCTGTGACTCTGGTCATGGGTGCACCAATGAGGACTTTGGAAGGTTGCCAGCCACCTAGCTAGCACGTCGAATGTCAGACACCCACTGCCTGTTGTTGTGGGCCCTTCAGTGCCCGTTACAGGGATTCTTGAGTGGGATGCATTTCAGTTGAAGTTTCTGCTCCATTATGTTTTTCCTCCCATATCCTTAATTATTCGGGTTCTGGGAAAGAAATTCCAATGCCAGTCCTAAACCATTCTCCTAGCCTAGAAGGGTGTGGTACACAGACATTCTACAATTCTCCCTATGTGCTCCATTTTGTCTTCCACTCAGAGTGCATCTCCTTTCCCAATGGAAGGGGAGGTTCTACATGCCAATCTCCATATTCTCTGCCTTAACTTCGGGAGATTGTGCAAAATTATCTGAGTGCCTTCTGACGTCCTCCGGAAGTGGTCGATGTTATATATCAGCTGGTTGGCTATTGGCTAAGTCTGTCTACTTTGGCAGATGCTGCAAATTTGTTTCCTAGTATTCCAACAACTACATCGACCCTCCGAAGTTGTGCTTATCCAATATCCTGTGGTTTGAATTGTGTTTGGCCCAACAAGGATGTGGCGTTGGTATAGGGAAAGGATATATATCAACCTTTTCTGCCTTTTTATGCCTGCCAAATGCACCATCCTTATTCAAGTCACTGATTGTTGCTCACTTTTTGAAGGGACTCACAAATTGATTTCTGTTGGCACCTCTTAGTGTTCCCCAGTTGGACTTGAACTTGGGGCCTTATGTTTATACCATGCAGTCGGTAAAGGTGGTCGTAACTTGTGCATCGACTTTTACCAAATGCATTGATTTTTTTGTGTCAACCAACATATGTTCAAACATGTTAGTTTGCAAAATTTCAATTCGTAGGCGGTCGCAATTTGACATACCTTATTAATATGCAAGAAGTAAGTCTTACATTACGACCCACTACAAATTGCTGCTATCACAGAGATGTTTCCCTGCTGGGGTCAGCAGACCACCATGTCTTCGATTGCTTTTAACTAAAGCCATCTTTTTTGTTTTATGCATCCTATTTTCCTTAAAGATAAATGAATCGTCTTTAAAAAAAGAAAAGTTTCAAAAATGTTATTTTTGCGAGTAAGCAGTGGGCCCAGGGATCATTGCCTACTCCTAAAACATATTTTTCATAACATTGGCAAAGGCGAAGAGGTGCCTAAAGGACTCCTTCACATTTGTGGGTGGTTAACCACCTCCTTTGCGGTGTCGGTAATCTATCAATGATTTGTGACTGCAACTATGGTCGCAAACCATTGATTCACCATAAGAAGTTGCAAATTGGTCAGGCAGAGACGGTCATCTATCAGTGTAGGGGCTGCCCAGGGAAATGGATGAAGATATGGGGTGGGGGGAAATCTACAGGGGACAAAGTAGGGACTCTCAAGTATCCTCAGCATGATGCGTGAGATGATGTAGGGCTTGATCAGGCAGACTACAAGGGGCGATTCGAGATACCAGCGGTCATTCGCTATTTCACGAACAGGGGAAGGGTGAAATAAAGAGGCTGTAATACCTGTGTTTAACTGGCTGTAATGAATAAGTGTAATGTATCCAAGCAAATGTTTGAATAAACAGATGTTTAAACAAAAAAAAGAAATTGCAAATTGGCAGGGACGCTCTAAACAAACTCCTTTCAATTTTCGTTCTACCAGACCAAAATCACCCACTTAAGGCCTAGTGAAACAGTAGTGGACATATGTTAAGCAACAATGTGGGCATCCCTCCACACATCAACAAACACTACTGTTGGAATCCTAGGTGAGGGAGAAGGGCCTTTTTCCAGTTCAGTACTATAGTCTTCCTTTCAGACCCACCACCTCTCTAGTATTGGTAAAAATTGCTCACCCTGCCGTTCCACAGCTAGACTACAAATAATTCAGAGTCAATGCAGACCCACCTTTCAATTACAGTGGTGATGCTGTCTTCACGACAGGACTGCCACTTTAAACATACAAAACAAGTTTGCCCACAAGTGTAAAGACACATTCCCAGGCAGGTAATGTGTGTAATGAGGCTAACAAACTACATTTGGCACTGAAGTTACTTTCCTTAGCCTAACACGTTTCAGACCTTCCTTGGTCCTTCGTCAAAGGCAGAAATACTGCTTTGCACAAACCTTCCTGCAGCACCTCTTAGCATGATAATTAGCAGTATTGCCCTCTAGTGGATCTCCCAAGTGAGCTTTTCAACTTTACAGAGCATGCTGGGATTCGTAGTGCTAACAGTTTTATCTGAAAGAGACTATTAGTTATAAATTCCTTCCCTTAGAATTACCCCCAGGCGTCAGACTGGGTCCACCTCAAAAGGAGTCTATGAAATCCAAAATTGGAGGTAAACAATAGTACCTTCCAACCACTTCATAGGGATCTGTATACCATGTGTAACAAACCACTATTATTAAGATAATGTGCACAAGGAATATTTTATATAGCCCCTGGGAAGTGGTGGTTCCTTTGGCTGTGGAGGGGATGGGGTGGTTCGGGTGTGCCCTCCATCATTATTTTCAATTGCCCCCGGGACCTGGCCCCACCTGGTGGCCTAAATGATTCAAAGCGCGCGAGCCTCCCTTTTGGGCTCTGGGGCGTCCCTCTGGGACCCCCTAAGAGGCATGGGGGTCAGGTTGTCTCTACCCTGACCCCTTTAAAAAAAAAAATATTTTTTCTTGATTTCTCTGCAACTACTGAACGGATTGACACAATTTAAAAAGAGTGCTTTCTGGACTAAGAGCTACCTGTCTGCCAAATTTGGTGTAATTCCGTTCAGCAGTTGGGGCTGTAGCTGGGTCTAAAGTTTCCTACGGAAATTAACATGGAGGAAAGCATTTTGGGACCCTCCCTTTTTCTCCGTCCCCACTTTACAAATCACCCCGAAACTTTCAAGGTAGCACCTGAAGTGAGTGTCAAACTAGTTTAGAAAATTTCACGAAGATTCGACAAACGAGGCCAAAGTTATTGGCTAATGAAAAAACGCTCTTCCTTTGGAAACTAGGGATAAGTAACTTTTTTGATGTGGACCAAGAAACAACGACATCGACCTATCATTAATTTGGAAGGGTAGTATGTATTTACTGTTCATAACTCTACCCATACTTATCTTGGTAAGTATAAGTAAAAGATTTAGTGACCTCATGCTTCTAAAGCCATGCAATATAAATAAGCATGGCTCTTCCTCAGTAGAGGTGCTGTTCTCTAACAATGTACAACTTAATATGCAGTACAAATCAAAGATGGAGCTAGTACTAGAGGGGCGGTCAATTGCTGTTTGTAGTTATCTATTTCTCTTTATTTTGCAGTTTATACTTTCACTTGATTTTGTCTCTTGCCCATTCTTATTTTTCTTTTCTCGATTTTTCCCTCTGTGGTTTTGACCCACATTTGTCCTTCTCTCTTCACTCTTGTCCCTCCTTCATTTTTGTACTTTCCTTGTTCCTCTATGTGCTTATGTTTCTCCGCATTGGGTTAATTTTTCTTTTATCTCTTTGCTCTACCCTTCTTCTCTGTGCCACTTTTTAACCTCTCTCCCATGTGTCCCTCTCATCCTTCCTCATGGTTTTCTTCCATCCCCTCATTCTTTTCCCCGATCCTCTATTTCCCTATTTTCTCTCTTAAAACACCTCTCCCCACTCTTAACTTTCCCTCTCCCTGATCTTCTCTTTATTCTCCTGCCCCTAACCGCTCTTTCTCTGCTACTACTCACTCCTCCTTTTCTTGTCCAGACGGAGCACCCTTACAAGTCCAAGAAGGCGGTTTGGCACAAACTTCTCTCCAAGCAGCGGAGACGGGCAGTTGTGGCCTGCTTCCGGATGACTCCCCTCTATAACCTTCCAAGGTAAGACATGGCAAGCCCAAGACTTATACCAGCTCCTCACTCCATCATCTCTTCAACAGCCCTGAAACATGGGGCACTGCCACATCTACTAATCTTCCTGTAATTACATAATAAATGTGACTCCACCTTCACAAACAGGCACTCCTCATCAACATTAGCTATCCTCAGCCTCCTTTAGATGCTGTCATAAAAATCACCTTATTAGAAGATATCCTGTCTTATATGTTTTATGAGTGGGCACCCCAGTTCCTATTGTGTCCTGCATCTTTTTGGTTTTATTTATTTTCTCTTTTTTAGATTTTTCTTCCTGTTATTATAGTTTAAGTTATTGCATGGGTTGTTCATTGGGTAATGGTTGCCCCACATGTCCCAGCGGGGCTTGTTCCCATGGCTTTAACACCCCTCATGTTGAAAGGTGTCAATCTGGTACAGATGTTAACACTTCAGGGTAGGTTGGACTGTATTACTGCCATGGGTCAACACATTAGAGGAGCAGATGAGCATTTAAAAGGTAGTTGGTGATGCAGAGGGATAGCAGAAAAGTTTGTGACTTCAACATGCCAATGATGCTGGGCACAAAATACCCCCAAGAAGGTCAAAGCTGTGCTGCTGCTGGTGTAAATCAGAGACCATGTGGGTGGCAGCTAGGGCACTTGAGAATGTTATGAATGTTCTCTCATTTGGCATAGGAAACATCACTGGTTGAGTTCACTGGTGGAGGTTGCTCTCTGCTGGACCTGTCAGAGTGTAGTATACCCCCTTCAATAATCATTGTCTACAAAATGCTATCCCTTTGATTTGTTCAGCAATGTTCTTTGCTACTCTGGTCCTCCACAATGCACATCTTTATATTCCAGCCATTGTTTGAAGTTTGAGATGCAAGTTTGATATTTTCATATCTCTTTCCAACCACTTTGTCTGAAGTTGACTCCATGTATTCTGTATCAAGGTGCTACCTTCCTTGGTCAGTTGGTTTCACAGATCGCTTTGGGAATTAGTGATTTGGTATATGCTGTCAGTTTGGCATTTTGTATCTTGAGAGAGAGATTTGGATGGGCCAGTTGTAGATGAGGTGTTCTTGCTTTAACGGATCCACCCTCATTTACTGAAGGGTAAGCCTTTGCTCACTTCCAGTTTTTGTTAATCAGTTTAGGAATACTGTGGGTGGCAGCAAGGACTACGAGAATGGGGATAGGTATTCTCTCAGGTTTTTTTGGGTGTCAGGAACTGTCATTGGGAAAGAAGTTCGAGGTCATGTGAGGTTAGTGAAACTGTGTAATAGTTAGGGTATCCCATTTTGGAGTTTTTTTGTGGACTAGGGAAATGCTCTCCCACCTTCTTTCTGTTTCAGGACTTGTAGGAGGGTTGTTACAGAATAGACATACTTTCCTGGCCTTGGCCATAGATCCTTTTGTATATATTTACCCCTCATTCTCAATCCTATGGTTATGTCTATGGTTAGGATTTAGGGGGCTTTAGTGATTTTTAGTTTGCCGACTTGACCTAGCTCTTCTTAGTTTTCTCTGTCTTCTGATGAAGTTTGTCCTGTGGTGCCAGGTTTTAAGTGGCTTGGTAGCTTTTTCCATTGGTTAGCTTTAGCATTACTTAATATTTAATAAATAAAATGTGGATGTAGACAAAGGCATAATGCTTAAATGACCTACAACTAAATCCATTATACTTAGCTCATTCCATTTTTTTCCCACATTCCTTCCTATACTGTCTCTGAGTTGGGACGTTTTAGGGCCTGATGATAGTACAGGGCATCTTAAGAGTTGGTGGTATTTATGTATGCCTGCAGTATGAAGCAGGCACTACTAACTACGTGGCAACAACATGCTTATCTGAGGCTTAGGGGGATCGACCTCTTCAAGTAACAACCTGTACTAAAAAGAATAGACTCAGAGTATTTATGGTGAGGGTTTGTTCTAGTATGGCCTTTCTGTACGGCCTCAGTGCATTTCAGGATTTTGGATGCCATCTTTTGATGGTAAAGTCCTGTTCAGAACATTGGGGAGATTAATTCACTCACCAAGGAACATCCGTTCAAGGCATCAGCACAGCTAGCAAAGATATATACCCTGTCCTATCTCCTCGATGATGCTAATCCTGTATGGATGAGCCTGTGTGCCCAAATGGATGGGCCTCTGTGAAGGGAGCTGGCCCAGGTGGTGAATTCTCCAGTACTGGATTCAGAAAGGTGTACCATATGTGAAAAAAAGGTTAACCACAATAAAAGAAATGTGCACATACAAAATTAATAATGAATCTTCTTCCCTAGCCCACACAGCATCCTGCAGATGTCAAGCAAGAGAGACTGAGCCCCTACTTACTAGTCCAACAGAGCTGTAACCACAGGTGGAATGCCACTCTCTCTGATCACAAATGGCCTGGCATTCCCACTTCAAGTTTTCCTGTATGCAGGAACACTGGACTCAATTTTACTGAGCGAAACAAAAGGGAATGATGGACTGAGCGTTTGAGCAAATCAAACACTCACCCCCAGTCAACTGAACTGGGTTTAATCCATCATCATTCTTTAGCTCACTCAGCCACCCCAGTTCAGACATGGTCATATGCAAATCAGTCTGACCCTGTGCCTCATGGGAACAGTCCAGCCTGAACTGCCAAGCCATGTCTTCCCTGGACCGGAAACAAGTATCCTGGGACCCGTTTCGGATTCATAATCCTCATCAGCCAGGCTATCTTGAATCCAGTGGCCAAGTGAGCAAGGGACTCACTTCTGAGCATACCCTGCCAACCTAGGGTGAACAAAGCGAAACAAAAGGGAATGATGGACGGTGCGTTTGAGCAAATCAAACACACCCCCAGTCAACTGATCTGGGTTTAATCCATCACCATTCTTTAGCTCACTCAGCTACCCCAGTTCAGACATGGCCATATGCAAATCAGTCTGACCCTGTGCCTCATGGGAACAGTCCAGCCCGAACTGCCAAGCCATGTCTTCACTGGACCCGAAACAAGCATCCTGGGACCGGTTTCGGATTCATAATCCTCATCAGCCAGGCTATCTTGAATCCAGAGGCCAAGTGAGCAAGGGACTCACGTCTGAGCATACCCTGCCAACTTAGGGCGAACAAAGCGAAAGAAAAGGGAATGATGGACGGAGCGTTTGAGCAAATCAAACACTCACCCCCAGTCAACTGATCTGGGTGTAATCCCTCACCATTCTTTAGCTCACTCAGCCACCCCAGTTCAGACATGGCCATATGCAAATCAGTCTGACCCTGTGTCTCATGGGAACAGTCCAGCCCGAACCGCCAAGCCATGTCTACCCTGGACCTGAAACAAGCACCCTGGGACCGGTTTCGGATTCATAATCCTCATCAGCCAGGCTATCTTGAATCCAGTGGCCAAGTGAGCAAGGGACTCACGTCTGATCATACCCTGCCAACTTAGGTCCAACAGAGCAAAACAAAAGGGAATGATGGACGGAGCGTTTGAGCAAATCAAACACTCACCCCTAGTCAACTGATCTGGTTTTAATCCATCACCATTCTTTAGCTCACTCAGCCACCCCAGTTCAGACATGGCCATATGCAAATCAGTCTGACCCTGTGCCTCATGGGAACAGTCCATCCCGAACTGCCAAGCCATGTCTTCCCTGGACCGGAAACAAGCATCCTGGGACCGGTTTCCGATTCATAATCCTCATCAGCCAGGCTATCTTGAATCCAGTGGCCAAGTGAGCAAGGGACTCACGTCTGAGCATACCCGGCCAACTTAGGGCGAACAAAGCAAAACAAAAGGGAATAATGGACGGAGCGTTTGAGCAAATCAAACACTCACCCCCAGTCAACTGATCTGGGTTTAATCCATCACCATTCTTTAGCTCACTGAGCCACCCCAGTTCAGACATGGCCATATGCAAATCAGTCTGACCCTGTGCCTCATGGGAATAGTCCAGCCCGAACTGCCAAGCCATGTCTTCTCTGGACCGGAAACAAGCATTCTGGGACCGGTTTCGGATTCATAATCCTCATCAGCCAGGCTATCTTGAATCCAGTGGCCAAGTGAGCAAGGGACTCACGTCTGAGCATACCCTGCCAACTTAGGGCCAACAAAGCGAAACAAAGGGGAATGATGGACGGAGCCTTTGGAATGAACCATTGTATGAAAATGAATACAATTACTAATATACCATCGTGAAGATGAAGAAATAAATTTGGACTTTACAATCTTCAACTCAGCGTCACTGATATTTTTCGAGAATTAATTGAGGAATTATTCCCGCAAAGTGTGCCCCCAGAGATGCTATCAATTTCCAATTGAACGCACTCTAGATACGAACATTAAATGGGGAACCATCACCAAAGGGGGTGCGCAGACAACCTCTGCTTTCGTTCCAAGGGCCCAATATTTTAGCCCATTTACCTGGGCATCCCCTACTCTCCTACTCCACTCTTTCGGCCTGTATGCACCAGTCCATGTCGGCGGCCCAGTCCCTGTGCTGGGGCACGGCTCCCCCTTCCATGTTCTGGCTATATTGCATTTTGCTATTATACAGCCCAGCGAGACCCATGTTTGTTCAGTGCAGTGGACTCTTAAGAGTACTTAAAAGTTGAGAGTTCACAAATTGTCATTCTTCAAATTTTTTATGGATGGTCCGTGCCACATGACAGTGCGTAGAAATGATTCCTCTAAATACATTCCAAATACAGGCTGGCGCCTGGATAGTTTCAAAAGGTGAGACATTTGTGGTTAGACTGTCTACCTAAAAGAAGGTAGCTTGTTCTCCTCTGCTTCTCTACATTCTGTTCTCACTCCACTCCTATCCTTCCTATTCCTCTTTTGCTGTGATGTGTTTGCTTCCTCCTGTGTGTCTTCTTCACAACCGTACTGCCTTCTCATTGTCTTTCATGCTGTGTCTTTCTTCCGCTGTTGTTCATTTTCCATTCTCCTGAAGTATCTTTGCTTTCCTTCGCTTTGCAGTTTGCTCCTCCTCTGTGCTGTTTCATATCTTCTGCTCTATCCTGTGACATATTTGTTCTTCTCTCCTGTGTGGTCTCTTTCCCTCTCCACTGTGCAGTGATGTTGTCTCATGGTCTCTTTCAGCTTTGATTACTGCCTCATACCTATTATCCTATTGCCACCTTTCCGCTTTACTGTTTCCCCCCCTTTGCTTTTCTGCTTTCCCTAGCTTCTTGCTTATGCTTTCTTCCTCTTCTGCATTTTTCTCTTATCTCTTATTCTACCTTTTCCCTCTTGTCGTGTTTTATGTTTTACCTCCTCTTCTATGGTGTCTTTTCCTTCACCATGGAGTGGTGTGGCTCACTGGTTAGAGGCGGCAGACCCGAGAGCAGAGGACGGCCCGGGACCAGGGTTCAATTCCCGACGCGGCAGGGTCGTGGACCAGGGTCAGCGGACTCGATAATTCTCATCTCGGTGCCTACTCTAACCAGGAATCACACTCTGCAACTCTGGGCATTAGCTTGCCTCATCTCCACAACGGCCCCCCACATACGCCAGGGATGCCTGGTTTCACCTTGGAGATACCCAGTAGGGACCATCTCACAGGGAAAGCCAGGACGGGTTCCCCAGCGGTCTACTGCGCAGAGATACTCCTTCGGGAGTCGATTCTAGCGCATTACAAACCCACAATTAATTAATAATAACCATGTCCTCCATCTTTAATTTTTGCCCATGGTGTTTCTTCCGTCTTGTGTTTCTTTCGTCTCTGCATCTTTTCTATTCTTTCATGGTGTCTGCTCCCCCTTCTTATTTTCTGGTTCCAACCTGCTCACATCCGTTATATTTTTTCTTTCTTTCTATCATATTTTGATTTCTGTCTGCAGGTCACGTGCTTGTAACATGTTCTTGGAGGGCTTCAAGCGAGCCTGGATTGAGAACGAGGAGCACGCCTTCGAAGACAAGATGATTGATGATTTGGCGGTAAGTAGCACATGTGGCTCCGAGAGGCAGCGTGTAGCAAGCATGCCAAATTTAAAAACACGTTTTTGTTTTGGAAACTATTCAGAACCCTTGCACTTTCTCATAAATCTGTGAGATTATTTTTTAGGTCTGGTTAAAGGCTGTTTGAAATGTTTTGCTATAACTTACACAAACTGTATCAACAGGGGCAGTGGCATGCCGAAAAGCAAGCATTGGCATAGCCAATAGGTCTTGCCTTTGGGATCTTATAAGGGTTTAGCCATGCAACAGTTGATGGTGTTGCACCAAGGATATTGTGCTGGATAACTATATACTTATAAGGTCTCAGAGGCAAGACCTATTAGCTATGCCAATGCTTGTTTAGAGTGGTTTTGAAACTGTAGCTGTTAAAGTTTTGGTCTACTGTTCACTACTGGTTGTTCTATAGGAAAATGTAAATGCTGGTCCTCGTATTTTTAAAAGTTGAAATTGAAAGGAAGAAAACATAATGTTGTTTTGACCACCTTCCAAAATAAATTCTGAATGTTATACAGTGTGTGGCGTTATGAAGTTGTCACTTGGTTTTCAAAGACTTATAGTAAGACATTTGTAACCTTTATATCCTTATACCTGATGCATCATTTTGTTTTCTCGTCATGCAGACTACTTTAAAATAGCACTGTCTCTTGCTCCCTCCGTAGTAATTATTTAATTGATTGCTTTCTATCCCGATAACAATCTTCACATCTGTGTGTTGTTGGGAATCTAGTGCAGGAAGTGTCATTTCTCTGCTAGAAGTAGATATCCCCTCTGGCTGTGTTGGTGGGGCTGGCAGGGGTATTGTTTGTGGATGATTGTAATGCACACACCTCCCAAACTTATTTTTTTAATCTCAAGAATGCTCCATGTGTAGCATGAGCATTTTGTGCGCGCAGTATATCGGCTATGCTGTTATCTCAACAATGTGCACATTTAGAAACAATAATAAACCTCACATCCACCCACTCTTTCGGCCACAAGACCACACCTGCACAGTGCATATTCCCCTGATCATTGGTCATACTGGACTGGAGCCTGCCTGGTAAATTACATTTACTACGCTGTAAATCACTAGTTGTACACCCATCTGCAAATAGGCGCTCTGTTATTTTTCCCGAGGTGCCTTGTTGGGACGGTTACTAAACCATCACATTGTCATCAGTTTGTCACATAATGTATGCATTCTGCAGAGGTTGCAAATATGTTTTGTGACCATTCTTGAGCAACAAAACCTGAGTGTTTTCGTGTAGTCTGTGCTTTATACAATTGGGTTGGCAGAGAAGCCTCATACGGTACCACCCACCACCATACCATTGTGTGGAGGCCATTTCCTGTAATATAGCCGGTGTCCTTATGAAATGGCAAAGTGACTGAAGCTGGCATATTCATAAAGAAACGTTACAAATTATCCTCAATGTTTTATAGTTCCGTGGATTTTAAACTCTGTTCCTGCGCGAAAACGTATAATTAATCGTTTTGAGCACAGTGAACATCATGAATACCATTGAGACTAAGGGTAATAACAAACAATTAAAGCCTGTGTATTTTTTCGTAAGTGATTTTTCTAGTACATCTGATCAAATACGCATTAAGACATTGCCTTAGGACATTTTATTTTTATACAAATCTGTTCTTTTATTAGAAGCATACCTGAGAACCTTGGAGTCTGGGTACTGGTTGTCTCCGGTCGAAATGAGTATATCAGATGTGCTTGTTCTGCCCACCCGAGGCACACATGTACTAAGGGTTCCAGCCGCTGAAGGATGTGGCCATGCATTAACAACTGCTACTTCACCCACCCCCACCCGTGCTTACTGAGGCGACCTCTGGCCTTTGGTATCCTGTAACACTCTGCCTGTCTTTGTGCTGAGACTTATTCATGATGTATATGTTCTCTGGCTGGCCCCCATGCCCCACCACATACGCTGCTCTTGCAAAGAGAAGAGATAAATTATTTTCAGCTGCAGTCCAAGCCAAAAGGGGATGGGGAGGTGGTCGAAAAGAATACTGTTAATGTATGAGAGGGGCGTGCTTTAACAGACCCCCAATAACGTGCTGCGTGCCGAGCGCAGCCTTAAACGGCTGCGTGGAATATGAAAGGACACTACTTTTCGCCTTTCAAGTTTCTTTTAAATGCAAAGCAATATAGGAGAATTACCAGACCAGTAAGTTAATCAGTGGCAACTGCAACAAGGCCGGGAGTGGTGCGCCACGCGCTGCATGGAATTTAAAGAATGCAGCTGGCACACTGCTGGCCGCTGCTAGCTCCCGAGACCCCTAGGCCATGAGAGTGAAAGTTTTGAGGAAAGGCGGGTCATGCACCCGTCTTTGGCCATTTGGGTGCTTTTGTTATTGAAAGCCACACGTAAAGAGCAATGGGATGTGTGGGAGGAGGTAGACCCACACAGAGAAGTCTCTTGAAAGTCTGAAGTGATTCCAAGAGGCCCTCTCCTAGTTCAGCGCATGTGCGCTGCGCTAGGAGAGACCTAATGATAGGGGCTTCCCTGCAGAAAGTATTGAGGGGCTGGCAAGACCCCAAATATCACAAATAATTAATAGTCCTCAACATGAAAGGGGCCTACTGAATTGTTGGACCCTCATGTACTGCAAGAGCAGCAGGTGCCTGTAACGCGTAAAGAGAGGGGCAAAATGGCAGCCACCTTCAGTATTTGCTGGTTCTAAACGTCATTATCAGTTCATTCATCGTCCATTCATCCATTGTTTAATTCTAATTGTCAGTCATGGCATCAGGAAGCTTTCCTCTTTACCAAAATCATTTGTATGAGCTAGAGGCGGGCATTACAAAGGAGGCCCGAGAAACCTCTAGGCCTTTCACACAGTGGTCCCTTCATTGTGCTTCTGTGCTACAGAACATATGGTATTTGCATCTATGATGCCCCCATAAATCTGTGCTTCACCTGGCTAGTACTTGCACTGTAATGCAGAAACAAGCACACAGTGGCTGCAGAGTCTGTTTCTGGAGGAGTGGCGCCACCCTATCATGACCTTGTTCTGCACCCCCGCACAGGGCCAGAACCGGTTTTAATGAAATAACACTAGCCACAGGGCATACACTAACACAGGGCAATTTAGTTTATAATAGTTGCATGTCTTCCACAATTGCACTCTGGAATAATGATATAAACCCAGGCCTTAGTAAGGGAGGCAACCAAGAACAATGAAGTGTGTGAAGTGATAAAACCATACCTGCTTGTTTCCTTTTAGAACAGATGTCAGCATATGGATGTATATAAGTTGACCAATTGCAAATTGTTTCTACTGGATTCAGTTATCGCATATATGGTTGAAAGAAAAAAACTCAGAAACTAAGCACTTTCAAGACACAACTGGCATATTTATCATAGCTCTTCATTCTTTCTTCAAAATCAAATATGCTACTACATGGATCTAGTGGAAAACTTTTATAATCTTCACCAAGGTTTGTAGGAAATGGCCACAGTGATACATCTTCTTGCTTAAACCAGCTTGAAAGATGAGTAATGGAAGTGATTCAAGATCAGGAACAGTAATTAGTTAAACCCATCTTTTGCACTACATCTTTTTCTTTGATGTTTATGATAATGACATTCTTTCTTAAATAAACTTAGGGCCTCCATTACAATGAGGTTCCGACACCGGGGAGTTACCTTGTGCGACTCTCCAGTGGGGCGGGGGCCTGCTCCATATTTACCAGCCAGCACTAAACCACTTTGCCTTCGTGGCTGTTAGATTTGGGGGTCTCTAGTTGGCAGAGGTAGGTCCCTTTGACCAAATAGGGATCCTTGCGTCTAGTCAAGGTAAGGGGGTACAATCTTAAAATAACCACTGCTCACCCCCTTGGTAGCTTGGCACGAGCAGACAGGCTTATCTCAGAGGCAGTGTGTAAAGCATATCTGAACACATACAGTAACCTAGTGACAACACAACAGATGGACACCACACAAGTTGTAGTATAAAAATAAGTATTTAGACAAGAAAATGCCCACTTTCTAAGTGGTATTTTCAAACACAGAATGTTAAAATCAACTTCACTAAAATATGCATTTTATCATTCTGAGTCCATGCATACTAAACTCGAATTTCCACCTAGTTCCCTCAGTCAGTTAGGATTGTAAGATGTAATAATCAATCTGCCCATTCTGGCCTATGGGGAACAGATAGCCTTGCAATAGTGAAAAACGAAAATGGCTATAATTCACTTGTAGGACATGCCACACACATCAGGTCTTGTCCTACCTTTTACCTACAATACCCTGCCCTTGGGCCTACCATAGGGGTGACTACTAAGCAGAAAAGGGAAGGTTTAGTGACTGGCAAGTGAGCGCACTTGCCCAGTCAACATGACAGTACCAGACTGCAGACAGGCTCTGCAATGGCAGATCTGAGACACACTTTTATAGGCTGCTTCTGTGGGTGGCACAACCAGTGCTGCAAGCCCACCAGCAGCATTTGGTTTACAAGCCCTGGGCACACTCAGTGCACTGTGCTAGTGTCTGACAAGTAAACCAAACCAGTCATTCATGGTCCATACATCAATTTACAATAGGGAGAGCATATGCACTTTAGCACTGATCAGCAGTGGTAAAGTGCCCAGAGTCATAAAACAGCCAACAACAGGTCAGAACAAATACAAAAAGTTCAGGGATGACCCTGCAAAAAGGGCCAAGTCCAACAGTGGCGTAGCTAAAGATTTTGCCGCCTGGGGCCATCCCAGAGTTTGCCGCCCAGGGACGACCGGTGGAGGTAAGAGCGGGGCAGGTGTGGTGGTGGAGGGAGAGAACTGGCAACAGACAACGAGTGTGGGGAGGCGGCGACAGACTAACTTGAGTTGTAGTGGGTGGGTGCGACTACTAGCCACTATAAACTGTGGCTGTGCAACTAACTTGGTTATAGCTCCACCAGCGGCGCGCCAGACGGACAACAATGACCTCCCCAGCACCGGACAAGCTTAAGATAAATTACAACTGCCACCCTAGCTGTGATTTGAATGAGTGTCTCCCACATTTACCTTTCCAATGCAGCCCTGCTTACTGCTAATGTTGCCAGCGTCAGTGATTAAATCTGCAAGCCACTCAGATGATTATAATGGCATTATGAACGTCTTCCAGACCGCTTAATCTATTTTCTGCAGTGTTGGCTAGAGTCTGATAAATGAAAGGTGTTTATTTGTTATGCTTTTTTAGCAGTAAACTTAGAGTTTCCTGTTGTTCAAATAGGTGTAATTTCTGATATTTATATGTTTCCCTCATCTTCATTGCTTGATTTGCTCGCGAGAATGTGTCGCTCATAGTCGTTGAAACGTCACTCATAATTACCCTGAAATTATTAAAATGTCACACATAGCAATCTGAATTCTTGGCAGCTATGTTTTGGCCACATAAAGGGTTCACATGACAACTGTCTTGCCTCTTAATTTTCTAATGACACTGTCTCCAGGGTGGGACTGGAATGGTTCAAGTTCATGTTTATGTGCAGAGCTATAATGAGATGTATTAATGTCTAAGTTTCCACATATTAAAGAAATGCCCTTTTTTGAAGTTACTTGGTCATATTTTATGGACTGTTTGTTGTTTCATGTACATCTTAAACATTTTTGGGTCTCAGCTCATGCACAGGCTATAAGAGCCAAGCCAGATCTGTGGCTCGGCTCTGGCTTAGCTCGCCCTGTTAATTTGTTGGCTCGCCCACCTCTAGTATAAACCATGGATATTTTAAGGTTAAGCATTATTCCTAAGTAGCCAGCAGAATATAAGAGATGTATACTTTCAAATCTGATAGATACTTCAAGCCACAGATTCCTTACCTTTGAATCATCCCAAGGAGTCAGACTAGATTCCAGAATTTGTTTGTGAGCAGGACCCCTGTGCACCAGTAGGTGTCATCGTTTTGCTCCGCATGGTGTCGTCAGGAATTGTCTGCACCGGAAGTGACGTGTGCAGTGCCAATATATGCTTCACCCCAGTGTACTGACATCAGCTCTTTTCTTTCTAATCCCGTCTGTGCTGATCCGGAGAAGAGCTACCCCAGTCACATTTTGACTGACTTTTTTCAACCTTTTGTCGAATAGTTTTTGAGGCATTGTCTCCTGGTGCAGCCGGTTGTGAGCCCTAAGGCACCTAACACTGGCAAATGTCAGTAGTGGACCCACACCTCGTCTGACTCTGGTGTCTCGAGCATGACCATGACACCAAGGCCTAGTTCAATTGTCTTGCATTGCACCCCAAGGCTTTGAGGGAGCGATCCCTCAAGCTCCTTGCCATTCGTTGTGCGATGTCACGCCGTTCTCGATCCTGGTCAAGAGGAAGGTCTCAGAATTGGCTGTGGAGCTATCAATCATGGGTAAGTCCCACAAAAAAAAGAAGAACAAGAAGTCGAAGAGGTCTTCGACCTCGCCCTGTCTGTTGAAGTCATCCGACGAGATGAGGGAAGGTGGCAGTCAAGGCCTGGCTCCATGGTTGAACCTGCACCTGGGCTTTCTCCACACCTCCCCAATTTTTCTGGAGCCGGATGGACCCCCACCCAACTTTGTGACTTTTATGAGGTCATGCACCTCATATTTGGGTGGTGGGTCCCCCTGGCATGCCTTTGGGGCCCTACTAATTTCTACCGACAGGTTCCGTCCCAGGCAGCAGTCGGGCCCCTTGGATCGATAGATGGATCCAGACCGATGCAGTTGAGACATCTCGACCTTCCCCGGTGACGTTTTCACTTCAGATAGCGCCCACAGGCGACGCGGACCCCATTCTTATCCCTGACTCTGACATGGAGCCAGATGGGTGTCGTTCAACGCCAACTCTGGTGCCGACTGGTATCATTCCATTCAGGCCGGAGTCTTAACCCTATAACTCTGGGCTAGGACTTGGGGAAGATTGGGAGGGGCCACTGGACCCTTATGAATACCAGCCCCTAGACTTCAATAAGGAAAACTTGTGTGAGGATTTGGCGGATGCCAGTGGACTGGACACCTCCCCAGGTGCTGGCTTGGTCTCTCCCCCTACCGTGTCTATAGAGGAGGGAGCCTTTTTTGCAGTGGTGGTGGTGAGGAGGGTGGCTGAGGTCCCTGACCTTCAGTTTCCCTCCGTGGCTGTCAAGACAAACTTCTTGATCAAGGCGCTTCAGCCAGGAGTCACCCCTACAGAACCGCTTCTCTCTTTTAATGAGGCCCTCACGTACGTCTTATTCAGAGCCTGGTCAAAGCCCTGCACAGGGGCTCCTGTGAATAGGACAATTTACTCTGCCATTGCCCCTCACCAGGGGACCCCACCTTCCTCACTAAACACCCCACCTTGGAGAGCTTGATGGTCCAAGCTTTCACTTCAAACTAAATCCTGGTGCATTCCCTACCATACCAACGGACATGGAATCCAAGAGGCTGGATACCTCAGGCAAGAGGATGTTTTCTTCCACGAGCATGGCTCAGTAGTCAGTGAGCACTGCATGCCTTTGGGGCTGATACTCACACTAGCATTGTGACCAGGTTGAGAAGGTGCAGATTTCCCAGCTGCTGCATGGCCAAAGACATGGTACCCACATCCCCCATGGGACAGGTAGCCACAGGTCAGGCCAGTCCACCAATTCCCGCCAGCCGCGGCCTCCAAGCCTCCTAAGTTTGCCCTCTGACTATCATGGGCACGCACTGGTTGACTGGATATGCCATCACCTGCACCACTGGAGGTCGATAACATCAGACCGCTGGGTTCTCCAGATCATCCAAATGGGCTACTCCATCTCTTTTGTGACTACCCCACCACCCATGCCTCCCACTTGCCAGAGGCTGATGGAGGAACATATCTCCATCCTCCGCCAGGAAGTGGCAGCTCTCTTGGCCTCAAGAGCCAAAGAGAGAGTGCCAGCATCAGAAGTAGGCTGTGGTTGCTATTCCTGCTTCTTTATGGTGCCCACATCCTGGCGAGTAGGCTTCTCCCTCATATGACCCATTTGATCAATTCGGGCCAGGCCAGTTTCAGACCACAACATAGCACTACATGCAATCTAAGGCGGCTTGCACATGTTTGGCACGCCCCTTGCCTAGCGGAGGAGGACTATGCTTTAGCCCTACTGGATAAAGAGCAGGCAGTCGACTCAGTGGCCTGGCCTTATGCATGGGCGACATTACAAAGATTGGGGGTGGGACAGACCTTTCTTAAATGGATTTAATTGTTATACACTAATTCCCGTGACAGGGTCAGAGTAGGGGGCAGAATATGGGAGATGTTCCAGCTGGAACAGGGTCCCAGAAAGGGTTGCCCCCTGTCGTCCCTCTTTTTTGCTATGGCATTGGAGCCACTGCTAGTGGCACTTGGACATCGGCTTAGTACTTGGGGGATACCGGTGGATGACACCAACCATCTATGCCGATGATACGCTGGTGTATATCCGGCAATAAGCATGTTCAGTACCTATCCTCTTGGAGGTTCTAAGTGACTTTAGTGTTGTGTCGGGTCTCCGAACTAATCATGAGAAGTCTAAACTATTCCTGCTCAGGAGACTGGCAGCACAACCAATTGCCCCGGCTTCCCAGGTGGGGCTGCCCTGGACATCATCGGCTCCAAGATATTTTGAGATTAGGTTGGCACATACGCCCTAAAGATTCCTGGCAATTAATATAGGGAGCGTCATGGAGGAAATTCGGGGTTCCATACGCTTTGGAGGGAATCGCCCTTATACCTGATGGGCAAGGTTGCGATCACTAAGATGATCATTCTGCCAGGATGCCTTTATGCATTACAAATCTCTTTATAGAGCTATTTCAAAATACGGGATAGCTTAATCACAGACCTACTATGTGGCCCCAGACGTAAATGCATCTGCCTATCAATGCTACGGAGACCTGGGCAGCAAGGTGGGTTAGAGGTCTCATGTATCGAATTCTATTATATTGCAGCACAACTGCAACATGCCATTCACTGGATAGACAATCGGGATAACTGGGAAAAAAGAAGTTGGCAGGGACGCATGAGGGAAATACCTTGCCGGAATTACTGTTACGGGGCAAAGGTGTCCCTAGAGAATGCCCTTGCATTATCTGTCATGTAGCCAAGATATAGGAGTCCACAGTAGGGAAAGTGGTACGACATGCACTATCCGCACCAGATATGCCTTTATGGGTGATACCTCCGATTGCCAAGATTGCTGACTCTATGTCAATACGGAAGAGGAAGGATGGGAGATGTTTGCTGTTGGGGGATTAAGGACAATTTGTGACGAAGGAGTGTGCGGAGGCTTCCTTTGATCTGGGCAGAGGACAATGTTTGCAATACGCAAAAATCTCTCGAGGGGCTAGGGAACTTTGTCCGTCCTTTCCCGAGGAGCCTACCACTACAAACATTGTGTAAGTAATGCTGTATATGGCTCAGGGTCGACATCTGATTACTCACATATATCGCGTGATACGCGATGATCTGCCAAGGAAAATACTCCCCTTTCAGGCCAGATGAGATGAGGTTTTGGGAGTCCATATGTCAGCACAGGAATGGGGCAGGGTACACGAAGGGGTTAAATTGGTGAATTTTAACAACCGATTTAAACTAGTCCAATACAATTTTGTACATCAGGCTTACCTCTCTCCCTAAGTGCTATGCAAAATATACTCAGACTTGTCCAGTAACTGTCCCTATTGTGGGGAAGCAGATGCTGACTTTATGCACATGGTAGGGACGTGCCTGCTTGTAGTTCCATTCTGTTCAGAAGTTCTACAGAATCTACAAGCAGCAACGAGGTGGGAGATAACTGGGGAGATACATACAGCATTATTAGGACTACTGCCCATGCCCAAGAACAGGAAATTGAGCAGGAAATTTGTACTATTAGGATTAATATTAGCAAAAAGGCATACTGCGATTGCATGGCTGGATCCAACGCCCTCGAAGTGTGAAATGTGGTTAAACGACATATGTGAATGGGCAACGGCAGAGAAATTTAGGATGAAGCAGGTCCGCAAAGACGACAAGTTAGACAATGACATCAGGGCCTGGACAGCAATGATGAGGGAATTAACGACCCCTTCTGGTTAAGTACATGGGCACGAGAATGCGTATAATCAGGGTAAAACACAAGACCACTGATTACTTCCTGTGTGATCAGATCAGACATAATGTAGACACATAGACGTGGAGTAGACACTCATTGGGGGGAGTTAAGGGTTAATGTTGGCACGAGTTAAAATTACAAGAAAAGGGCGTGGCTAAGCAGACCATCATGGTGGCCGCAAGCTAGAGCAGCTCTGCCAGCCCAGTACAAAATTCGTCTAAACCCAAGATAGTAAGCTGCCCCATACCCGCAAATCGGCCTGAAGATGCAGAGGTGTGGGCTGTGTGTCCAGTAAAAGCTCGATGGCAGCGGCTGGTAGTCCGGAAAGCTGTCCGACAAAGTGATTGTGGATCGCAGGCAAGCCAGGAGTCGTACGCACGTCGGGCAGAAGCTAACTACAGCCCGCGGCAGACGTGGCTGCTAGTACCTCGTGGGCCAAAGAAGAAACAGCAGCCGCACCATGAAACTATAACTCCTCCTACCAGCCTCAATCTTGCAATAAGGAGCTGTGGCGGTGGACGCATAGCAAGGCCCCGGCTGTGGAGAGGTTTGGAACACCCAGTGACTGGGGAGTGCCGACTGTGGCCTGGCCCAGGCAGCGTGCTACTCTCGACATGCCAGCATCGGGCGGGCCGGCTCCAAGAACTGGGGTGGATCCGATTCCCTTGTGGGGACTGCAGTACCATAATTGAAGGGGCGTGAAGTCTGCGCAGCAGAAGAGGCAGAGGGCGGTCCTGCGAATAGGCCCCATTGTTTGATGTAGACTATCTGGCATTCACGCCTACAGCTCGAGTAGACTGCTTGTGAGGGACCAGCTGACACTGCATTAAACAATGACCATACTGCCTTGCAGCAGCACATAGGGGGCCATTAAAAAACAAAAATTGCAGTGTGGCTCTGGTGAGGACATCTATAAGAGACCATCACCTGGCCCAATACGAACTAGACTAGTGTCGCTGGCCCCATAGCGGAGCACCATCACCTGGGGACAAATCAGAAGAAGGCACCCAATAGGGGACAGGACACTACCCTACACTCACAGAAGCGGCCGGACTAGTGTCAGGTGCAACTTGTGACGTGGGGGAGTGACCCTCAGCATATTCCTGACTGCATAACAAGATTGAATAATCAACGCTTTCACACGTGCCCCATTCTATCTATTCACCATGATGAAAGACAAAACTTCTGGAGGGCACCATGGATAAGTACACTGGGACTGGAACCAAAACTACTGAATCTGAAGGGGGCTCTACTATCCCGCCAGACAACATGGTGTTACTGGTAGCAATCACCCAAACAAGTGTGACAGTAAAAACTCAAATAGGTGCGGTCGACTTGGAGGTCTCGCTACTCTGCCAGGACCTCAGGGGGGCTGTTGAGCGCCTCACAGAGGCAGAGACCAGGGTCTCAGGAGTGGAATATGCAGTTTCTAAACTGCACACAAAGGTCTCCTCCCTATAGAAACTTACCAAAGGCCTTACAACATGGGTTGAGGACGCAGAGGGGCGGGCCCGCAGAAACAATCTACGCCTGGTGAGCTTCCCTGAAAACTGCAAAGGCAAAGACACCGAAAAGTTCACATCAGAGTGGTTGGCCTCATGGAAGCCAAAGGACGCCCTTTCCATATGTTATGTTTCATTGTAGAGTGTGCACACATGGCTCTGCTGCAGCGACCACCTCCTGGGGTACGCCAACGGACCATAATTGAGCGCATCCTTAATTATCACGATCGTGACTCAGTCCTCAAACATGCCAGATTAAAAGGAGACCTATTTCACAACTCTCAGATAATCATGATATTTCCTGATTACACGAGAATGGTCCTACAGCAGAGGCAATCCTTCCAGGCAGCCAAAGTGCGGCTGCAGGAACTTAAAATTATATGTTTGCCCCAGTTCCATGCTAGATTGCGAGTCGTCTATAACTCATGCACTCTATTCTTTGATACACCAGAAGCTGTATTCAGTTGGACAGATGAACAAGTAGAAACTAAATCTCACACTCCTACTCGCCACGACTCGGATTCCTCATCCAGCGAATCTCATCACCGGCGAATAAAGTTAAAGGGCAAGCAGCGACATCGTCCCAGGTCCACATGACGATCCAAGAGACAAGATGACAAAAACGAGGACATACCTCCGGCAGGCTCTCCAACATAGCACAAATGATCCAGATCTTGGGCTAATGGGAACTAACAGAAAAATATCTATTGAAATCAATTCAGCAACTGTTAGTGACTCGTGGGCTTGAACATTTGAACCTGCACTCCCTCTCTTAACAGTTGCCATTATGGCCTATGGGTGGTCGGGGATCCATTTGAGGAAGGCACCATCAAACCCCTGTTGGGTTCAATATGGTGGTTCATCCACAACATATGCTTCTAATTCTCAGAGGTATTGGAGTGGGGGTAGGGGCGGGATGGATTATTAGTTAGTTTATTGTTCTCTGTTTTGACCCAATGCTTAGAAACTGTAGTGCTAGATACATGTCTTACTGTGCCATCTCTTCCATATAAATGTTTCATATATGTCAATGCCATCTCTAATAACTGAAGCCCCACAGGGTCAACTACGCACCTTATGCTGGAATGTCAGGGGCATGCTTGATAAAATTAAACAGGGCACAGTGCTCCGTCAGGCACATCTTATGGCTACCAAGATGCTGTGTCTAACCCACTATGGCTATAGTTAGGTATTCCATGCGAGCTTTGCTTGTGGCTACAGAGGGGTGGCTCTATTGATACACCACAGAATACCATTCATATGGACTCGTAAATGGACAGACACACATGAAAGGTACATTATCGTCCAAGGGACTGCCCATGGAGAACGCATAGTAATAGGCAGAATTTACGCCCCTCCCCTGCTTTCTCAAACATTCATGGAGTGTCTGATGGATATGTGGGTCCATCTTCCGGACTGCCTTACAATTATGGGGGGATGACTGGAATGATGTAATGCATATCGCTGCTGATAGAGGGTGACCTCCGGGGACCACGAAGAGGACAAGGGAGTCTAGACTGTTCTCTCTGGCAAAGATGCTGGGATGGGTTGATACATGGAGGGCACTCCATACGCACGACACAGGATATACACACTATTCCTCTGTTCGTAATACCTTCTCTCTGCTCGATTACATATTTATCCCAGGGAACCATATCCAGAGGCTAATGGCCCCCTCAATCCTACCCTGTGGGCTTCACAATCCTTCCCCAACCATGACAACACTTTTAATCGGGCCATGCTGACGCCCATTTAGATGGAGACTGTCCCCATCGCACATGCACAACCAGAAATACTGAGTTCACATGCAGAAAGCCGTGGTTGAATACTTTGCCCTTAATGTTGAAACTGCCTCCTCTTCGGAGATACTGTGGGAAGCCATGAATCCCACAACCCATTTGGTAGACATCAGTTACACAGGTGCAGCGCACAAACTCCAGATGCATGAAATATCACATTTAGAAGCACAGATAACGGCGCTAGAAAGACGTTGTCAGGATGGTGAAACTCATACCGCCCGCAAGAATCTACAGCTTACCCAGCAACAATATCAAAGTGTATTAATGGAAGAGGCCAAATGAACATGGTTGGCAGCTCAAAGCCGAAAATATCAGTGGGGTGATAAATCCAGCAAGTGATTGCATCAATTATGTAGGCAAACCACAGTGTCCACCTCTCTCCCCCCTACACAGGACATACAGGGAGTCACCCTTACAGACCCAATGGAAATCACTAGTGGCTCCGCACATTTTTTCGGGGAACTTTATCGACTCAGAGAGCTCATACATATCTCATTGATCGAGAGTTTCCTAGATGACATACAACCGAGAACCATACCCGGGAACGCACAGGAATCTTTAGACTCACACATCTTTAGACTCAGCCGTAACGGAGTTGCGGACGGGCCCAGCCCTCGGTCCCAAAGGCTGCCCCAGTGAGTTCTACAAAGCATTCATACCACAATTAGGCCGGTATCTCCTTAATGTTATTCAGGAGGCGGCCTAGCCGACACGAGATTGGCGACATGCAGAAATAGTGTTTTTTTCCAAACTAGGTAGACCTCCTGAACAAAACGCTCTTCCTACTGCCCAATAACTCTCTTAAACACTGAAGTGAAAATTCTCGCCAAAATCCTAGCGAACCGGCTACTACTATATGTATCAGATATTGTACATTTAGATCAAGCAGGTTATATGCCTCATCGCTCTACCCGCCATAACATTCGCATGGACCATGTTGCAATGGCGGCCGTAGATTGTTTCGATAGACCAGCAGCTCTACTATTAGCAGATATGGACAAAGCCTTTGATTCTATTAGCTGGACCTATCTGTTCACTCTCCTGCCACGCTATAATTTTGGTCCACATTTTATAGCATATGTCAAACTCTTGTATAGAGACCTGACCGCTACAGTTCGATTTTCGCAAACTGCAGCTTAGACCCCTTTCCTATTGGACGGGGAACGCTGCAGGGATGTCTTCTATCCCCTCACCTTTTTGTGTTGGCCATTGAGCCGCTGGCTATGTGGGTCCGAAAAGGAGCGCTGATCAGAGGCTTTGAATGGACGCCAGACATATTGGATCATAAAGCACTGTGTGCTGATGATACATTATTCTTCCTCACAGATCCCTATAAAACTGGCCCTTGAATAATGCAGGTTATGGGAATATTTGGGGAGACCTCAGGACTATATCTGAACCCCCAGAAGTCCACTATTTGGCCCCTACGAGGCACTCTGGGGCGTAACAATTGGGCCAAAATCTTAAACTGGCAACGGATGTACTGATGTACTTAGGAGTATTTCTGTCTGAGAGCCCTCAAATCTTGTGGGATCGGAATCTGGGCGTTGTTACCGAAAAGGTGTGAATCAATACTCGGCTCTGGGCTGGACTTCCACTAACTCTTTACGGGAGATCCGCCATTTTCAAGATTGTCTCCTGTCTCAGCTGCTCTACCACCTACAGAACCTCCCGGACCCTATCCCATCTACCTGGTTCAAACATATCAATGCCATGTTTGGGCAATTCTTATGGGGGGGAGGTGCACCCTGGGTAGCGCTCTGCACATGTTTCCAGTCAATGTAATGTGGTGGCATCGCAGTGGCAGACTTGCAGACCTACTATGCAGCATCACAACTTCAGGTCATAAATGATTGCCGCTGTGGGCCCAATGACGATCTGGCTTATGTAGTAGAATGCTTGATAAGGAATGATCCGACTTTTACAACCTATCTCTATAGTAGATCGAATCTTTGCTTTCTGTTACCTGCTACTAGAGTAGTAATCCTTGCCTGGTCTCTTCAACGAATGGGATGGTGGAGGCGTCATACTCATGAAACTCCACTATGGCTTAATCAACTCCTATCCCAGCTGTTGGGATTCCAGGGTTGTCGTGGATGGGATGGTATTGGAATCTCTACACTTGGCGATATAATGCGCGGCACAGTCCTCAGATGATATCTGATAGAGACATCTAGCTGCAGATTCCTTAACTTAGAATATCCCTAGGCATCACACTGGATCCGGAAAATCTTTTGCAGCAGCACCACTGCGCACCGGGGCTCCACACGACCCGCCCTGACGTCGTCCACGTACGTGACATCAGAAAGGTCATATAAGTCCCTCCTGGCATGCCGCCGTTAGTTTACTTCTTCTCCGCGTGCAACGCGGATTCGGAGTAAGCGGTTACTCTGGCCTGTTTTCAGGTCTCTTTTGACGCTTTGCGTCTGGAACAGTGTGTGATGCCTTCGGGCTTTAAAACGTGTACCTCCTGTTGGCGGCAAATATCTGCGACGGACCTGAATCTTATATGTTTGTGCTGTTTGGGCGAACAACACAAAGACCGTGGAAACCCTGCCAGAGAAAGTTAAGAGGTATTCCCAGACTTTGGGTGTACCTTTACAGAAAGAAACATTCTTTTTTTGAGTCCCCTCACTCACATGCGGTCGAGCCGAGGTCCAGTAGGTCTAGCAGACGGAGCAGATGGAGGGATGCTGAGTTAAGGTCAACAGGCCCCTCCACCCGGGCAGACCATGGGGCATAGTATTGCTAACTGAAAAACACTGCAGGTACAGCGCTTAACCGTATGTATAAATGTAAAACACACACATTAGGTGTGTTTGCTTTCTAAATATTTTTCCACCTCAATTTAGGTTTATACACAGGAGTGGTGCACATGGGGCGGGCCCTCATTTTGTCTTGAAGAAAAAGTGTAGGGGACACCTTGAAACATGTCGACAGGATGTTAGGGATCTTGACCACATAACAGTTAATTTTCCCTTTTATCTAACCCCTTTTTACTGTACCAGCTAGGTGCAGGAATAAACATTTTAGCTCACTTGTTAGGTATTTTTATTATCACAATTCACCACTCTACACACTGCACCACACATAGTTTCACAAATCAGTGCTCCTACGTCTCTTTCGCAAGTCGCAGCACGCCTCAAGCAGTAGATGCTTGAGATGGCCCCGATGATGAAGCATGTCACCTAGGGGAAATCCTGGGGGAGTGAGGGGACTCAAGAAAATAATTTTTCTTTTCTGAAAAGGTACACCCAATGTCTGGGAATACCTTTTAACTTTCTCTGGCTGGGTTTCCACGGTCCATCAGATATGGATCTTTGTGTTGTACTTTAAACTTAGGAGGTTGAATCTAGCCATATCCTCCTTCTCCCTCTTTTTTTAAAGTGTTTGGGTGAAAACCATGACTCAATGGATTGCAACGCCTGCCAACACCTCAAGCCGAAGTCCCGGCGGGAGTGCCGGATGAAGCTTCTTTTGGCTCGCCTGTCCCGGTCGGAGTCGTCTCATCCGCCGGCCTCCTCATCGCCGGCAGGCCCCTCTGGTTTCCAGTTATGCCGTTGATCACCCTCTTGGGCCCGGAGATGTTGTTCGCCCGTTATGGGTAAGTCGCGGCGCATGTCGCCGAGGTCCTCAACCTCACTTTTATCTGTTGTCGGGGGCACTAGTTCCCGGAACCCTCCGGATGTGTGCCCCATCAATCGCCCCTCCCCTGTCCACCCTATACGGGTGCGGGGGCGACTCAGACCCAGATGGAGGCCTATGCCGCGGCTCTGCAGGCCTCCCTTGGGTCTTCTCCTGTCCCTGGGGTGTTCACGGGGCCTCCGCTACTTGCGGGGTCCCTGATGGACTTGCCGGTGGGTTCGCTCCCGGTGCCACATAAGCCCTTGCCTTCCAGGGACGAAGGAGATATGGTGTCGTCAGGGTGCGGCCCGGCTTAGTCCCCCTTTACGACCCATAGCACCCCTGCCGCGCCGCATAGTCCCGTGGGGCTCCCTGTGGCCTTGAAGGTGGTTGCTGGTGCTCAAAGCCTTGCTTCGAGCACACCTCGGCCTTCCGGGCAGGCGGTCGCCTGTCCGGAGCTGGGTTCGGCGCCGTAAACTCGCCTCCCCGGCTCTGAGTCCGCTTCTTACTTCGGAGTCGGAGCATGTTGTAGTTGAGGCTGAGTCGGCGCCATCCCCTTTTTCGGAAGTGGAGCTTGTCATGGTGGACATGGAATCAGCGCTGTATGGAACCGAGTCGGCGCCGGACTAGGCACGATCAAAACCGACCAAAGTCGTTTTGGCACCGCATCAACGCCAGGTGGTTGACTCTTCTCCGGAAGCTTCTGGAGAGAGTTTGGCGTCGCCTTTACACATGGCAACGCTGGATATATCCTTGCCTCTGCCCCCTTTAGAATTTGTGGACCCAGCAGGTTCCCCACCTCCTCAGTAGCCCCTGGATCCGGCAGACTACCTGCCTCCTCAGGAGCCCCACCAGGACCCCCATTTGTCAATGGGGCTCCCTTCCTTTGGCCATTGGTCGCGCCCTCAGTTTTTTGGAAGGCTTAGTTTACAGCCCTCCCCTAGAGATGAGTTGCTGTCTTCTCCTCTGAGGGCTTCCGAATGCCGGTGCGGCTTTATTAAGAGTAGTCTCCTTGACCACTCGTGTTCTCAACATGCAGCCCCCTTCGGTCCCCTTGTCTGTGGACCCTCTGCTTTATGTCCTTCACCGGGGGTCAGGTAATGTGGAGCCGCTTCTGCCCTTTGAAGCTTCTCTTTATGACGCCCTTTAGGGCACCTGGGTTCGGCCAGCTTCCAGTGATCCGGTGGCTCGTTCTGTCTTGCACCACCACTGTCCTGCTCCACATGATCCAGTTTGCTTATTTGTCCACCCTGATGTGCAGGGGTTTGTGTTGCAAACTGCCTTCCCTTCCTTGCCTCAGTTAATGCTTCCCCCCAGATGGCTTGAGTCGTGGGGTCGTAACATCTTCGCCTCCACTAGTGCTGCCCTTCGGTCACTAAATACAGTGTGTGTCCTGGCTCGGGCTACCTGTGCCCTGTAGGACTCTGCAGGGTCTCTGCTTTCCTCCACCTCTGAAGGCACTCGTGTTGACCTCCTTCATCTTCTCCGGGATGGCCGTCACCTTGCTGAATTTACAATCCGCTCTGCCTCAGATATTGCTGATTCCTTATCATCTTTTTTTCTTCTTTTCTTTTCCTGCTGCCTTCCCTCCCTCCAACCTTCTCTATTGACTCAGGGCTCTTGACTCCTCTATAGTCGTCTTCCTTGGGGATCTGTTGAGCTCTGTCTCAGACCTCCATTACTATAGGGGAAGTGCCAGTCTTTTCATACCTTCCTGTACTGGACTGTTGTTCTTTCTGTGCTCCATCTTTGCTGGATGGCACAGTTCTCCATGGTAATCACAGTCTATTTCCATCTGTTGAGGTGTTCCTCCCTAGTTGCACTTGGGGAAGGGTCTTCGCTTCGCTTTGCGGGGTTCTTTCTTACACCCTTTTCACTTATATTTAGACAGTGTCTGATTCTGTCTTTTACGGTGGTGTCTTGCACCATCCTCCTTCTTTATTTCACAGAATTTTCATCCTTTGCACACTGTTGCCATTCTTTCACAGTTTTTATTGGTGGCTCCGGATTGTGCCGTGAAAATGTTTCACCGAAGAAAACTGACGTTAGCGCCGGGAGGGACTTATATGACCGCGCTGAGGTCACGTACGTGGACTTCGTCAGGGCGGAGTCGTGTGGTGCCATCCCCTGTCGTGCAGAGGTGCTACTGCAAAAGATTTTCCGGATCCAGTCTGACACCTGGGGATATTCTAAGTTAAGGAATCTGCAGCTAGACAACGTCTCTACCAGATACATCGTTACCGAATTTACAGCTCGCGTCACGCTATCACGCCACACATTGATAAACTTGAGTCACTTCCAGAATTGAATCTGTTAGAGGGAAATCTTCACATGATAGAACTAGGCGAGCATAAGATATCCAAAATATATCAATACCTCTTCACTCACAGCGCCACAACACTAGAGACGCTCAAAAACATCTGGCAAACAGACATTGGCCCCCTAGATACAGATGACTAGACGGAGGCTCTGGAGTCTCCGCGAGGAGTAGCCAGATCCTCCCGCTACGACTCATTCAGTTTAAGTATTTACATAGGGCATATTAAATATGATATAGGCTGTGGCGAGCGGGCCTGGTTGAACCCCCATATACTTGCGATGTCAAAACAAAAAAGGCACGTGTATACACACAGTTTTGACCTGTACAGCACTGGAGGGGATTTGGTCTGGGGTATTAACATGCCTAGCCGAAATACTTGGATGGGAGCTACCTAGGTCCCCTAGACTCACACTATTATATATAACAGATACAATTAGGGGCAACAAATACAAATGCCACCTCCTATGGCTAGGCCTTACTATCGCCAAACGAGACATTGCTAGGTCATGGAGATTGAAGGCACCTCTTACTATTAGGGCCTGGAAAAGTGGAATGGACTTCTGTATGGGCTTGAAGATCCAGATTTTCCAGGCTCAGGGCGCCCTCAGAAGCACCCAAAAATTTGGCAAATATGGGCGGACTATCGTGGGTTGGTTCTACCAAGGCATATAACGATGACGGATTCTATTGACTCTGAAATTCAGTCACATGACACACAGATATGACGTATACGTTGAGGCAAAACTTTCGAACTATGGATTGTATCTAACTACAGTATATGTGAAGGTTACATACTTTTGCATTGGGGTTGTTTAGTTGTTAAATTGTATTTTTAAAAGTGAATGGTCTGATAATGCTTTTATATATCCATAAGGAATGATGCAATATTGAAAATATACTATTAAAATCTGTTAAAAAAATGATTGACAAGAAAAGCAAATGAAAAGGGGAACGTACTAAGGAGTGACAATAATGGAAATAGTGTACAAATCTGGAATATTGACTGTGTATGAAATCGAAATGTATTTTAGATTGTTCTATTGTAGATTGTCAACAGATTCTGTGACATAAAGAGACTGACTGTAATACTCCGGGTATTGTATAAATGAGAAATATAAAAATGCCAATAAAGTTGTTTCTTTATGGTGCCAAAGAAGGACAGAATACTTTTTCCTATACTAGACCTGCGCCCTCTCAATTTCTTAATAAAAAAGAAGAAATTCAAATGCTCACGCTCCCCAAGTCCTGTCTGCCCTTGACCCGGGAGACTGGATGGTTGCGTTTGATGTGCACAACGCTTACTTTCACATCCCCGTTCTGCTTGCCCACAGATGTTACCTGTGGTTCATGGTGGGCCACAAGCACTTTCAGTTCCCTGTGCTCCCTTTTAGCCTTACCAGTTCCCCTCAGGTGTTCACCAAGTTGATGGCGATGGTTGCAGCTCACCTACAGAGATCAGGGGTGCCAGTCTTCCCGTCTCCATGATTGGCTGTTGAAGCAGGCTTGTCCCTGGCAATCATCTTCCACCCACAGACTACAGCAGACCTCCTGCACTCACTGGTGATCACTATAAATGTGCTCGTCACACCTGAACCCTTCTCAGATGCTACCTTTCATCAGAGCTGTTCTGGACACAGTGCAGTTTTGGGCTTATTCTTCGGAACGGCAAGTCCAGGGCATTCAGGACATACTACTGATGTTTCAGTCTCTATTCTGGATTTCAGTGAAACTGACTCTGAGGCTGCTGGGCCCTCATGGCCTCCTGCATACTGTTTGCAACACTTACCCATTGGCATATGCGGGCCCTGTACTAGGACCTGAAGTTCCAGTGGGCGCAACATCAGGGGAATCTCTCTGACATGGTTCACATCTCAGAGGCCACTGCAAAAGATCTGCAGCAGTTGTTAATGAGGTGCTGTTGGGTCAGCGGCAGACCCCTTTCCCTTCCCCAACCAGATCTGACAGTAGTGACAGATGCGTCTCTAGACATGGCTGGAACATCAGGGCATATCCCTTTAGGTTAAACACCTGCTGTGATCTCCTCATGCCAAAGTGAATAAACTCAGCTGAAGATACACAAACAGATCACAAATGGTGTGTTCATCCTGAGGTAGTGGAAGGTCTCTTTCAGCAGTGGGGAAAACCTTGGTTAGTTCTGTTTGCCACCTCTGAGAACGTGCAATGTCAGCAGTTCTGCACGCTGGGGTTTCCGAGGTGGCTCTCATTCCGAGGCATTGTTACAGCCCGATTGGAGCTCAGGCCTCCTGTATGCCTTTCCACCCATACCACACCTGCCCAGGGTTCTCAAGAAGATCAGGAATGACTCATCCCAAATCATCCTTGTGGCTCTGGACTGGGCTCGGAGAGTCTGGCCTCCCAAACTGTTGAGCATGGTCATCAGTCCTCCAATCAGGATCAAGAGGATCTTCTGTCACAGCAGCAGGGGAGGATTCTTCACCGAACCTGTCAATGCTCCTCCTTCATGCATGGAGATTAAGTGGTGAAGCTGACAGCTTTTGACCTTCTCCCCAAAGTCTGCAATGTCATCTTGGCAGCCAGGCCTCCCTCCACCAAGATGGTAAACGCTGACCGTTGTGGAAAATTTGTGGCATGCTGTGCAGAAAAACTGTTTGAGACCCTTTCTGTCCTTCTTTCTCATGTCCTACTGTTTATTTTCTTTCTTGTCAAGCAGGGCTCTGTTTTGGGCACTTTAAAAGGCTATCTTTCTGCCAAAATCTGCATTTCTGCAGTTGCCTGATCAGCCATCCCTTTTAAGTTCCCTATTGTACATAGGTTTCTGAAAGATCTCTGTGAGAATTTGGCCAGGTATATGATGTCCACTAATTAAAGTGGGCACCCTGTACCAGGCCAAATAACCCTTATTGTGATTAGGTTGAAGATAACCTTTATTGAAAGATATCCTAGTGGTAGCTATGGAGATCAGCCTTCAGGCTAAGTCTTGAAGGAATGTTAAGCACCTTGTTTTACCAGAATGCAACCTTATAGTATTGTTTAAATGAAAGGGAAACCACACAGTAGTTATAAAAAATAAGTATTTATTATCTATAACACTCTCTAGTATCCTCTACACAAGGATAGAACACAAATCAAACAATACAGTTGCAAAGAATCAAACGTAAGTAGCACAATACACAGCGGGCTCCAGGGGGAGACCAAACCATATCCTAAATAAATGGTATTAGAACCATGACTCTGGGCTTGACCTAGACTAGAAGGTGTAGAATTGCTGGGACCCCAAGGAACCTCACAAGGTGAGAGAGTAGGGACCCCATGGAGGACGGGTGCAGAGTTAGAGCACGACCGTGTCCTCTGTACAATTCAATAGGAAAGTCGGGGTTGGAAAATTAGAGATTAATGACCCTTTTCAGCAGATTACGAAGACAACCCTTGGAATTTAAGAGTTTGGAGAGCCACCCCACCCCTGGATACCTTTGTACCAGAGTTACCTATCCCAGAGGAGCCGGGTGCAAAGGCACGAAGTGGCATCGGAAACCCTTGTCGTTCTCTATAGATGTTGGCAAAGAAATGCTGCTGTTGGAAGTACGAAAAGTGTCCGGTGGAATCCGAACGTGGATTCCAGATCAGAAGAACCTGAAAGCAGGAGGGACAGAGTCAGGGTAACTTTGGAGTGACCAGGGGCTCGGTAGACAAATGCCCACCGATGTTGGGTGCTTCAGGTGTTTTGATGGTGATCTTGACTAAGTGTGAGCGGGAAATCCGTTACGCTCGCGGATTTTGCGGATTTTTGGGAAATCCGCAATCCGCGAATTTTGCGGATTTCCCGCAAAATCCGCAAAAAAAATCCGCGAACGTAACGGGTTCAAAAGTTGAACCCCCACTCATGCAACTATTTTACAATGGCGCCAGCAAGCTGCCAGCGCCGTTGTAAAATAGTTACAAAGTTAGCTTGCACAGGAACCACTAGATAAAACGAAGCAGGTGCTGCTTTATTTTATCTAAGTGCTTCCTGTGCAATTAACTTTGTAACTATTTTACAACGGCGCTTGCAGCTTGCTGGCGCCATTGTAAAATAGTTGCATGGCTGGGCACAGGTCTGCAGCTCACTCAAGGGACCCCTGCGCCCTTCGGGGCGATTGCATAGTAACACACACATGGTCGCTCGAACTAGTTGATGCTCAAATTCAGTGACTCATTCATTAGCCCAAAAACAATCGTGAGCGTCGTCGAGGCTGGACAGGTGTGCCTTCTTCCCAAATCTACCGTGGAAAATCAGCTGTGATGCTGGATAGGCTTTGCATCCTTGACTTTCACGAGCGCAATACCCGTGCTGTTCCTGTGACCAGGAGCTTCTTTCTCTTAATCTGCTGAACTGATCTTTCTCTGACCTTTTATTCACACAAGAGGCACATACCCTACTGGGCACATTGTGTTCGCACGGGTTTCTGCAAGTTCGCACGCGTTTTGTACAATTTCGCAATTTGCGAAATTGTACAAAACCCTCGCGAACTTGCAGAAACCCGTGCGAACATAAAAAAAAATCCGCAAATTCGCGGGAATTCGCGGATTTTGCGGATTGCGAGTTCGCAAATCCGCAAAATTCGCGAACGCGAGATTCGCAAAATTCGCCCATACTTAATCTTGACTCTTTAGCTGTGTGGACCAGGAGATGTCTTGGACGACCAGGAGCCGGATACGCGCTGTCCCACGAAAGATGTTGATTGCTGAGGGGCCGGTGTCCGGCTGGAGCACCAACAAGTCTTGGCAGCGGCAAAAAATGTAGATGGTCAAACGCGGTTAGAAAAGGTCTATAGCCGAGTAAATATACTGAATAAAAAAACAAAAATTATTGAATATAACTGTTACTCAAAACATAAGGACTTATCACCAATAAAGTGGATGTATTCTTTAATTTTATTTTTCATAAATATATATTTTTTGTTATTTATATATAACAGTTTTTTACATAGTTGGATCTATTTCATTTTAGTAAAATTGAAAATTTATATGGCAGTATTTACAGAAAATTCATAAAAAACACACATAACAGACACACAGTTTGCATTAGAAAAATAAGAAGATGGAGGCAATGCGGTAGATGGACACACTACGCGCGTTTCGGCTCGTTAGCCTTCATCAGGTGACCCGTCTATTGCACTACAATTTAAAAGCATATAGACGAAAGTCAAAAAGAGAGAATATATACATTGGGTTTCTGCGAGCAACAGTTTATTTAAGACACTATAGTGACAATATAGAGCTATAGTCATAGAGATTTAAAAAACTTGTTTGCAAATATCCTAGACCTGTTATGTTCTATTTACATAGCCACATGTCTAATATATATACCTTTATCTAGTATGTACAAAACATACGTTTGCTCCATAGGATCGTAAGTGTACTAACATTCTTAGCATGACTAAATGGCTTCACTCCAACCATCTAAGAGGAAATGTATCATACATTTCCTCTTAGATGGTTGGAGTGAAGCCATTTAGTCATGCTAAGAATGTTAGTACACTTACGATCCTATGGAGCAAACGCATGATTTGTACATACTAGATAAAGGTATATATATTAGACATGTGGCTATGTAAATACAACATAACAGGTCTAGGATATTTGCAATCAATTTTTTTAAATCTCTATGACTATAGCTCTATATTGTCACTATGTATAGTGTCTTAAATAAACTGTTGCTCGCAGAAACCCAATGTATATATTCTCTCTTTTTCACTTTCACCTATATGTTTTTAAATTGTAGTGCAATAGACGGGTCACCTGATGAAGGCTAACGAACCGAAACACGCGTAGTGTGTCCATCTACCGCATTGCCTCCATCTTCTTATTTTTCTAATGCAAACTGTGTGTCTGTTATGTGTGTTTTTTATGAATTTTCTGTAAATACTGCCATATAAATTTTAAATTTCACTAAAATGAAATAGATCCAACTATGTAAAAAACTGTTATATATAAATAACAAAAAATATATATTTATGAAAAATAAAATTAAAGAATACATCCACTTTATTGGTGATGAGTCCTTATGTTTTGAGTAACAGTTATATTCAATCATTTTTGTTTTTTTATTCAGTATATTTACTTGGCTATAGACCTTTTCTAACCAGCTATTGTTCCCTATGTATAGCGAGTATATTACTATATAGGGGTCCCCTACTTCCAAAATAGATGGTCAAACGCGGTGTCAATCTGGCCCAGCAGAGCCCAGGAGACTCACTGCAGCAAGGGGAGTCAGGGCAGGCCTGGGGCAACCAGGGGAGCCCAAATAAAGCAAAGTTGACCCTCAAGTGGACCCAGAGGCCGAAGGCACAGGAGGCCCAACGGGACCTCAGGAGGTTTCACAGGATACCAGCTAGCAGGGCACAGAGTGCGAGGATGCCGGAATCCTTCTCAGTGTTACAAATAGCCCAATGTGCAGCTGCAAATGGACGCGGTTCACAGGGGTACGGGTATACAGTCCCCACAAGGCATATCTGTCTCAAACTCAGTAAGAGGGCAGCTCGACCTCGGAGACCTTCAGAATCCCACCTCCTGTGTTGCTTTAGCCTCGGAGTCTGCAGGAGCTCAGGATCAGCAAACCGGTCAGATGCTTTACGGTGCCTCGTTTGCAGGGAGTGACTCCTTCACCCCAAGGGAGATTCTTTTGTTGTCTTGGAGGTCCACAGGGTCCTGCACAGAGCCTGTATGGATCACGGACAGTGGCGTGACTGGGGACAGCAAGGAGAGACGAAGTCGAGCGCAAGGGAGGTCCAGCAAAGTCCGGCATGTCCAGGCAGTCGAAGTGTAGTGGTATCTTCTTGCAGAATCTTGTCTAAGTAAAATCTAATGTCCTGTAGCCAGGTAACCCGTTTTATACCCACAGTAAAGGGTTGGACAGACTCTAGGGACTCTCCTAGGGGAGGGACAGGCCAAGGGGAGGCTAATCCCATGTCCTTTGTCCAGTTTCGCGCCAGAGCAGGAGCAAATGGCTCCCAGGACTGGTTTGAGCTGGACTACTCACAGGGACACCAAATGTGCCCCGGAACTAGACTTTCTGGCACTGAGACAGTGCACCCACCCAGCCCCAATACACTCAATCCTGTCTGGGAGGTGGTCACACCTCTCCGTGTCAGGATACCTATTGTTCTGCCTTCCTCTGCTCGAGCTTGGCTCAGAAGCAGGAGGGCAGACTCCTGTCTGTGGCTGGCAGCATCCATTGTGTGCTGTAAGGCTCGAGAAAGTTGGTACCGGTAGACTTAGGTACCCCCAGAACCTCGGTTCTGAGGGGAGGAATCATACCTCCCACACCTGTTACTGGTGTGGTGGTATGATTCCAAGGTGTTTGACACCAAACACGACATACTTTGTTGCAGTCGTTTTCGAGATAGCATTTACTGCGAGGTTAGAATGCACCTCCACCTATGTGTCTGGTAGTATCACGTACAGCCCGGGAGAATGGTCTCCCACACTGCCATCAGGATTGATAAGGCCTGCTATAGGGTTTTTAGTGTAGTGACATATATATATATAGATATAGTAAACCTATATCTCTTGTAAGTGGTGCAAGCGCCAGCTTACACAGGCTGCAGTAGCAGACCTAAGGTTCCATTTTCATGGCCTCTCATGGGTGGCATAATACATGCTTCAGCCCATGGGAGGCCTCTGGAGTACCTATGCCCTTGGTACATGTGTACCATATACTAGGGACTGATAAGGGTACCACAGTATCCAATCTGAAGTTGTACCAAAGTACATACATATGAATTTAAGGGAGAAAGCAGATAGGCTGGGGTCCTGAATAGCAGTATCCCAGCCAGACTAGTCAAAACAGTGGGTGCAAAAAGCAAAAAGTGGGGTTAACCATAAGAAGCAGATCCTACTTTCCTACATTCTCCAACACTTGTTCCCACCTTAACCCTTCATCATGCCTCAGTCATATCTAAATTTAGTTACATTTTTCCGGATGTGCACTCCTTTCGAGTTGCTACATAACTGTCCTATCAGGTTCCTTACTATCAACATGGCCTTTCCAGAGGAAATGGCATCTGCTCGGAGGGGCAGTGAGCTCCATGCTTTGTCATCTGAGTCTCCGTATCTTAACATCTTCCCAGACAAGCTGGTCCGTCGCACTAGAGATTCCTTCCTACCGAACATGATCCCTCTCTTTTATTTAGGCCACACACCAAAGCTTCCTTCCGACTGAAAGTGATCACTCTCTTTCATGTAGGCCAGTCCATTCCCCTGCCTCCTGTACTGCTCTGCCTCATCTCTCTAAGGAGGAGCAGCAACTCCACTGTCTGGAACCAAAAAGAGTGTTGTCATACTACCTTGACCACACAAGAAAGTTCTGGGTGAATGAACAACTCTTTGTGGGGTATGTCGCAGCCCAGAAAGGGAAGTCAGTGTAGGAGAGTATGGTCTGCTTCCTATGATCACCCCCACTTTTTGCTGTGATTCTCTGGTTTTTCGACTTTAGTGTGGCTGTGGGCCTGCTAATCAGACCCACAGCCCAGCTGTTCTCTCTCTAAATTGATACCATGTACATTAGGTACATACCTGATTGGGTATTGGGTCACCTTTGTGAGCCCCTGTATAGTGTACCATAGGTACCCAGGGCCTAGGTGCATCCAAGGCCAACCAGTGGCTGCAGCATGTATTATGCCACCCCTGGCTGGCCATCCAAACTGACACCACAGGCTGATCACTCAGCTTGGGCAAGGTGGTGTAATCACACCTTGCTTAGATATATTATACCTATATCTACCCTTATATATAGACACATATATACCTATAAGTCACTCCTATGGCAGGCCTTGAAAATCCTGGAGGCAGAGTGCTTAGTTTTATGTGAGAGGGTGCCCTAGCATGAGCTGAGCCCCTCTGCAGCTTTCGAAACCCTCTTCTTATAGCTGTTCTATGATATAGCCATACCATATACTCTTAAGTGCATTATAATCCTCGCGGTTAATGCTAACTTTGGTTTGGCTTTATCAAAACATGTTGTGTAAGGTGTCAAACACTTTGGAATACTACCCCCCCCCTTCCAGTTCTGGCGGCGGGGGTAGCATTCCACCCTTCTAGAGGGAGAAGACATGCAGTTACTGCTTTACCCGGTTAAAGTTAAACAGAGCCTCAGCATCACAAAATGGATGCTGCTGCTACAGACACGAGTCTGACCTCCTGCTGCTGGACGAAACTCCGGCAAGGGAGGCCTGGACAATAGGTTTCCTGTCAGGGGAGGTGCTAGCACCTCCCCAGACAGCCTGTAGTGTATTGGGGCAGGGTGGGTTCAATGGAAAGATGCTTTTCCAGACACTGCATGGGGCACACAAGGTGCTCCATGCATAGCCCGGTTCAAACCAGTTGCCGGGGCACTTCAGCCCCACTCTGGCGCGAAACTGGACAAAGGGAAAGGGGTGTAACCACCCCCTTCTCAGGGTCCACCCATAGGACGGACCTAGCAGGTAATCCAGCCCCTAAAATCAGTATAAAGATAGGAGCTGTGTCTAAAGACTTTAGATTAATCCTGGAAGAAACTTTGATACAAACTCTTGGACCTTCGATGTTCTCTATCGACTAGAAGACTGTAGACATCTCCCTTGTGGTCAAGGAGTGACCACCCTGTGCAAACAGGCACCACCAGTAACTTGCTGGTTTGCTTTGTCGACACTCCTGCCGTAACCCGAAGACTCAGCTACTCAGGAACTGGACTTCCAGACTTCTCCGGCTCCGATCCACATCCACAGCAAAGCTGAGACCTGTGGCGAACACGAGAGACGTGGGACCGGACACCCTGGACATTCTGCTACTTTGCTAACAGTGCAACTACCGAGGCACCCTCGAAGTTGTTCATTGGGGTTTGCGAAAGCCCCAGACCCGAGCGCCATTTGCACCGAAGCTCAGACCTCCATACTCCACGAGTGCCGCGTGGGGCCTGCTCCTGCATTTCAGCTCGACGCGTCTTCCAGGTTGCTAGCCCCTTGGCTAGTGAGCCCTCTTAAGACGAACCAAAGGAGAAGCTCCCCAGACCTTGCTGGTCTGACTCGAAGCCCGTCTTCACGACCTGCGTGAATTGCGGTTACCAAGGCTCGTTGGGTCCAGTCCGGATACCAACACCGCAGTCAATTAGATCCTTCGTGGTACAGCTCGAATCCAGCTCCTGGTCGTCGTCGATGCCTCCTGGTCCTCGTGGCTGCAGAGACAAGCTTCACCTCTTCACCTGAATCAACTCGACATTGCATGGTTCCTTCCTGGTTTCTTCCTGGTCACTGGCTAGTGACTCAGACTCTGTCCCTCTGCTTTCAGGTTCTTCTCATCTCCGATCCACCCTTGGATCAACCCAGACACTTTTCCTCTGGTCGCCTGCAGCACTTCTTTGCAGATCTCCATAGAAAACATCAACGAAAGCGAACACGAAAAGACACCTATGCACCCGGCTTCCCTGGGTGAGGTAACTCGAGTACTCCGGTGCTCCCGTGGGTGTTGACTCTGGAAGTGTCCTAGTTTAAAGGGGATTTACCATAGTCCATCCGGAAGTGTCTTAAAACTGTAACTTCTACGTTCTCCATTGTAAGTCAATGGTAACTTGCGACTGTGTTTAGACACTGCATGCGTCTCTCGTGGGTGTCCTACTTCCTAACCTTTGGTTGCCAAGTGTAGCCCCAGCGATTCCCTAGGACCTAGGCCTATTCCCTATTCCTGAAGTGGTTCTTATACCACTTACTTAGTATATGGTTTGTGAGGCCCATAGGGCAGAATTGTATGTGTGCAACTTATTGTATGCTTAATGAGTAACTTGTGATGTATTTCGATCTCTGACCTCATAAAGAGTTCAGAGGGGTTGTGTTAGAAATAAATACGTATATATTTGATATATACCTTGTGTGGTGTCCTTTCATTTGGTACTCAAGGGATTATAATTGGTAAAACAGCTTGCTTCACATGCTCTCTGAGGTTTTAGCCTAAGACTGCTGGTCCATGCTACCACTAGGATAGCTTGTCTATAAGGTTGACTTTACAACCACCATCAATAAGGGTCGTTTAGACTGGTGCAGGGTGCCCACTAGAATAGTGGACATCACATGCCAGGCTAACTTCTCACAGTCAGTACAGAAATGGACTATCTACTGATGGATTGTGCTTTGTGTCAAAATCTGCTACACATTGGCCTAGAAGCAACTCCCTGAAGGTTTGCATGCTCTTTCCACCAGATCCAAAGCTCTGACCACTGCATTAGCATGCAGATTTATGTCCTGGACATCTGCCAGGCATCAATGCGGGCATCTTAGGACATGTTTACTAAGCTCTACTGCCTGGACAGTTAGGTCCATAGGGACAAGCGCTTTGTCCGCTCGTTCCTGCAGGAATATCTAGTGTGAAATTGTTCCGCAGACTCTCTTTTGGGGAGATATTGCTTGGGTATTTATTCTAAGATAAGAAATCTGCGGCTAGAAGTCTCTATCAGATGAACAAATTAGTTTACTTTGGTAACACCTTAACTGGTAGACACTCTATCTAGCTGCAGATTCCTTATGACCCACCCATCCACCCCGCTCTGCAAACAGATTTATAGACTTAGAGCTTTTTCCCCTCTCATGGCCCTAGTTTTCACATACCAGTGGTCAGTACTCTTCATAGCTCCTCTTTTCTGTCGAAGAAAGTCGCGAAAAAAACTGTGACAGCATGCTGGGTTGGTGCTTACATAGGCACCGCGCATGTCACTTCCGACCCAGACAAGGCCACATGGAGTTGAACAATGCCACCTACTAGCATGCAGGTGTAATGTTCCCCAAAAAAATTCCGGATCCAGCCTGACGCCTGGGGATAATTCCAAGGTAAGGAATTTGTGGCTACCAGATAAGGCATTACTGAAGGTAAGTAACTTGTTCTTATAGGCTGTTACTTTGCTGATCTGTCCTTCTGCTTTGTTTTGTACAAGTTGTAGGTAGGTTTTATTCCAAAATTCACACATAATGGGGGAAGTACCGTAACCATAGTGGTTCCAAAAGGCCAATATAGAGTGAAAGCAGCACCTTTTTGATGTTGTGTTTCTGCCACAAATGTGCAAATATAGAGGTATCAATTTTTAGATGTAATATATGGATAAAAGTAAAGGATCATTGTTGTTACTGGCATCTATCCTTTCCCTAAACTTTCTGTACCCCTTTAGCGATCGGGCCAAGAAGAAGAGGATGAAGAAGAGGAGATGGAGAAGAAGCCAGATCCTTTGCATCAACTGATCTTGCATTTCAGCCGGACAGCCCTGACTGAGAAAAGGTGAGTGTTCAACTAAGCCAGGTTGGCTAGTAGAAGGTGAGGGTAAGAGACCAAACAGACCAAGACATAATACAGTTGAATAGTGTAAGGATTATCTGGTTCTTCAGTAGAATTTCTATACACCCCTGTAAAATCTGAAGTCCGACAAAATCCCCTCTGAGAAAGCACAGACGTCAAATCTGCAACAGATTACAAATCCATCTCAGAGAAAGCACACAAGTCAAATTTACGACAGATTTTACAGAATCAACTTTGCAACATTCCATATAAAATATTCCATTTTTAAATTGAAATCTCCCAATTTGAGTAAAAGTGTGGTTCATCAGGTTTCTATAATCTGACAGTGACAGTCCTTTTACATAAAATTCAATTTTGATATCCAGTTGTGCTTTATGCGCGAAAAGGAAGTTATTTAACTTCTGTAACAATCTTTCTGGTGGATATTTGATCTATCTCCCAATTCCTCAGCTTTGGCTATCCCAGGTGCAGACTAGATCTAAAACTTTAGCCATAGCTTTCTGGTTATGGTAGATGGCACAGCTCCATCTTGACTTTGGAAGTGCAGCTGTGGTGATTGCACTGAAATGATAAAGTGGCCACCTCAATGCTTTGACTTCAGTTCTCATCTGTTTTCTCAATCATGTTTTTTTGTAGCGGGAAAGATTGATATCAGTTGTTTGTAGGAGCAGTTAAATATTATTACCTACTGGCAGTCGCCAGTAGGCAGTTATAGTTAGAACCTAGTTTCCATAGGAAAAGCATTTTTTGATTTGCTAATAACTTTGGCGTCGTTTGACGAATCTTCCTGAAATTCTCAAAAAAAATTCTATCAAAGTCAGCTCCTATCCTGAAAGTTTGGGGGTGATTCGTCTAGCGGGGGCTGAGAAAAAAGAAGGGTCCCAAAAGTCGTTTTCTCCATGTTATTTTCCATTGAAAATTTTGGGACGAGCTACAGCTCGAACTGCTGAACAGAATTACCCAGAATTTGGCAGAAATGTAGAGCATGGTTCAGAAAGCGACCTTTTTTTCAAATGGTGTAAATCCGTTCAGTAGTTGCTGAGAAATTAGAAAAATAAAAGTTTCGATATCTGGGCGGAGCCTAAGTCGTGCGCACAAGCTCCACTGTGATTGGCTGCCAACACTCCAAACCAGTAAGTATTGGGAGATTGGCTGCCAACACTCCAAACCAGTAAGTGTTGGCAGCCATCTTGTGGCTCGATAGAAACGAGCACCCAAAAAAGGAGTATACAACAAGGGAAGGGGGCGGGGTAGAAACCCTCTGACACCCCTAGACCTTCTGAGGGGTCCCAGAAAGACCTCCAGGGCCCAAAAAAGTATTTCTTTAAAAAAAAAAAACTGTGCAATTTGCGCTGGAGTCGCGGGTTCCCCCGTTTTATATTAATGATGTCCCTGGGTGGGCTAGGTTATGGGGGCATTTCTTTAAAAAACATTGTGTGGGCTTGCAGTGGTTGTGGGGGCCCGCTGTGGACTTCGCAGTCCTGGGGCTTCACTCATGTTGGGAGGGGGGTTTCATGTGCCTTATTTGCGAGCACTAGCTTGCCTCTGATTGGCTGCTAACTTTTCAAAGCAGGAAGTGTCCTCTGATTGGCTGCTATCACTTGAAACCAGGAAGTGTTAGCAGCCATCTTGTGCCTTGCATCAAGTGAAAATATAAAAGAAAGGTTCTGAGGGCAATTTAATATAGCGGAGCTCTGTGTAAGGATGATTTGGATGCAGTGAAGGTTTAAGATTTATTAACAATAAAGGAGAAATAGGTGAGCGCCAGGCAGCTTGACTTCCACTCTAGAATACTACTAGGACGATAACCCTTTCATGTTCCCTCTGCTCAATATCACTACTTTGGAGATATGTCTTTAGAAGCCAGTACGTTGGCTCGCAGCTCTCTACCTTTGCAAGCTAGTACGCTGCTGTGCTTGTATTTCTGCGAGCTACTACGCTGCTGTTCCTTTGGGAGCGGACGGCTCGTAGTTCTGACTTTGTGAGTTGAGGGGACAGGCCGCAGTTGTCCCTCTGCGAGCCTGGATACAAACTGTTCATGTGTCTCACTATATGAATATTGAAAAGCCATTTTGTGATTCAGTCTGTCAGCTGGCATCTGTTTGAGGCATTTCTGAAACATACCGGAGCTCTGTCTGTGAGAGATACCCCTTTCATTCTGCCTCTCCCCACATCAGCAGGTAACGCACCCTCTTCCCCCATCACCAGCATACCATTAACAACCTTCTTGGGCTCGCAAGTCTCCCTCTTCGAACCGCTGGTGGGCTCGCAGCTCTTCCAGTGCGACTTGTCGGGCCCGCATTTTTGCAAGCAGCCTGCCGGCTTGTAGGTCTCTGGGAAGAGATGCAATGGAGGGAACGGTGATGTAGGTTGGACACCCAACACTACTCCGACATCCCCCAGCAGCAGCTCCTTGACCGCCATCCCCGCTCACCCCCCACCAACAAATGTGACAGGAACGTTTTTAAATATGGAGCCTAACAAATCGGCTGGTGTTGCAGTTTTAATAAAAGATATGCTTTTGAGGTTCGACAAATAAGAATCTTGGGGCTAGATGTAGGTAAATAGTATTTACCGATTCGAAAGTACTGAATTTTACCGATTCAGTATTTTCGAATCGGTAAATGCTACGTAGCTAAAAATTCGGTAAAAAGGACCGAATCATCAAGATTCAGTATTTACCGATTCTGTAATTGCCAATCATTCCTTTGGGCCTGGAGGCCCATAGGAATGAATGGGAAATACCGATTCGGTAAATACCGAATCAGTAAGGGGGGAATACCTACAAGGGTGGCAGGGTGTCACATTGAAACCCTGTTGCACCCCTGAATAGTGCTTGTGTGCCATGTGGCACACAGGTATGTCTGCCACATGGCACTGGTGTAAATGCACAGATTTGCATTTACAGAGGTATTCGTTATTTACCACCAACTAATGGTTGGTGGTAAATAACGAGTCCTTAAAGCACAGAAGCACTCTTCAAAGTGCTTCCTACATGTCATTTACCGATTCAGTAAGTACAGAATCGGTAAATGATGATTCGGTAAATACCGATTCGGTATTTACCGAATCTGTAAATTGGCCCCCTACATAACAAAAGCCTATTACCGGTCGGTAACGGCCGAAATTCGTTAATTTCGGTCATTACCGACCGGTACTAGCCGTCCTACATCTGGCCCTAAGTCATGTATGGATATACACATAAAACATTTTATTAAAACAAAACAACAACACATAAAACGATGTGTGTAAACCCTTTTATTAAAACAAAACAACAACAAATAAAACTATGTATAGCCCTGGCATGTCATCCCTCGACAATTTGTGAATCACAGCCTGCAAGACAAAAAGAAAAATAAGATGGTGTGTTATGCGTCCAGCAAAGGAGAGAGAGAAAGAGGAAGAGTTAGATACAAGGAAGCTATAAAGAGAGAAACAATGTGAGAGAGAGGAAGAGAGAGAAGGAGTGACAGAGAGAGGAAGAGAGAGAGCGAAAGAGAAAAAGAGAGGAAGACAGAAAGAAAGAGTATGACAGAGAGGAAGACAGAGAAAGAGTGTGAGAGAGAAAGAGAGAGATACAAGGAAGACAGAAAGAGAAACAGTGTGAGAGAGAAAGAGAGAAAGAGAGGAAGAGAGAGAGAAAGAGTGAAACAGTGTGAGAGAGAGGAAGAGAGAGAGAGGAAGAGAGAGGGAGAAAGGGTGAGAGAGAGGAAGAGAGAAAGATTAAGAAAGAAAGAAAGAAAGAAAGAAAGAGTGAGATACAAGGAAGAGAGAAAAATAGTGTGAGAGAGAGGAAGAAACAGAGAGAGAGAGAGGAAGTGAGAGAAAGAAAAAATGAAAGAGAGAGGAAGAGACAGAGAAAGAAAGAAAGTGTGGGAGAGAGAGAAAGGAAGAGATAGAGAGGGAGTGTTAACACTGGAGAATATATTCGCAGCTCACCTTTGTGCCGCCGGTTTGTCTCCAACCACGTGTCGGGACATACTGCACCCTCAAGTTTAGTTATCTGAAAGATAGTATAGAATTGGTAATTGCAGACTATATGCAACGTTACGTGGGTAATTCTCTGATTCTGCTTTGGGCACCCAGGCTGCTGCATCCCATCTATTTCCACTACACAGAGGTGTCTAACAGCCGCTGCGCACCCAGGGCCATATTATCAAGAACAGCGATAACACTATTGCCGATTTAGTGGCAGGAAACTGCTGCAAAAGTGGCGATAAGGGGCTTGATAATATGCCCTTGTGAATTCCCATAGAAGCCCAGGTTTGATGTCCTTCACACCAGAACCTGGACTTCTATGAGAATTCTCAAGGACATATTATCAAGCCACTTATCGCCGCTTTAGCAGCAGTTTCCTGCCGCTAAAGCGGTGATAATGTTATTGCCGTTCTTGATATTATGGTCAACAGTCTGGTGTAGCCCATACACTTGCACTGCCCAGAGGTGTACAACAGTTGCTGCGCACCCAGGCTGCTGCACCCCATGCACTCTCACTATCCGGAGCTGACTGGCTGCTGCTGCGCATTCAGGCTGCTGCACCCCATCCACTCCCACTGGTTGGAGGTGAGTGCCCGCTGCTGCGCGAACAAGCCTCTCTGCTCACCTTCCACCATTGACGTGTGTCGAAGAGAGTCGACCACATGCCGAAGGAGCCTCCTCAGGCTCAGTACACGTGGTGAACAGAGCTCACAATTCAGTGTAGGTGTTGATTGCCAGGATGGCCACGCATCATCGCAGGTTCTACACATGTTTAGCTCTGGTGGTGTTGGGGGGGGGGGGAGTCAATTTGTGAATCAGAGCCTGTTAGATAAAAAGCAAGATCAGACTGTGCGTCATACGTCCATCAAAGGAGAGAGGAAGAGAGAGAGAGAGAGAAAGGGTGAGAGAGTGACACTGGAGAAAATCTTCGCAGCTCACCTTTGTGTCACCGGTGTGTCTCCAAACACGTGCCGGAACATAGTGCACCCTCAAGCTCCCACATCTGAAAGATAGCACAGAATTAGTAATTGTAGGAAAGACCAGTATGCAGGAATGAAAAGACAGAGAACATAATTCTCTTGATGTGGTTTAATGCTCGAGACATGTTTTGTAAGCAGTAAGTATAAAGGAAGAATAATAACCCCCGTTAACTTTTACCTTCCAACCTTTTCACATTCAAAACATAACATTCCCAAAGTGACGTGAGGCAGCCACGAGCTGTGAGAGCCCATAGTTGGAAGTAAGCACCGGCTCCTCGGGCGTTGCACCAGTGCTCGCGTTACTAATCTAACGCTGTGTATATACGAGTGCGTATGCCTAAATCGCTCTGCCGTCTTACTTCATTCAGGGTGCTGTACCCCATCCTCTCCTGCCGCCCAGAGGTATCTGCCCAGCGCTGCGCACCAAGGCCTCACTGCTCACCTTTTCACGGTCAGGGCACCTTCCACATCATGCAGCTCCGTTCTGCAAGCTAACAAGTCTCACATTTGCTACTGAGTCTTAATATGGCCATGGCAGAGGACATACTAGTGCACCTTTCATCGTCGCAGGTTGTACACCTGCTCAGTACTTACTGCTACTAACTCAGTAAGAAGTGATGCCACATACTCTAAACTCTACAATGGCGCAGAGCACATGTGTATGGTCTATTATATTAGCAGGGTCACATGTCCTGTGATGCCTGTGGTGTATGGGTGCGGTGTGGGTGTATACCAGCCGTGAGGGAGTGGCTCTGGTATCAGTGTTGCCAGGTTGGGCTAGATCACGCACAATTGGGCTATCTTTTTCCAGTTGTGTTGTAAAGTTTTGATTTGTGCTATTTGCCAGATTATAAATATATAGAACGCTCCAGCAAAGTAGTATGTTAAAGCGCTTCATTAGACAAATATTTACTTGCCGCTTCAACATAAATTCCAACTCATTCAGCACCTGCTTGACGCTGTCCCTACCCCTCCTTTCCTAAAGTAGCAATATTGGGCTAGTTTGGGCTACTTTTTAGTTGGCTTTGGGCTATAGAAAGGTGAAAAAAATCTGACAACACTGGATGCGGGTGTCCGTGTTGCAGTGCTACCGTCACCCGGGTTGCAAAAGCCAAAGTGTCACTCTGTGAGCCAAGTCCCACAACATGGCCAACATGGAAGGTACGGGGAATCACGGACCCTACATTCATCCATAGTTCATCAATACTTCCACACAAGAAAGATGGTGGACATGAGCCATCTGTGTGGATATGAATGTTTATTGCACATTCAGTGGAGTGTTGCAGCTGTAGCAATACAGGGCCATGGAAAGTTAAAGTTTCAGTTTTTGGCACATGGAGGGCAGCCAATTAGAGAGAAGGCCGTTGTCGGAGTTAGCCTGCGCCAACATATGTACTTATACAATAACTCAGACGATCCTCACGCACTTAAGCGCTGGGATGCCTCAGGGTAACCATGCGCTATAGAAATGTGTAATCATTCATTCATTCATTATAAATTCAGGATACACTCTCCTTGCAGTACACTAATGATGCAGTCTATACGTACGTACTTGTACAATGACCGAGGCAAAGTTACATAACTAAAGTTTTCCCCCAGTGTCAAAGGTAAGATGGTTGCATACGCTGTCCAGAGCACTATGTACTGTGGTAAGACCTAGGGGCAGAATGTTGCCACATAATGAACACACGGACAGAGATAGATAGTGGAACTGAGTATGGGCACGTGCGCTCAACTCCTTTTTATTACCAGGGTCACATGTCCAGTGACGTCTGTGGTGGATGCGTGTGGGGTGATTGTAAGCCAACCCTCCGTGAATGGTTGGTGGTGGTAACAAGTACAACAGTAATCATTGGATCAGACACAGAGATTCAATCATAAAGGGTCAATAATTTGTGCTGCACTAAGGTACGGGTACCAGATATGAAATCATAGAGAAAAGATTCTATTGTAAAGGGTTCATGACTTGTGATACACTGAGGTAGGACAGTAGATGTGAAATCATTCACAAAATATTGTATTAGAAATGGTGCATGAGTTGTGCTCCACTGACGTAGGGGCATCGGAAGCATTCAGCATGTGCTCAGTCAGCGATTATGCTTGGTCTGGGGGGGCCGCACTGGGAGCAATGTCTCTTGCCTATTGGACAGCGTCATCTGCTATTGCGACTCAATGTGAATTGTGACCACAGTTCCCTCTAGGCCGCGTTCGCGCGTACCCGCGTGCGCGCGCACCTCCCCTGACGTCAGCGCGCACCACCTAGCGTGGAGCGCGCACACAGGATGTTGCTAGAGATTCGTGCCGCCCGCCGCTTTTAAAATAGAGCGGCGCGAACATGAGCCACTTTTCCAGAGGTGGCAGTGGCGGCGGAGCGGGCGTGAGGAGTGCAGGTAAGGAGGCGGGGGGGCTGGTGGGGATTGCGGGGATTATGGCGCTTGCAGCTGTGTGGGAGCGTGGCAGACTGTGGCCTTTTGTTTAAATATTGCTGATAATCAGAGCCCCTTCACGGGCTCCGATTAACAGCAATACTTAAACAAAATGCGACAGTCTGCCCCGCACTTTACTAACAATAGCGTAGACACTTTCCAAACACAGCGCATACTTTAGCACACGCTGTGTTTGGAAAGTGTCTACGCTTTTGTTAGTAAAGCGCGGGGCAGACTGTCGCATTTTGTTTAAGTATTGCTGTTAATCGGAGCCCGTGAAGGGGCTCTGATTATCAGCAATATTTAAACAAAAGGCCACAGCGGCTGGGGAAACGAGCGGAACAGAAGGCAAGAGGGAAGAAAGGCACAAAAATGAGTGGAACACAGGAGAGAAAGGCACAAAAACGAGTGGGACACAGGACAGAAAGGCACAAAAACGAGTGAAATAGAGGGCATAAAGGCACAAAAAACAAGTGTGACAGAGGGCAGAAAGACTGGGACAGAGGGCAGGAAGGCACACAAAATGAGTGGGACAGAGGGCAGAAAGAGTAGGATAGAGGGCATAAAGGCACAAAAAACGAGTGGGACAGAGGGCATAAAGGCACAAAAACGAGTGGAACACAGGACAGAAAGGCACAAAAAACGAGTGGGACAGAGGGTAGAAAGGCACAAAAACAAGTGGAACACAGGACAGAAAGGCACAAAAACAAGTGGGACAGAGGACATAAAGGCACAAAAAACGAGTGGGACAGAGGGCAGAAAGACTGGGACAGAGGGCAGAAAGGCACAAAAAACGAGTGGGACAGAGGGCATAAAGGCACCAAAAACGAGTGGGACAGAGGGCAGAAGGGCACCAAAAACGAGTAGGACAGAGGGTAGAAAGGCAAAAAAACGAGTGGGACAGAGGGCAGAAGGGCACCAAAAACGAGTGGGACAGAGGGCACAAAAAACGAGTGGGACAGAGGGCAGAAAGGCACAAAAAACGAGTAGGACAAAGGGCAGAAAGACTAGGACAGAGGGCAGAAAGGCAAAAAACCGAGTGGGACAGAGGGCAGAAGGGCACCAAAAACGAGTGGGACAAAGGGCATAAAGACTGGGACAGAGGGCAGAAAGGCACAAAAAACGAGTGGGACAGAGGGCATAAAGGCACCAAAAACGAGTGGGACAGAGGGTAGAAAGGCCACAAAACGAGTGGGACAGAGGGCAGAAGGGTACCAAAAACGAGTGGGACAGAGGACAGAAAGGCACCAAAAACGAGTGGGACAGAGGGCACTAAAAACGAGTGGGACAGAGGGCAGAAGGGTACCAAAAACGAGTGGCATTTGGCGCCACAGACACTCACGGTTTGGTTCCTGGCCCACATAGCCATGGTTGCAGCGCACAGAGACCCTCCACTGCCGCACACAGAGGAAAAAAATTAGAGGGAACATTGATTGTGACCCCTGCTGTTTGCAGTGTAGGTGGATGGAACAAAAGATGAAACATTTATGAAATACACTGTTGAAATATGTAGGTTTCAGGGACGTTATAGTTCAAATTGTGAGCTCTGCTGTCTGCAGTGTAGACTGCCATTCAGTGTTCGTTTGGACTTGCAAGATAAATGTTGTCTACTCTGTATATTATTACCGTTAGTTGTTTTCATTTGTGACAAATTCTTTTTTGTGGAAGCTATTGCTGGAAAACTGTAGATATTGGCTGTTTTACTAGGTTGACAATAAAGTTTAATGAACATTATAATTCGAAATTAGCATTTAAAAAAACATTGAGATTCACTGGAAAAAAACATAGGTTTCAGGGACTTTATAGTTCCAAATTAGCATTTAAAAAACCTTTGAAATTTACTGAAAAAACCATAGGTTTCAGGGACGTTATAGTTAGAAATAAGCATTTAAAAAACCTTAGAAATTCACTGAACAAAATCATAAGTTTCAGGGATGTTATAGTTAGTTGGACATTTCAGTCATACAAAACCATAGAAATTCCGCTGTTATAGTTAGTTGAGCTAACTATAACTCGCGCCCCCACAATGCACTGCTGATGGCGTCACATATTACATCATTCATGACATGGCCAGTAACATCACTGATGACATCACTGATGACTTCTCAAATGACAAGTAGAACGGCCTGGAAAACCTCTCTGCAACGCAGTGCAGTGGCGCTTACTGGAAGCACCTAGTTCAGCTAACTATAACTCGCGCGCCCGCAATGCACTGCTGATGACGTCACATATTACATCACTCATGACATGGTCAGTGACATCACTCATGACATCCCTGATGACATCTCATTTTTTTTTAAACCTTTATTTGTTGCGGTCAACAGAGATACATGACATTTACAGCATCAACAATCCAATAAAGCATAATACCTGTGGTACAGTCATTTGAAAAGCGTACATTCACGTGGGCTGGCTTATCACATCTTGGCTTAACAGCAACACATCCCCCAGTAGTCGGTAGTGTGAAGGCATCAGTGTCAGGGCACACCCCTTATGCACTCAGGGTTGTATGGAGTAGGGAGATTACAGTACCCTCGCAGTCACGTGCAGTGCGTATCATGAAGGAAGGGTGTCACATTGCCCGCGGTTTGCGGCTGTCTCAATCCTTACCAGGCGTTCGTCAGTATCACTGTGTATATTAGTGTGTCATATGTGTGGTATCTAGGGTGGACTTTCACTTCACCCGAGTGAGCGTTCAGTGTGTAAGTACTCTGAGTGATGACTGTCATGAGGCGGTACCCAGTGCCCAACCATTCAAAGGCCACCCCTACCTGTGTCCAGTCGCAGAACCCAATGTGTATGTATAACCCCTACTGGTCTACTGTTGTAGGATATTGGAAGGGCCAACAACGTGTGTTCTGTATATGGCAGTACACGACCTGCAGGTGTCCCAAAGCCCTCATCCTCATTCTGGCATTAAGCATCCCGCCCCTGCCCAAGCAGGGGGACTCTGTTCCCACCAATTAGGCGATGTGCAGTAGTGTACGTGTATCAGGCAACATCCATTTGTTCAGGGACCAGCTAGCTGACCCTCATCCCCAGAGGTATCACTGTGAGTCGCCTGGGACATCCAGTAGAGCTGCAACGGGGACCAGAAATCTCTGGGTCTACAGCGGACGGGCATCAGGTCTGCATAGATGCCATGTTGGTCTTGGCAGTATGTGAGGTCGTCCAGCCATTCTTTAAACTTTGGTGCCCTGCCTCTCCCCCATATGCAAGCTATCCTCCTTTTAGCGAGGAGCAGCGCAAGATCCACAAACCGTCGGTCCGACTTGGGTATGTCTTTGGTATACCCCAACAACATCATCACCGGGTCCAGTGGAATAGGGCCTGCAATCATGACTTGGAGCGCAGCATGTACCTGCGCCCAATATTCCTGTATCGCTCTACACTCCCAGGCCAAATGAAGGAAGCCCGCACCTTCCGTGCGGCACCGTGCGCACCTATCGTCGTCTGAGAGGTGAAATCGCAGCTTCCTGACTGGCGTGTAATAATATCTCTGTATAAACTTGTAGTGAATGATTTTCAATCGACAGCTGGGCGAAATGTTAGCCGTGACCGAGCAGCAATACGTCCACTGCTCGTCAGTGAGTTCAGTATCTAGGTCAGAACTCCAGTCATCCCGCGCCTTGAACACAGCCGGTGGACGCTGCGCGCGGATGTTAGTTTTGACACCAAGTGTCTCCCATCCAACACCAATAGCACATGCAAAGGCAACACTGTCCCCGGTTCATCTGGGAAGCTGGGAAGCTGGGGAGTATGTCACGCATACCCTGACAAAGTCTAATATAGTAAAACACCTCCATCGGCGTCGGGGGACCAGCCCGAAATATCTGATCTTTGGTACGAAATATCCCGTCCTGGAACAAATCACCCCATGTACTAAGGTGGACGCGCTTACACATGGACCGAAATCCATTTTCCAGTAACAGTGATAGCCTCGGGTGGTATGCAAGGGGCATTGCAGGTGAATAAAGCATGGGAGCTCCAAGCAGTTTAGTCACTCTCCTCCAGGCGTCGATTGTACAGGTAACTGTGGTGGCAGGCGTCTCAATATCACTAATCACTCCCATGAGCATGCCTTTGAGCGGAAGCGGATGCGCTATTCAATCTTCGGCAGCAATCTGCGGCATAAAGGGAGCGGGACTAACCCAGTAATAGGCGTACTGCGCCTGGGCACTGAGATAGTACACTTCAAGATCCGGCACATCGAATCCGCCCTTGTCATATGGTTGTGTCAGAACAGCCCAACTAAGTTGCGGTTGTTTACCTCCCCAAAAGAGGCGAAGTAGCTCAGTTTGCAGTCTCTTAAAGAAATAGGTCCCCGGGTAATAGGGAATGTTCTGGAAAAGGTACAGGAAACGCGGAAGGACGACCATCTTGATCAGGGAGGCTCTGCCTGCCATCGAAAGCGGGAGGGCCAACCAGCGAGTCACATTGTCTGTCAATTGTGAGATAGCCACTCCGTAATTCAGCCGGATAGTGTCCTCTTTATTGAGCGATATCTCAATGCCCAGGTATCTAAGTTCCGAACTGCACCACTCTAGGGGGTAGTCCAATGGGAATTGGTCAACCGAGGCCGTGAGGGGAAAGAATTGTGATTTCTTCCAATTAATGTGCACTCCGGAAATGCCGCCAAATACTATAAATTCTCTCAGAAGTGGGTTAAGGTTTTGCTGTGGGTGCCGCACATACAGTGTAACGTCATCCGCATATAGGGAAATTCCTATCTGCCTTTGGTTGCAGTTAAAGGCGCTAGCCTTATGTAGTTGCCGGACCCTGCAAGCCAAGGGCTCAATTGCCAAGGCAAAAAAGCAGGGGCGACAGGGGGCAGCCCTGTCTGGTCCCTCTTGTGATCGGCATTTGTGTAGAAAGCACACCATTTATGATGACTCTGGCGACTGGGGAAGTGTAGAGCAGTTTCACCCATGAGATGAATATCCGAGGGAACCCCATTCTAATCAAAATAGCCATGAGATAGCCCCATTCCACTGAATCGAACGCTTTGGTGGCGTCCAGAACACAGCGGCGACAGGCAGCTCAGGCGCAATGGTGGGTATAAGGGAGAACAGCGTGCGAAGGTTGTGCGATGTGGCTCGCCCCGGCACAAAGCCAGACTGGTCTGGTAGCACCAGGGTAGTCATGAGTAGGGACAGCCTAGTCGCCAACACTTTAGCAAGTATTTTCGCATCACAATTCAGCAGCGAAAGGGGTCTATAGGCGTCGGTATCTAATGGGTTTTTCCCTGGTTTCAGAAGTGAGGTGATCGCCACCTCCCTCATTGAGCCTGGTAGTATCCCCACCTCCAGCGACTCTTCGAAGACTTCCTTTAGCACCGGTGCCATGATGTCAATGTAACACTTGTAGAATTCGGCTGGAAGGCCGTCCAGCCCTGCAGCTTTGCCATTGCTGAGGGACATGATAGCTTCCCTAATCTCATCTAGTTCGAAAGGACACCCAAGGAAGGCCCTGTCGCTGTCGCTCAGCCAACATAGCGCTATGTCGTCTAGGAAGTTCCCGAACTCCACGTCGCCCTCCTGCTGCGTGGAATATAACCGTTTGTAGTGCTGCAGGAAGGTGTCCTGTATCCTTTTAGTGTCCTGGTAGGTCCCACCCTCACCATCAGTGATTTCCAATATGTGGGTAGCATAGCGCTGATGTCTCGTGAGCGCCGCGAGTACCCTTCCCGGCCGGTCCCCTTCGCAATATCGCCTAGCCGTCCAGTACTTGCCTCGGAACTTCACCTCCCTGGCAGCTTCCTCCTCAAAGGACGAGAGCTTGGATCTAAATTCCTCCGCCAGGTCAGGGCAAGGGTTTCTGACCATCTCCGCCTCTAGGGCTTTAAGTTCCAATTCAAGTTTAGTCAACGTGCGCACTATGTCCCTCAGTATACCGCAACTCTTAGCAATCGTGATACCCCTTACAGTCACCTTAAAGGCTTCCCAAATGGTCTCCACATTATCGACTGACCCCTTATTTCTAGGGAAGACAGCTTCTATCTCCTCACCAAGTTCATGCTTAAAGATAGGGTCAAGCAGGGCAGAGGGGAAGAGCCGCCACGGCGGACACACCCTGGCAAATCCAGGCATCTCTAATACAGCCAAGACAGGGCAGTGGTCAGAGTAGGTACGAGGTAAATGTTTTACCTTAACGACACCCCCAGCCAGGCCTCGCGAGATAAAGCAGTAGTCAATCCTCGCCCATGAGCGTGCGTGTGTCGTGAAATGCGTGCCTTCTCTAGACGCAGGGTGCGTGTGCCTCCAGCTATCTATTAGCCCTGCCTCAGTCAGTATACCTTGCAGTGTGTCTCGAGCTTTTGTGTTGTACTGTCCACTCCCATCTGACCTATCCGCCCCAGGAATCAGTGACAGGTTGAAGTCCCCCCCCCAGATAATGTGTGTGGCTTCGATCTCCAATACATGACCCCACAATGCCAGGAAGAAACCGGGTGTGTCAATATTGGGCGCATAACAATTCACAATTATGATCACATCAGTGCCCAGTCTGCCCCAAAGGATCACATACCTCCCCTCAGTGTCCACCCTCGCTCCCAACTTTTGGAACGGCAGTGCTTTATTGATCAGGATGACTGTACCTCTCGAGTAAGTGGAATATGAGGAAAACTCCCTCACAAGTGCCCATCTACATGCAAATTTAGGGTCGCTCTGCGGTTTCAGATGGGTTTCCTGGAGCAACGCTATCTTCACATGATGCCTATCTAAATACGTAAGTACATTTCTGCATTTTCTGGGGTCATTAAGGCCTCGAACATTCCAGGACAATATTGAGACGTTATTCAAGGCGTCATCACCCATGCTCACCATCGTACTCCTGAAAAAAGATCATGGCCAGTTCGCCAGCCCCCACTCGTATCGTACCAAGTACAAGTCTCTCCGCTGTCCGGGACAGTTGCAACTCCCATCCAGTAACGCTTACAGTCACACTAGCTTCAACATCTGCATTCATGCCATGAATATCTCCCGCAAAACTGCCTCTAGGCACAACAACGCATACCCCAACAGTCATACACCCCCCCTCCCCCCATATGCAGCACCCCAACTCCCTCGCTCCCAGTCCTTCCCCCTCCCACTGAAGCAACCCAAACTTGCCAGTACCATATCCCCTCCGCCCACCCCGAACCCCGTACTCAAGAACCATAGAAGAACTGTGTGGAGAATCCCCTTCTGGGGGCATCAGAGGTACACACCAATACACCCCGATAATCTCCTCCCGCCCGCACATGCCATACGGGAACAGTCAGAGATGGGGGGGTGGTGCCTGGTATACATTACCCCTGCAGGTTAGAACCTGTCCATCATACCAACGTCTCTCATGGCATCCTCCCCAGGTGGAGAAGATGCCAGTCAATTCAAGTGAGCCCGTCCATGTATCAGCTGCTGCTCACACCTCCTCCAATATTGCCACCAGCCTGTTCATTCCAATAAAAATCCCAACCTTGGATCACAGTGTACGACCTGTCTGCCCTTCCACATCTGGTCCACACAGCAATGAGTCTGCAACCCAGATCCTCAAACCAGGTTAGGACATCCAAGGCTTAGACAGGCCACAGGATTCAAACCAAATGTCAGTGCAACAACAGGAGGTCAACCAATCAATAGTAAAGAGGCATTCTCAGTCTTCAGCATGCTCCAAAGGGTCCCCGTCCGCATCGCCATTCTCCTCGTTTCGCCTGTCTCTTCTAGTAGCGTGGAGTTTCTTGATATAGTCCTCCACCTGCTGCGGAGTTGTGAAAAAATATTGTTCGCCCTGATGAGTCACCCTGAGTCGTGCCGGGTACAGGAGTGCGTAATCCACCTGCATGTCTCTTAGCTTTTTCTTTACATCTAAAAACTTCTTCCGCTGCTCCTGCACCATAGGCGTAAAGTCCGGGTATATTGAAAAGTGCACGCCATCACAAGACAGGTTTTGATTCGTCCGCGCTGCCCGTAGTGCCGTGTCGCGGTCGCGGTAGTTAAGCAACCGAGCGATAATAGGCCGCGGCTGCGCCCCTGGCTTGGGTTTTGGACCCAGAGAGCGGTGCGCTCTTTCGACGATAAATTGACTGGAGAAGGCCTCCTTGCCCACTGCAGTGATCAGGATTTTCTCTGCATATTCCTCCATACGGCCAGTGTTGGTGGATTCCGGCACACCCGTGACGCGAATGTTATTGCGCCTGCTCCTCGCCTCCAACTCCTCATTCTTCGCCGCTATCACTCGCAGAATGTTGTCCATTCTGGAGAGGCGCGTATCGTGGGATGCCGATGCGTCCTCCGAAGCAGAGATACGTCGCTCCGCTTCCGTCAGGCGTTCCTCATGGACCTCCAATTTTTGTGCGACCCCATCCATCCTTGAGGACAGGCGGTCCACCTTGTCCACTATCGTGGCGAAGCCCTGCCTCATTTCCTCCATCATTACTCGCATCTCAGGGACCATGGGCGTGGAGGGGGGCTCATTGCCCAATGGTTCGTGGGCACCGCCAGCGCCAGCGGTGTTTCGCAGCTGTTTCTTAGGGGCCGCAGGCTCAAAAGAGAGCTTAGGTTGTCTATTGTCATTCTTTCCCATTGTGCGCCGCCTGTAGGGGCCTGAGGTGCCCGGTGAAAGTCGATCGGTGTGGTCCTCGCTGCCCTTTGACAATCCTTTGTGCATTCGTGCCCCCCTATGCAGCGTTTGCGCCTGTGGCAGCGCCGTCCGTGTGAGGAGCAGGCCAGCAGCGCCCGAGTGATCCCCGCACTTCGATGTGTCCCCAGCTCCAGTGACCAAGGCTAGCCGATACTGCACACGAGGGGGACTGAGGCCTCAGCCGGTCACGTTGTGTGGGTGGCGGGCAGTGGTGTGCTGGAGAGGAGTAATTAAGGTCCGTTCTGGAGAAGCATTGGGGGGGGGGTGGGGGGTGGGGGGAGGGAAGGCCCACCGCGCCGCCAGCGGGCAGCAACTCTCGCAGTCCGATCTCAGCCTGTGACCCCCAGGGGGCTCTTGATGCTCCTCGACCCCCAGCCCCCAGAAGCAGCGAGCTCGCAGAGGGAGCGGGGGCACCGCCGGCAATCCGCGGTCCAAGGCCGGGGTCCCGGTTCAACACCTCCCGGCCCAGGCGGCAGTCCACGTCTCCGCCCGCGCTCTCAGCAGGGCACAAGTCCGCCGCCCAGCACCCCTGCACGTTGTTGCGGCCAGAGGAGGGGGGAGACTCACCGCCACTGTTGTCCGCCGAGCTCCGGCAGGTCTCGCACACCCCGGGCAGTTCACTCCGTCCCTGAGGCCTGCCTGCCTCGTGGCGAGCCCCGACCTCGCGTGGTACATTGCCCAGGCTCCTGCGCCGCCCCTCCGCAGCAGTGCGTCCCGGTCAGATTTCTCAGTCGGCTAATTCCAGCTCCGAACGTCGGATCGCCCCCAAACTCGGACAGGATCGGCAGGATACATAGGCTCACACTCGCTGAGAGTTTCAGGTGGATACCTGCAGGCTAAGAGGATAAATGCAGGATAGTTCTGAGCAGGCAGCCAGAACCTCACTAAAGTGCAGCCATTAGCTCGTGCGCCCTCTAGCGCCCCCCTCTCCCTGATGACATCTCAAATGACATCACTGATGACATCATCTTTGTGATAGCTTGGCAGATCTCCTCTCACCCTAATATAACCTTTGATACACACACTCAAAAATAGAAACTAACATTTTCAAAACAATGGAAATACCAATACTACTTACAACACACCTATTCAGTAATTCCAAGATCTACACACACATGCACTTTTTTACCAACAGACCTATACAGTCACTCATACATGTACTCACTCGTCATATGTACTCATACACCTATACATCCTGTTACACACCGACACTCATCCATAGAGTTACTCACACACAGTCACACATGCAAAGTATCAAACATCCATTAAATTGCATATACAGTTATACACATACCACCACACTTACTGCTACAGAAATGTAAACAAACGTACTCTCTTAAGCAATCACTTAGAGAAATACATACTAATTTACACAGGAACTCTTCCAATCTCTCACTCTCACATATACTCACTTACATATACACCAATACTCACATATACTAGTTTAAAACATATGTGGTTACTCATAAAGACACTATTGAGACAGTCATTCACTCACTAACACACCCATACACACACTCATCCAACCATACAGTCCTGCACACATGCTGTTTTCAACACATACCAACAGTGAGTCACTCATTCATGCATCTATGCACTACGTAATATTCCCAACAAACCATACAGACACTCATACGGATACTCAAAAAACCAACTAATAACCTATATAGACACTCATGTACCTACTCACCAACCAATGCAGCAACTTATACACAAAGTGAGATACTGATACAGATATTTACATATTTAAACATTACTCACTAACCCATGTATTGACTAAGATACACCTAATCAGTCAGTTATACAATCAATAAAAAATATATATATATATCTGCTACTAAATGGAAATATAAAGAGTTTTGGCAGCACCTATTTGATGGTCTGTGCGCCCGTCTTTGTGAAACATCTATAAACGTGGGGTGGAGAGTGATAGATAGATATATTAATATATATATAAATATCTGTAATAATGGAAAAGTAAAAATGTCCTACCTGTAGATGGAGAGTAGAACTGTTTGATTAGGAATCTGCAGGTAAATCAAGTATCCACCAGAAACATTATTACCGAAGGTAAGTAAGTTTTCCTTCAGATGGATACTTCTACCACCAGCTTCCTCACCTTGAATACACTCCTCACCTTGAATACATTTCTCTGACAAAATAATTGATGTGGTGAGTCTGAAAGGATGGCTATACAAGGAAATCATGTAGTACTGAATGCTCGAAATGCCAATTGAAACAGGAATGTTTGGTGAAGATGGGAAGGGATGCCCACTTGCTGCTTTACGTATGTCCACCACGAGCACTCCCCTCACCAGGATTGTAGTGAAAAACGTTCCTCTGGTGAAGTGACCCAGATTTGCTCAGGTGGCTCCTTCTTTACTAAAGCATATCAAATATTTATGCACAAAAGAATCCAACGAGAGAGTGTTCTTTTCTGGACTGCTTTTCCCTTCCTTTGGCCTGTTATCCTATAAAGAGCTGATCTTTTGATCTGATCTGTTGTGCAGTCAATAAAGAAGCGGACCACACTTCTATGGTCTATCATGTGCTGTTTCTGGTCCTCCTTTATTTGGTGTGGTGGGGTTAAAATATGTGCAGGGTGATAGACTGACTAAGATAGATGGGAGAGACCATCTTTAATAGGAAACCCAACTAAGTTCGAAGTACTAGCTCGCCAGGAAGAAACATGAAAGAAATGGACAAACGTTTATGACCTTCATTTTGCTAATGTGATGGACCCAGTTATAGCAACCAAAAATACAGTTTTGAAAGTTAGGGACTGCAACTGTAAAATGGGTAGAGGCTCAAACGGAGCCCACATCAAAAAAGAAGTTAGAAGCAATTGCTAGTCCTATTGAGGAACAGTAAACAGTGTTGGTGGAAATACATTTTTGAGTCGCTTCAAAAGTGAACCACCACTGGTGACAAATAAGAATGATTGATCTGGCATTCACAAAAAGCCGGCAAAACTGCTATATTTTCCTTTTGCTGCACCCACAGCACCCCATGTTGGGCCAAGATAAGCCAACTGCGGGATGTTGGCTTAGATTACCTTCAGAGCATTGATTTTGTTGTTGGAACACCAGGAAACAAAATTGGGCAGTGTGCCAGAATAGACATAATTAAGGAACGAGGAGGAAATAAAATAGCATTGACAACCTATGTCGTAAGGCAGAAATCTTGAAGGAAGGTGGAGATTAGATATAGAATGTTCCCACCATAATCAGGAGAGGAGATCCATTCTGAGTGTAAAACAAAACAGAAAATGACCAGGTGTGGAATATATGTGTATCTCACCCTTCTCAGCTAATCCAGGGCAATGAGAAGGGCGTGGACTCTGTCTTGTCTAATCTTCCTTAGAACTTGAGGAATCAAAAACATGGGAGGAAACACAACATTAAGTAGTATCTCAATCCCATAAGGCCCCCTGTAACAGAAGCTGGAGGGCACAGAGCAGCAGGCAGTGGGTGTTCTCATGAGTGGCAAAAAGGTTCACTGGATAAAAAAGCCCAAAGGGCGAAGGGCCCTTGAACTACGTCTGGGTGGAAACACTACTTATGATCTATGAGACACTGTTAGCTAGGCTTTGCTCTGATGTTCAATAAGTCAATTAGATGGTTGGCAACCCTCCACAGCCCTCTCCGGTTGGTTCTTGAGGTAGAGGATGACCTCCTGCGATCCCACACCTTCCTGTCATATTGTCAGTTAAGATCTAGACTGGCTATCCCCCGAACAGACTGGAGGAAGTCCTTGAGCGCTAACTAAATTGCCCATAGATCTAGCAGATTGATGTGTAAACTCTGCTCCTTTGGAGACCAGAGGCATCTGATCTCCAGATCCCCTTGATGCATCCGAATGTGGACCATCTGTCACTTTTGTACGACGACTGCCGTCCTTTATGAGGATCAAAAAGCAAAGAGAATAGCACACACCTCTGTACTTTTATTATGCTCTTGCATCAACACTGCTGCTCTCTTTTATAGCAGGACCACCACTGTTTGCTGCACGATGTTGAGATGTTCTGCAGATTGACTGTTGGGGAAGCATTCTAGCAGTTGCTGCTGGAAAGGTATGTCCTGTTGGTACAAAGTAATGCTCTTCCAGGCCTATAAATTAGAGAATACATATCCTCCCACTGGCAGTACATTTACTTTCAGCCAAACTACTGTGGCTTCCTGGTGGTGCTTGGGAGGAGAAATAGGAATTAACTTGTTTTTCATGGTCTTTTCCTCGGCCTCTGTACAGGCGCAGGAGTTAATTGATCTGCTGTTGCATTGAGGCTGATGAAAATGGATGCTATTTGTAGGGGGTATCCCCTGGTACAAGATATTGGTTCGCAAAAAGTGCTTCTCTCTGATGCTTGAAGACCTAATGACCTATCTGTAGCTCGACCCTCCATAAAATCTTTCGAAAGCAGTATCTGTCTTTTTGCCAAAAAGTTTCTAAACATGAAAAGGAATGTCTATTAAAGTATTTTGACAGTCTCCAGTAAAGCCTGCGGCATGGATCCAAGCAGTTCTCTTTAGGGGAATTGAAGAGCTCATGGAATGAGCACTGGAATCAGCTGTGTCTAATCCAGTTTTTATTATGTGATGGCTTGCATCATCTCTGTCTCAAACCACCCCAGCAAAGTGTGGTCTGAGGTGGTCTGGTAGGTTGGCAACTACCTTAGATGCCATATACCATAGGCCATGTGTGTAGTGACCAAGAGGGCATGTTGCATTCATGGATCACTGTCCTTTAGTCCTGTTAACTACTTAAGTAGTGATAGGGTGTGGCCATGGTTCCCTCACTGTCTCGATCACTGTTGCATTAAAGAGAAGAAAGGGTTCATTAGATGGAGTTGATCTTTGTAGAACCTCTTTTAAAATGTTAGGATGGTGCTCTAGTGAAGGAAGGGTAAGTTCTAAGGTCGCTCATGGTTTTTTCAGCATTAAATGAAAATACACTATTTCTGGTGGAACTGGACATTGGGCTGGAAGTATGTCTATTTGAGGAGAAGTGTCAAGTCCATTGGCTTTCTGAAGGGATGTGAGGTCTGTGGAACCAGAAGAAAGGAAGGCATTAAAGGGACTTCAACATGTGTACGCGCCTGACCTTGACCCAAGTCTAAATCAAATAGATTGTGAATATGGACACAGTTAAGACTGTTAGGGTCCTCTCTGTTCCCTTCCTCCTTAGGTAGACTCCCTTCTTGGCCATACTTTTTTGACTGGCAGTAGAGGTGACTCAAGTGATGTAGTATCACTTGAGGCATCAAAGGTGACAGTGCCAAGGTGATACTCTGTGTTGGTCCTGGCATTGGTGATGGTGGTGGTGACGGCCCTGGGACGTTAGCCTCAAGGGTACGTAAATTTTAAATAACAACCTCAGGAGGAGTGCAAATGGCACATTCAGCATTGGAAGGGAGCAGAATGATGTCCCATACAGACCCATGGGGCCAGGTGGCACACCAAAAGGACTCCTGTTGTTTGAAACATCTCTAGCATCTCTTGGAGGAACAATGCTGGATTTGTTCTTGGTCCTGGAAAATCAGGGTAAGCCTGTGTTGGTACTGAGAAATCCAGAGGCAGTTGGGGTTCCAGTGTTGGTACTGGGGTCAGTGGAGTCAGCAAAGCGAATTGAGGGGACAGCTCAACTAACTGTGGCTTCAACAGAGATTGGAGTTGGGTATAAACCCTGGGAATCCTACCTCAGTATTTGTATATGCTGGGGGGAGACGAGTGGTTCAGCAACATCTTTTTCCCTTGAAGATTTTGATGAGGGAGAGGAGAAGGAAGTGGACCTTGATCTGCAGCAACCACTTCTGTGGCCTCCCCCCTTTTCCCCATCCATAACAAGTTTGGCTTCTTGTAAGCTTATTGCCTTCTGCTTCATGTTCCAGCAAAGATCACAACTCAACGGGTTTCGCCTCAAGCTGAGGCACCATAGATTAACGTGTAGAGCTGTAATAGAAATTTGTTCATCACATTTCCAAAGGGCTTTAATTCTGACGTTTTAGGGGGTGTCAGTGTCTGTCATCTGCACAGCACTGTAGGAAGCTGGCTTTTTATGTTGTTCACCAAAATGAGTTACACTATGTTGAAAGTCCAGATGACCCCTAATGTTTTACAGGCCTTAAACTAATAATCCCAAATGCTCTCTTTGTGGTAGTGTAGACTAGCAGGTTAGGCTTATCTGAGGGTAGTGTTGAGCATATGTTGTACTCACAGAGTCAATAAATGAGACACATAATCAAGAAGAAACTCGAGACCAATTTAGAAAAATAACAGATTTTTATATAATTTTAGACACCAGGATTATCAGAATCAGATAAGTACTTTAGATGTTATAGATTTTCACAGGAAAATCAGTAGAAAGTCAACCTGTCAGATTTGAGCAATAAGCCTTGAATGCAGTAGTGCTATCCTATGGCAGAATCATTCACTGCATAGGTACACTTACAGATGACTTACAGAACTGTTCTTCTGGACTTAAGGTAAGTAGGGGCCTCAGTCCAAAGAAAGTAACAGCAGTTTAAGTTTACCTGCCCTGGGTGTCTGGGTGCAGAGGTGCTATATGCAGTGATAGCTTTGAACTCTACATGCTAAAGTCAATGTGCAGAGTACCATTTACATTTACATTACCTGTAAGAAAAGTACTGGAGGTGGGGATGGGGGTGCCAGTCTGGCAGAACCTGAGGGTGGGGAGCTCAGCTCTTGAGAGTCACAGGACCACAGAGGCATTGTCGATTTACTTGAGCACCGGCGGGGGGCTCGGGTGCAGAGGAGTTTAGTTTGGTGGGTCGGGCTATCCCTATTCTTGGTGAACCTGCAGAAGAGGGAAAGAAACACAGCAGTGCCACTCTCAGTGTGGAACTGGCCTCTCTTGAAGTCCCTTGACGTATAGGTAACTTTTGGCGGTGGTGGTGTGTGGTGGTGTGAACACAAACAAGCCTTGGTGCTTGCAACTGGCTCTGGTACCCCAGGTATTGGTGTAGAGAGGTTCTGGGAAGACTCAGCGTCTCAAGATCTAGATGTATAGACGCTGCTGACCTCCTGGACACTTGGTGACCTCTTCTTGGTGAGTTGCTCCCTCGGTAGACCCGATGGTCAGCAAAACAATGTACCAGATAGATGCGGTCAGCGCTTGCAGGTGCAGGAAAGTGTCTCTTCCTTTCCAAGGGAGATATTGCTTGTTCGATGAAGTGCTGGGCAGACCTGCAAGGGTTTGGGGAGACTGTTTCACTTCTGGATGAGTCGGTCTTTGTGATTGTTGGGACAGCAGCAGCCAGGCAGGGATTTACGACAAGTCTGGTGCTGGTCCGCAGTTCTCCCATCTTCGGCTCTTCTTTATCCCTCTACTTCTTTCAGGCAGACAAATCTGAGTCTAGTGTCTAGGGGCCACCTAAATACTACATTCAAGGGTGTTAAGGGGAGTGAAAGGTAGTAGCCAATGGGCTGCTTGCCCCTGGGGTCACTAACCCACCATATGACCACTTCCTGTTGGGAGTGGGGATACCCGTGTCCCAGAGTTCCAAATCCCACCAAACACAAGATAGTGGAAATTTTCTTTAGTGGAGCACATCAGGTAGCCCAACTTAGGAGTGTGACTAGCCTGGAGGTGCAACACACCTACTAAAGACCTAATTTCTCAACCGTTTTTTGTGGCAAATGGGCCTCAGACCAGGTGTTGGCATTCTCCAGGTCTGGAGGTAGTCGGTGTTGCATATTAAATGTGGCAGAAGCTTTGAAGCAAAACAATCAAGCTCGTCAATTCTTCCCAGAGCAAGACCTTAAAGCCCTGGTCCAATCGCTGGTCCTCTCCAGACTGGACTACTGCAATTCTCTTCTTACTGGCCTCCCCAAATCCCACCTGTCCCCCCTTAAATCTGTTCTCCATTCAGCAGCTCGCTTCATTTATGAGGCCAAAAGAAGCGACCACATCACACCCATGTTATCCACCCTCCGCTGGCTTCCCATCGAGGCAAGATCTATCTACAAGACTACCTGTATCACCCACAAAGCCTTGCACTCCTCCTCTCCTCGCTACCTGGCGAAGAAACTGAAACTCTCGGGAGGCTCTAGACCATCACGTAATGCAGAAAATTTACTGCTTGAACCTCTTACTTTCAAGAAGGAAAGATTGATGGCCCAATCCTTTTCAGGCAATGCAGTGAGAATCTGGAACTCACTTCCGACTCAGCTCAGGACCACCACCTCCTCCCAGGCCTTAAAAACTGACCTCAAAGTTATCCTCCTTCAAAGACACTTCCAAATTTAATTCACACCCAGTTTTATCTTCACTTTACACTCTTTTGCACTGCGTCCATCACTCTCACTATCTCTTGGATCCTATAGAGCTCCCTATATACATCACACTATTTTGAAAACATTCGCAAGCTCCCCTCTCTTAGAGAGAGGGTTGTAGCCCTTGGTTACACTAGTGAGCAACTAGAAGGAGTTCCCAGATGATGAAGCATTTCACTTCGGTGAGTGATGGGATTCCAAAATGTTTTTAAGGATTTTCCTTTTTTAAGGATTGTCCTCTGAGAATAGGAACACAGTTCTTTAGGTCTACTCTTGCAGAAGGTTCGGTTTAGACTCATTAGACCCGTGGATAGGTTGATTGTTTTGTGAGTTATTATTGGGGAATATATCCACGCATGGTCTTTAAATGTTCCCTTAGACGCTCTACTCTTTGTCGGTTATTATTTTTTAGAAGCTTTGAAGCCTCTGGTCTTGGTATGCAAATTCACTAGCCATCCTGCTGGAGGAGGTAATAACACCTGCTCTGGAGCAGACATTGTTTCCTGGCCACAGAGAGTGCCGGCTCTCACCTACAGGGGGTCAGAGACTCATCTGTGGTGGCAGGTTGGATGATACCGGTCAGCCAGCACACTAAGATACTAGTAGGTTTCAAGGGGCACCTCTAAGGTGCCCTCAGGGTGCATGTCAGGACAAATCCAATACTGGCATCAGTATGGGTTTGGTAAGACGAGGCATTTGATTAGAAACACTATTATTTTCAGTGATCTATTATGGAGTTGGGTAACTCATAATGACTAATACCCAGTACATATACTTAACATAGTTCCCTGATCACTTGAAATATCTAGCAATAGAACTAGACATCACAGGGGCATATCTACACATGCAGATGTACTCTCACATGTAATATAACACACCCTACCTTAGGGCTTTTCAGGCTTGCTGTAGGAGTGACTTATATATGTTGCATGCAGTGTCTGTGGGCATGACACACAGGGTGTGCTAGGTCATGTTATCAGAAGGGTGTGCACCTTTTTACACAGCCTGCAGTGGCAGTCTGCATGTAGTGTTAGTGAGGGTCCCTTACGGAGGCACAGTACATGCTGCAGCCCTTAGGGACCCTCTTTAGTACCATGGCCTAGGTAACATGGGTACCATGTACACCAAGGGTGTGAAAGTTCTTGCCAGCTGGGTTACAATTGAACATGACAGTTTTAGGGGAAAGAACACTGGCACTGGGGCCCGGTTAACAAGCTTCAGTGCACTGTCAGAGTCGAACAACTAGCATCAAGCACTTCAAATGGGAGCAAAAAGTGGGGGGACATTTGCAAAGATGTCAAACTTGCTACAAGCACCAAATCTCTTTCCTCATGTGAGGTGAAGAGTGAAGCTCCGGACCCACATCTAAAGACATTGTAAAAATGGAACTGATATTGAGTCCCCAAAGTGCCTGCTTTGTGGCTTCATTGACTGCATCACATGTCCACTTCCAGTGTTGATATGGACCAAGTGCCAACTTCCAGCGCCAGAGAGGTATGACATAGGTTTCAGATCCAGTCTGCCATGGAATAGTCAAAGGGGAGGAGTCTGTAGGTAGAAGTAACCTAGTAATTCACTACAGTTGTAATTTACAAATGTTTCTGTAGCTCACAAATTCCTCCTGTCTGCACTTTGGTAACTTTGCATGTCAGTTTACTGGGGTATTCCATTGCTATGTCCTCAAACATTGCTTGCTTATACCTATTTTCTAACCCCCTGTCTGCGTAGTTTGTGTTGCATTAAGTATCCTTAACAAGAACTATAGGATTGCACCTTACTTTAAAAAAAATATTTTCCATGCAGTAAAAATATTTTTCAAGTGAATATATATCTTCCTATGTAAACAGGTACTCAGCATCTGAGTGAAACATTGCTGAATCATTTTAAAAATCGGCTGAACTCTAAGATAGTTATAATCAATTCAGTGCCCCAAATTGTTTAGAAGAGAATGTTAGATGACTTCATAATTCTTAAAAATGTGGGCATAACAGTTCTAAAAATGCATTCTGTTCTTTGTAGTAGTGCATATAAACTCTCTGAGAAGGCAAAAAGGATGTGTTTTAAAGCATGAATGATCCATTCTTTTAAATGTGTAGATTTCTTTCAAACGGGTTATCGTAAGACGTACACATTTTATTTTAAACGGTGCTCACAATATCTTGAAATGCACCCAATTTCGAATTGGTTGATTATTTTAAATGAGACCAGAAATGAATAACATTTTCGACTAGCTGATAGCGCACTCACTTTCAACAAGGCCAGAGAAACCATGCAGTGTCCTTTAAAAAATGTCCAGAAAGATTTATTAGGAAAAGCACAGCATTCTCCAAAACTCCAAGAACTGTTATAAATGTTGTACATAAATACAACAGAATTGTAAACAACCTATATGTTGCAACTCTTCAAAAGGTGCACAGATTAGATTTAAATTATTTGAAGAATTAAGATTATATGTACTGAATCATTCAAGAAGGCACGGAAGTCCATGAATGAATGAATGCAAGTCTTTAAAAATCACACACAATCTTTTCAGGGAGTACCTACTATTTCTTTTAATATTAAATACTTGCTGTTGTTAAATGACACTTGTGCAGTTTACACCCTTTCTTCCCTAAGTCATCAAAGCACCTTTCAGTAAACCTGCATTATGACTTTCCAAACATTTCCATTGCAGCCCGAAGTTTCACTAGTTTTGTTTGGATGAGCGTGTGCTTATTTCATTAAAACCTGCTCCAAATGCTTTATTATAAATGTGTGTTTAAAAACACACAGTTAGGACGTCTTTTTAGAAGTTGCACATCATTTTTTTTAAGATGTACAGAATTAATTAACATAAATTATTCATATGAAGTTTGAAGAGTACTTTAAAGAAACTGTGGACTGTGATGCAGCCTAGCTCAGAACTTGATTGTGGGCTTCAATTTTGGCATAGCTGTAATATTGCCCCTGTTGTGGTCATGCCAACTTTAGAGTTGTCCTCCCAGATCCCTCTATGTGCAGAAGCTGTGACACTCCACAGGTCACAACCGGCTTGGAGAACCAATGTGTATATAGTGAATGTGGTACTTGTATTTTAGAGCTGACCTTATCCACTTCTGCCACACTTGTTATGACACTGCTTGTGATGCAGTAAAAGTCAACAGGCGGAATATTTTGCAGTGGCGCATCTACAGTGCAGTGATTCATTTCTAATGGGCTCAATTTCTCGGTTCTTACAGCAAACTGGATGAAGATTATCTTTACATGGCATACGCTGATATCATGGCAAAGGTATGTTACACCGTGGCCAGCATTGTCCCAGTTACTGTTCTTGTTCTGTGTAAGGAAACTGCCAAGAAAGCAGTAGCATTACTATAGCACTAATTGGATAACTCCCCTCCCCAAATGTTAATCTATCCCCCTCAATGCTTCCCATTCCTTCTCTGGATTGAGTCCCCTGCTATGGCTTATTCCAGCAGTGAGGCCCTCATCAATAGCATCCTATCTCATATCCCGTGTACTATTCCAGCACTTGGATCCCCAGCAGCAGCACAGTGGCTATGACACTGTAGCAGATTAAATTAACAAGACCTGAATCAAAGAAAGACCATCTTAAGAGTCTATGAAAGTAGTTCACTCATAGTACAGCATGGGTTTGAGAAATACCATACTTTAATACAGCCTTGTTTGTCCTTCAATCATTAGAGCTGTCACCTTGAAGAGGGTGGGGAGGAAGGTGAAGAAGGAGAAGAGACTGAGATTCCGTTTGAGGTTTGTATCCACACTTAACTTGTGTTGATGGTACATATACCTTGCTGATGGGTTACCTTTGTGTCAGTTTTTCCCCTGTGATTTTCCCCTTTCCTCTTAAATGTAGGAAAAAGAGATGGAGAAACAGAAGTTGCTGTACCAGCAATCCCGCCTGCACAACCGCGGCGCTGCCGAGATGGTGCTGCAGATGATCAGCGCTTGTAAAGGTGAGTCATAGTGTGTATCTCTGGTTCCAGGTGTAGTTCAAATTCTTTGAAAATATACATTGTTCTGTGTAGCATGATCATACTTGTTTCTACTGATGTAATAGCCAGCTTAAAATTACTCTACAGACTGGTGTTCCCTAAAGAACTTAAGACAAAGGGGACCAACTCCAGTTTTTTCTGTAAATGGTTGCAATGGTATCTCCTGAAGGAAGGGAGGTGAATGAGACTCACTTGAAATCTGCCTGCAAATGGAGACATGTGCATTTCTGAAGTAAGTGCATCAACACACTAGGATCTATTGCTAGCTGCTGAGCAACCCTCATCTCAGTCTCAGTTGTCAGTAAAGTGAAAGTGAATTTCTGATGAAGACTTCTAGCTGCAGATTCCTCACCTTTTGAATATTCACCAGGCGTCAGACTGAATCCAGAAACTTTATAGCATTATCTCTGCATACCAGAAGGTAGCACCATGCGACTTCGCACTAACACCATTCCGCTCTGGAAATGACGTGCTGCAAAGGCACCACTCTTGCATGCTGATCCTGTTCCTTTCTTCCTACTCCATGAGATATTGGATCCAGAGCTCGCTCTCGTTTATCTGAGACGCTTACACCGATATTTTACATGTCTAGTGTTCAATGGCTGTCACCTCCTAAAACACCAAATTTTAGGTCCTGTAGGACTGTCATAAACAAATATCTGTGACAGATCCCGATAAGGTGTGCCTTTGGTGCATGGGGTCAAGCCATGACTCCAAGACCTGCGGCAACTGCTTGTCTATGAACCTGAATCTCATCAGGGAATGCTAAGGGAATCTTTACGTTGCCAAGCATAAGAAGACCCCCCCCCGCTGGTAGCATTATAAATCGCACTCCATGCCCAAGGCCTACTCTCGGTCCCATTTCTGGAATCAACAGAGCCGCTCCAGAGGTCGGTCCTCATCGTCCTCCAAGTCCTCAGATAAGCGTAAGCAACACACAAACAATCAAACAGAGATTCTGCTCCCTCACACCACCTGCATTCGCCTGAGCAAGCTAGTGGTGGTGCCACCATTCTTTATCTCGCTCCTGAAGTCGACCGACTTCAAAGCCGATCCCACCGTTGGTTCCTGCCCAATCCTAGCTTCCAGAGCCTTCAGCCACACCACATCAGATCGAAGAGTTCCACACAGCCATGTTCTGGCTCTTTGGATTCCTTCAGACTCCCTCTGGTGATCCTTTGGGCCTCAAGGAGCCAAGAGGGCTTCCACCTGTGACACCAACAGCGGGTTTGCCCTTATGGTCAGCTGGATTCTCCACACTTGGGTTACCTCCGACTTAGCTGTCAGCGGCAAGAACCACACTGGTTCGGGGCACGTCAACGGTGATGCACACTTCGTCACCTGAAGAAGTGGCACTGTCTGTCCTCTCTGACGATAGTCTGACATCAACCCACGTTGCACCTGAATCATCCCATGGCTCTGCTTCCCCCACTCGTGACCCGAGTGATGAGTGCGCTCAACACTACCAAGATGACAACAGGTATGAGAAGTTACAGGAGTCTAGTGGCCTTGATACCTCCCCGGAAACAGGTCTTTTTTCTTCCTCTGGACCAGCCACAGAGAAATGCATTTCCTACACCATGGTTATGCATACGGTGGCTGAAGCTCTTGACTTCCAGCTCCCCACCTTAGAGGTTAAAACTAATGTCCTGGTGACTCGGCTTTTCTTTCGCAACATCCCTCGCCAAAAAGCCTAGTGGTGCAGGCTTCCACCAGCCGCTCTAACTTGGACATGCTTCCCACCACTCAACCTGATAGGGAATCTATGCGAGTGGAAAAATGTGTGTCTCCTTTTTCTACTAGCTTTGCCCTCTTATCTGTTAATGCCAGCTGTTTGTTGGGATGCTACTAACGTCCTTTGTGATTCAGTAGCACAAGTCTTCTCTGGTGTGCCCAAAGACCTTTGCCCTGTAATATATCAGGCAATTCAAGATATTTGTGATGCTGCCAAATTCACAATTCATTGTGGCTTGGACACCACCGATTCCATCGGGTGGGCCATAGGCACCAGCGGTACCATTTGCCACCATGTGTGGCTGCAAACGACTGGGTTCTCTGGCAATGTCCAGTCCTCCCTGATGGAAATTTCCTTTGATGGGACTCGCCTGTTCAGGGAAAAAGCTGCATTTTCTCTTGAGCGCTTTAAGGAGACCAAGGCTACTGCTCACTCTCTGGGCCTTTCAGCCCTGCCTCGCCAACCGCACCAGTTCCACTGTTCCTTTCACAGCTTTGGCTGAGGTGTTCCTTACCTCAAATCCATCCAAACCCCACCAGGAACCCAGTAGTTTCACTGTAGAGACAGTGGTGGCTACTGCCCCAATGGGTAAGGTCAACGCACCACCTAGTCTGCCGCACCACCTTCAGCCCCACCTGCCAAATGTCTTTAGCGTACATTTGCAGGGACACAGCTACTCAAAATTGTCACTGCGACATGTTGGTTTTACAGCTTGTTCTCGGGGTACACCTTATCCTTTCTCTCTTTTCCTCCGCACTTACTACCGTCCCTTCAGTGACTGACTGAGGACCATCTTTCAATTTTGCAGGAGGAAGTGCAAGACGTTTTGGTCAAAAGCGCTTTTGAGAAAGTGTTATTGCCAGAAGTAGGATGTGGCTGATATTCCCACGACTTTCTGGTGCCCAAGAAAGACATAGGTCTTCCACCTATTCTAGATCTGCGCCCTCTCAATGCCTTCCTCCAGAAGGAGAAGTTCAAAATGCTTACCCTTGCCCATGTTTTGTCTGTCCTCGACCCTGGAGACTGGATGGTAGCGTTGGACCAGCAGGATGCCTATTTCCATATTCATGTCCTGCCAGCCCATCAGCACTGTCTGCGGTTCATAGTGGGCGAGGAGCATTTTCAGTTCACTCTTCTCTCCTTTGGTCCTACAAGGCACCCATCGGGTGTCCACAAAAGTGATGGCAGTGGTGGAGGCATACCTTTGGAAGTCTGGGGTGCCACTCTTCCCCTAGCCTGGCAATTATCTGTTGTAGGCCAGCTCGCCCAGTAGTCATCAACCACCTACAGACTACTGCAAACCTTCTGTCATCTTGGGGGTTCACTGTCAACCAAAGTCACACCCTACTCCTCAGATGCTCTCCTGTATCAGAGCCATTCTGGACACGGACACAATTCGGTTTCATGCCTTTCCCCTGGGAAATAGAGTCCAGGACATTCAGGCTATGATCCTGAACTTTCAGCTTCGGTCCTGGATTTCATTTGGGTCGCCTATGAGGCTGCTATGACTGCTGACCTCCTGCAACCTGTTGAAGGAGGACGCCAGGTGCCATTTGCGGATAGTGCAGTGGGATCGGAAGTCCCAGTGGGCTAGCATCCGGGGAACCTTTGTCTCCACATTCAGATTTTGGAAGAAACTGCAAAAGATCTGCAGTGGTAGTTATTGGGCTGCAATTGGGTCATTGCCAGACCCTTCTCCCTTCCCCGCCAAGAGCTGACATTGGAGACCAATGCATTGCTTCAGGGTTGGGGTGGCCATCAGGGGAAGTTGGAGATTAGAGGACTTTGGTCTCTGGCAGAGTTCCAGCTTCACATCAGCCTTCAGGTTCTAAGGGCATCCCCTGGACGTTAAAAACCTTTCTGCCATCCAGAAAGAGGTGGCTGATATAGGTACTCCCGGACAACACTGCTGCCAGGTAGTACTGCAACAAACAAGGCGGGGTGAGGTCACAGGTCCTGTGTCAGGAGTCCTTGCGCCTCAGGAAATGACTGGGTCATCAAGCAATTTTCCTGGTGATAAACCACCTGGCAGGGTCGTTGAATGCCAGGGCAGACAAGCTCAGCCATTGATGCCTAGTGGAACACGAATGGCCATCACACCCAGTTGGCGCAAGGTCTCTTCTACGAATGGGGAAAGCCTTGACTTGCCACATCCAAGAACGTGCAATGGCAGATGTTCTTCACTTTGTAGTTTCCAAGGCTTATCTCGTTCTGAGACGTGTTTCACCTCAAGTGGAAGGCAGTACTCCTGTATGCCTTTCGCCAATACCGCTACTGCCCTGAATTCTCAGGAAGATCAGTAATGACCTGGCCCAAGTCATTCTAGTGGCTCCGGCTGAAGCACTGAGAGTATGGTATCCTGAAATCAGGGGCTTGAGCATATGTCTTATAACCAGTATGCCTCAATAGGAGGACCTATTGTCACAGCAACAGGGCAGGGTGCTGCACCTGGGTCTTTGCAATCTTCATCTTAATGCATGGAGATTGATTGGTGACAGGTGATCACTTCCTATCCATCATCCAGGTGTGGTCATATTGCCAACCAGTCGGCCCTCAATGCAAACTTTGTAGACCTGTCGTTGGGACAAATTTGTGACTTGGTGCAGCACACACCAGATTGACCTCCTCCAGACCGTATTATTTACCATTCTGTTATTTGTTGTGTCTCTTCCCCAGCAAGGCTTTGCTTTGGCCACAGTTAAAGGTTATCTTTCGGCCTTCTTAGGGGGGCCGGATCAGCCCTCCATTTTTAAGTCACTGGTTATGATTAGATTTTTGCAAGGACTGCTACAGATTTCCCCCTTCTTCTTTTGTAATGCCCCATTAAAGCCCATAATCTGGTCCTGACTTATCTGATGTGCACTCTGTTCGAGCTGCTTCACATGTATCCTTTATGGTTCCTTACTTTCAATGCCATGTTCCTCATTGCCATTGTTTCTTCACAACATGTGTGTGAGTTTCAGGCTCTTTGTGTCAATCCGTCATACACTTCCTTCTTTCCAGGCAAACTGGTTTTGCAGACACAGGCACCCTTACTGCCAAAAGTTATAACATTATACCACGTCAGTCAAACCATCGCCTGTTCAGGGTTACATGCTCTGCCTCACACCCCTAAGGAGGAGAAGAGACTTCTTCACTTGGACCCCAAAAGATCACTGAGCTTCTACAGAGATCGTACCAAAGACCACAAGGTGGACAATCAGCTCTTTGTGGGCTTCACCGGAGGGAAAAAAAGGCAAGCTAGTGTAGAAGACAAACATCTCTTACTGGCCAGGGCTTGGCATTCAGATCTGCCATTCAATAGCAAAGAAGCTTGGGTTGGGCCCAAACCAGTTACGTGCTCTTACTAGAAGGGCTGAAGCTGCTATCCATGCATTGGCATGCAAAGTCCATGTTCTAGACATTTGTCAGGTGAGTAAGTGGGAGTACCTCCATACTTTTATGAATCAGTATTGCCTGGACCATCAGGTTCACAGGGAGAGGTGCATTTTGCCAACTCAGTCCTGTAGGACTTTCTGGCATTAGTCCGTCCTCAGGCCCATCTTACAAAAGGTGTTGCGTTGGTGCCTATTAAAAATGTGCCAAATCTCTATCAGAAGAGCAAATGACTTAACTTCAGTAACACTTTTTCTGGTAGAGACTATTGAGCCACAGATACCTCACCAACCCTCCCATCCTTCCTGTTCTTTGGTTGAACACTAGTGTTAGAACTGGCTATTTCTGGTAGGCTAAGGCTGACGCCAAAGCCAGGCAGAAACCACCATTCTAGTCAGGGCAAGGAAGTCACACGCCAAGATAACCTCTGCTCACCCCCTTGGTAGCTTGGCACAAGCGGTAAGGCTAAACTCGGAGGCAATGTGTAAAGCATTTGCGCCAGCGCACAACAGCAACAACATACTAGGCACACCACAAAAGAGACTCCACACAAGGTTATTATAAAAATAACTTTTGTATTGTAAAAACACATCAGATAAAATCACACATATACATTGTGCCAACTGGCACGGGCAATATTCACAGGGATTATGTACACAAGACAGGGCCACAAGGGCCACTGTCATAGTCAGATATAGAACTCCTAGATAATATGTAGAATATCAAATCACTTCTAGAATAAGAAATAATAAAACATAAAATGGTAATCACAAAGATAACAACCAGTAACCACTGGTAACAGGGACCAGGACCTTACTAGGACCACCTGTACTAAGAAAGAAGAACCACCTAAGTATCACACAGCATTAGGGGTCTAAGAAAGGATACATTACCCATGATGTAATAAACCTACATTCAGAGGAGTAAGAATAGAGCACATGATGCAATAAACTACATTCAGGGGTGCAGCGCAAGAAGACACATGATGACTAACCATTCAGAGGTGCAGCGCATGGAAAGGAAGACACATGATGCAGTAACACATTCAGAGGTGTTAAGAATAGGGCACATGATGCAATAAAATACATTCAGGGGTGCAGCGCAAGAAGACACATGATGACTAAACATTCAGAGGTGCAGCGCATGGAAAGGAAGACACATAATGCATAAACATTCAGAGGTGCCTAATAAATCAATAGCGCAAAAACACACAGTAGGCAATTACTATTTAAAAACATAGAAATCACATTGCGCCAACACTACATAAGCCACTACCTGTGGCAGTCCCTAGGCCAACTGGCCTTGTTGGGGCAAGGATGCCCTGGGTCCAAAGTCAGGGCGCGCTGCCATGCAGCGCCAGTCCAAAGTACAAAAAGCCTAAACGTGGCAGGTGCCCACTAAGTGCTGGGCACCTGGAGAATCAACAAAACGGCGCCAGCTAAGCCACACAGGCTCTGAAGCCAACACTGCGCACGTTGGAGCCACACAGGCTCTGGCCAACACTGGTCAAACGTTGGAGCCACACAGGCTCTTAAAAACACATATGGCCCCTCTGAGCCACACAGGCTCTCTTCAGCGTTGGGGCGACCCACTGCCATCCGGGGCCGCCCTGACTCTCCAGTCACTTCATAGAATGCCCCCAGCGCCTCTCAGGGCACGAAATACAAAACAAATGGGGCTGGGAGCCTCTCCGGGCTCCGTGCACGTTGGGGCGACCCACTGCCAACCGGGGCCGCCCATGAAGCCTTCATGGCTTCCTTCTGGCACTCTGGGTAACGTTGGGGCGGCCCACTGCCATCTGGGGCCGCCCTGGAAGCCTTCGTGGCTTCTCTTCACCGAGCGCGAGCTCGCGCTACTGCGGGGGAGGGGCGGACACCGACATCGCGTCCCGGCGCCCCTCCCCTGCTCTGCCCCACTCCAGCCCAGACTCACCGGGGCTCTCGTTGCTGCCGGTCTTCCTCCTGCAGCAGGGCTCCCTCGCATCACGGGAGCCCTGCGATCCGGCCGCCCTGCTGCCTCCTCTCTCTCGCCGGGGAGCCTCGCGGTGGGGGCAGGCACCGACAAATGTGCCTCGCGCCCCCTCCGCTTCCGTCCTCAGGCCGCTCCTCTCGCTGCAGGGCTCCCTCCGCTCACGGGAGCCCTGCCGACCAGCCGCCATCACTCGTCCTCCTTCTCTCCCCCGGGCAGCCTCTCTCCTCTCGGGCTGCGGGGGCGGGACTTCCGGCCGGCCGCGCTGGGATTGGCCGGCCGGCCATCCACTTCCGGGTCGCTGCGGGCAGCGCAGCGGCCCTTCTCCTTTAGGCAGGCAGGCGGGGAGGCATTTTAAAAGATCGGCAATACCGGCGTGGGCAGCCGAAGTTTAAATAAAGTAACAAATAAGCGAGGTGGGCACTCGCCAGGCTGGCAAAGCGCTCCTCAGCGCTAGAATCAAAAATAAAGCGCTCGAAAGCGCTATGGGCAATAAAGTGCTCCCAAAGCGCTAGAATAAAAAGTAAAAAGGGTCCTTCCAGCAATGCAGCTCCACCATGCTGCACAAAGGTCCAGAGAGTCCCAGGGGGCAAAGCAAAGTCCCCCCCATCAGCCCAGCAAGGCAGAGGGGTCCCCCAGGAGTCCAGGAAAGTCCATCAGGTGCCCAGGGCTGGGCAGAGCCAGGGATTCCCCTTAGCTCAAGCAGCAGCAGCCCCTGGCAGATTCAAGTTGAAAACAAGAACAATTTGGAAGGGGATACAACCCCTTTTTATACAGTGCAAAACCTTTGAAGTCCTTTGAAGCAGGCAGTGTGAGAACCAGCTGGACTGGTTTAGAGGGAAGTCCCCTTCAGTATCAGGGACAGAGGTGTCAGTCGCCCAGCGGGAGGTGGAGCCAGCTTTGTAGTTACACAGGAACAGCCCTTCACTATCAGGTGCCATCTCCTCCCACTTCCCTGGCAGCAGATGCTGCCTTTCATCCATGGGCTGACTTCAGACAACCTCCTGGGCTCTCCAGCCCCTGTCATCCTCAAACCAGACAGTCAATCCACAAGCAGGCCCATGCACTCTGGGCCAGGCTCACCAGCCAATCACACGCTAGCACCAACTTACACAAATATGCCAACTTCCAAAAGTAGGACTTCTAGACTAGACACAGCCATGTCGCATACATCATTTTGCGGCATTCATTCTCACGAGTTCTCTCATACCAAACTCGCCCCTGCACTCCCCACGCATCAGGAACTACCATGGGCATACATATTCCCCATTCATTCCTATGGGAGGGCAGGTCACTCACCATTCATCCACAGAGAGCTCAAGCACTTTACACTGTACCACAGTGAAAAAGTGCGCAGAGGCCTAAAATCACCAACACCAGGTTCCATAAATAGGCTAGGAAAACGCAAAAAGTCTAGGGGTGAACCTGCCTAATGGGCCGGGTCCAACACAACCCCCTTCCAGCCAAAACGCAGGGCAGACCAATCACACCACTGATGGGCTTCACTGCTTTGGGCGACAAAACCACGGACACGGCCTCGCACAGCAGGGACACCGTCCAGTTTTTCGCCACTCTGAACCTACATGGTTTCCTCCAAATAATAACTCTCTGACTCAACTAGGGTACCCCACTGGTACACACTAGTCATCCACAGCCAAGACCAGGCCATAGGCCATCCAAATCACAGGTCCTAACTAATCCACAGAGTGGGGGGTAGTAACCCCTGGCACACAATAGCCATGCTCCACTCTCTCTCTCAGTGTAGCTACAACCACCACTGATCCAACAACCTAGGGACCATACCCTCAGGCTGACCAGAGGTCACGGGCAAGAATGCCCCACCCTACCTCTACTTCTGGGTTTCCGCACCCTCACAGAAAAGCACTTCACCAGAACACAATTCTCCTACCAGATCAGGACCTCACCCCATCACTGGTCTACCACCTGGAAACTATTTCACTTCTGAGGTACAAAGCACACAGCACAGTTCTTCTTCAAGCAGGTGGGGGGACACAGCACACAGCAAAGTCCCCTTTCCTCTACCTTAGTGAAAACAACAAACTGCAGGTGAGCCCCAGAACACACAGCAAGAGCAGCCCCTCAGTCTCTTCAGCTGATCCACTTTGGTAGAGATTCCTCTTGACCTAGAAGTTTCCTAATCTCCCAACCTAAGATCTAAACCCTCAGGTTACACCGGGGTCAGAAGTAAGGACACTGTCCCTCTGCACCCCCTTCCAGTTCCAGTATGTCTCAGGCTAGACAGAGCACACGCCAGCGGCGTATCAGCGACACACTCTCTTCCAGTACTCCCTATCACAGGGTGATTCTCAGTATGTCCCAGGCTAGACAGAGCACACGCCAGCGGCGTATCAGTGACACACTTTCCTCCAGTACTCCTCCCAGGTCAGGCCACACCCCAACCTGGCTTTCCCCCCTCCTCGGGGAACGACCTCCAGAAGCCCCACAAATGGTCAGGCACTCTAGACGGTCAAATGCTCAGCGAGCCAGGACTTCTGCACCCTCCACTTAGGAGCGGTACTGCCCCACACTAGGACCGCCGGAGTTCTGGTTACAGACACTCCCCGTCCTCTAGACACAGGAAGATCCTCCTCAAATGACCTATGTACAGCTTAGGCCCCTGACCTGGCGCTCCCTTAAGGAACCCTCCAGGCCCTGAGATAGAGTTTCAGGCCAACGTGGGACACACCGTCCCACACTCACTCCGCCTCCACTGAGACAGGGCTTGAGCCCCTACACCCCTACCATACTACTGGGACCAAGCTGGGTTACACATGAACCTCTTCCCCTTTACAGGATCATCAGATACACAAGCCACTCCTTTTGGAACCACTCCCTAATGCCTCTGCAAGACATCTAGCACACCGCCAGACATCCACCTTCTTGTCCAGTGCCTCTGCAGGACCTCCTGCACACCACCAGAGGTACACCTCTCATGCAAGCTCTTTAACAAAAAGAAAACTCACACCAACTCCTCCAGTTCAGCACATCATTCGTTCGCACACTCCCCCCCCTCGGACTGGTAAGGCAGTTTCCACCACCCCTGATCACTCAACCTGACCACACGTGACACAGGTACCAAACTCTGGGAGCGGGGAATGGGAATTAACACACTGGACACATTAAAGCTGCCACCACTGGATCCTACCACACTGGGGAATCCAGACACACACTACACTCAGGGAACAACCACCCTCCTGAGCAAGTCATTTCTCCTCACACTCCCTCTCTTCCATCTACCCACACAGGGACAGGATTTGGGATTGGACATTGGACCCAGCAAGGGATTCCTAAGCTATGGGAACCTCCCCCTCTACTGGCGTCCCGCCCTGTCACTTTCTCTCATCTGCCACTAAACATAAAGCGCAGAAACACATTTGAAAATGACACTCTTGAGGAAAAAAATCAAAAACAATAATCCCAAACATGTGACTATCTGAAAAAACAATTGCAGAGTTTTGTAATGTAGCCAGTTGTCGCTATGGCACTGCGCAAACACAAGTTCCAAATCCGCACCGCTGACCAACAATGTTAGAACTGGCTATTTCTGGTAGGCTAAGGCTGACGCCAAAGCCAGGCAGAAACCACCATTCTAGTCAGGGCAAGGAAGTCACACGCCAAGATAACCTCTGCTCACCCCCTTGGTAGCTTGGCACAAGCGGTAAGGCTAAACTCGGAGGCAATGTGTAAAGCATTTGCGCCAGCGCACAACAGCAACAACATACTAGGCACACCACAAAAGAGACTCCACACAAGGTTATTATAAAAATAACTTTTGTATTGTAAAAACACATCAGATAAAATCACACATATACATTGTGCCAACTGGCACGGGCAATATTCACAGGGATTATGTACACAAGACAGGGCCACAAGGGCCACTGTCATAGTCAGATATAGAACTCCTAGATAATATGTAGAATATCAAATCACTTCTAGAATAAGAAATAATAAAACATAAAATGGTAATCACAAAGATAACAACCAGTAACCACTGGTAACAGGGACCAGGACCTTACTAGGACCACCTGTACTAAGAAAGAAGAACCACCTAAGTATCACACAGCATTAGGGGTCTAAGAAAGGATACATTACCCATGATGTAATAAACCTACATTCAGAGGAGTAAGAATAGAGCACATGATGCAATAAACTACATTCAGGGGTGCAGCGCAAGAAGACACATGATGACTAACCATTCAGAGGTGCAGCGCATGGAAAGGAAGACACATGATGCAGTAACACATTCAGAGGTGTTAAGAATAGGGCACATGATGCAATAAAATACATTCAGGGGTGCAGCGCAAGAAGACACATGATGACTAAACATTCAGAGGTGCAGCGCATGGAAAGGAAGACACATAATGCATAAACATTCAGAGGTGCCTAATAAATCAATAGCGCAAAAACACACAGTAGGCAATTACTATTTAAAAACATAGAAATCACATTGCGCCAACACTACATAAGCCACTACCTGTGGCAGTCCCTAGGCCAACTGGCCTTGTTGGGGCAAGGATGCCCTGGGTCCAAAGTCAGGGCGCGCTGCCATGCAGCGCCAGTCCAAAGTACAAAAAGCCTAAACGTGGCAGGTGCCCACTAAGTGCTGGGCACCTGGAGAATCAACAAAACGGCGCCAGCTAAGCCACACAGGCTCTGAAGCCAACACTGCGCACGTTGGAGCCACACAGGCTCTGGCCAACACTGGTCAAACGTTGGAGCCACACAGGCTCTTAAAAACACATATGGCCCCTCTGAGCCACACAGGCTCTCTTCAGCGTTGGGGCGACCCACTGCCATCCGGGGCCGCCCTGACTCTCCAGTCACTTCATAGAATGCCCCCAGCGCCTCTCAGGGCACGAAATACAAAACAAATGGGGCTGGGAGCCTCTCCGGGCTCCGTGCACGTTGGGGCGACCCACTGCCAACCGGGGCCGCCCATGAAGCCTTCATGGCTTCCTTCTGGCACTCTGGGTAACGTTGGGGCGGCCCACTGCCATCTGGGGCCGCCCTGGAAGCCTTCGTGGCTTCTCTTCACCGAGCGCGAGCTCGCGCTACTGCGGGGGAGGGGCGGACACCGACATCGCGTCCCGGCGCCCCTCCCCTGCTCTGCCCCACTCCAGCCCAGACTCACCGGGGCTCTCGTTGCTGCCGGTCTTCCTCCTGCAGCAGGGCTCCCTCGCATCACGGGAGCCCTGCGATCCGGCCGCCCTGCTGCCTCCTCTCTCTCGCCGGGGAGCCTCGCGGTGGGGGCAGGCACCGACAAATGTGCCTCGCGCCCCCTCCGCTTCCGTCCTCAGGCCGCTCCTCTCGCTGCAGGGCTCCCTCCGCTCACGGGAGCCCTGCCGACCAGCCGCCATCACTCGTCCTCCTTCTCTCCCCCGGGCAGCCTCTCTCCTCTCGGGCTGCGGGGGCGGGACTTCCGGCCGGCCGCGCTGGGATTGGCCGGCCGGCCATCCACTTCCGGGTCGCTGCGGGCAGCGCAGCGGCCCTTCTCCTTTAGGCAGGCAGGCGGGGAGGCATTTTAAAAGATCGGCAATACCGGCGTGGGCAGCCGAAGTTTAAATAAAGTAACAAATAAGCGAGGTGGGCACTCGCCAGGCTGGCAAAGCGCTCCTCAGCGCTAGAATCAAAAATAAAGCGCTCGAAAGCGCTATGGGCAATAAAGTGCTCCCAAAGCGCTAGAATAAAAAGTAAAAAGGGTCCTTCCAGCAATGCAGCTCCACCATGCTGCACAAAGGTCCAGAGAGTCCCAGGGGGCAAAGCAAAGTCCCCCCCATCAGCCCAGCAAGGCAGAGGGGTCCCCCAGGAGTCCAGGAAAGTCCATCAGGTGCCCAGGGCTGGGCAGAGCCAGGGATTCCCCTTAGCTCAAGCAGCAGCAGCCCCTGGCAGATTCAAGTTGAAAACAAGAACAATTTGGAAGGGGATACAACCCCTTTTTATACAGTGCAAAACCTTTGAAGTCCTTTGAAGCAGGCAGTGTGAGAACCAGCTGGACTGGTTTAGAGGGAAGTCCCCTTCAGTATCAGGGACAGAGGTGTCAGTCGCCCAGCGGGAGGTGGAGCCAGCTTTGTAGTTACACAGGAACAGCCCTTCACTATCAGGTGCCATCTCCTCCCACTTCCCTGGCAGCAGATGCTGCCTTTCATCCATGGGCTGACTTCAGACAACCTCCTGGGCTCTCCAGCCCCTGTCATCCTCAAACCAGACAGTCAATCCACAAGCAGGCCCATGCACTCTGGGCCAGGCTCACCAGCCAATCACACGCTAGCACCAACTTACACAAATATGCCAACTTCCAAAAGTAGGACTTCTAGACTAGACACAGCCATGTCGCATACATCATTTTGCGGCATTCATTCTCACGAGTTCTCTCATACCAAACTCGCCCCTGCACTCCCCACGCATCAGGAACTACCATGGGCATACATATTCCCCATTCATTCCTATGGGAGGGCAGGTCACTCACCATTCATCCACAGAGAGCTCAAGCACTTTACACTGTACCACAGTGAAAAAGTGCGCAGAGGCCTAAAATCACCAACACCAGGTTCCATAAATAGGCTAGGAAAACGCAAAAAGTCTAGGGGTGAACCTGCCTAATGGGCCGGGTCCAACACAACCCCCTTCCAGCCAAAACGCAGGGCAGACCAATCACACCACTGATGGGCTTCACTGCTTTGGGCGACAAAACCACGGACACGGCCTCGCACAGCAGGGACACCGTCCAGTTTTTCGCCACTCTGAACCTACATGGTTTCCTCCAAATAATAACTCTCTGACTCAACTAGGGTACCCCACTGGTACACACTAGTCATCCACAGCCAAGACCAGGCCATAGGCCATCCAAATCACAGGTCCTAACTAATCCACAGAGTGGGGGGTAGTAACCCCTGGCACACAATAGCCATGCTCCACTCTCTCTCTCAGTGTAGCTACAACCACCACTGATCCAACAACCTAGGGACCATACCCTCAGGCTGACCAGAGGTCACGGGCAAGAATGCCCCACCCTACCTCTACTTCTGGGTTTCCGCACCCTCACAGAAAAGCACTTCACCAGAACACAATTCTCCTACCAGATCAGGACCTCACCCCATCACTGGTCTACCACCTGGAAACTATTTCACTTCTGAGGTACAAAGCACACAGCACAGTTCCTCTTCAAGCAGGTGGGGGGACACAGCACACAGCAAAGTCCCCTTTCCTCTACCTTAGTGAAAACAACAAACTGCAGGTGAGCCCCAGAACACACAGCAAGAGCAGCCCCTCAGTCTCTTCAGCTGATCCACTTTGGTAGAGATTCCTCTTGACCTAGAAGTTTCCTAATCTCCCAACCTAAGATCTAAACCCTCAGGTTACACCGGGGTCAGAAGTAAGGACACTGTCCCTCTGCACCCCCTTCCAGTTCCAGTATGTCTCAGGCTAGACAGAGCACACGCCAGCGGCGTATCAGCGACACACTCTCTTCCAGTACTCCCTATCACAGGGTGATTCTCAGTATGTCCCAGGCTAGACAGAGCACACGCCAGCGGCGTATCAGTGACACACTTTCCTCCAGTACTCCTCCCAGGTCAGGCCACACCCCAACCTGGCTTTCCCCCCTCCTCGGGGAACGACCTCCAGAAGCCCCACAAATGGTCAGGCACTCTAGACGGTCAAATGCTCAGCGAGCCAGGACTTCTGCACCCTCCACTTAGGAGCGGTACTGCCCCACACTAGGACCGCCGGAGTTCTGGTTACAGACACTCCCCGTCCTCTAGACACAGGAAGATCCTCCTCAAATGACCTATGTACAGCTTAGGCCCCTGACCTGGCGCTCCCTTAAGGAACCCTCCAGGCCCTGAGATAGAGTTTCAGGCCAACGTGGGACACACCGTCCCACACTCACTCCGCCTCCACTGAGACAGGGCTTGAGCCCCTACACCCCTACCATACTACTGGGACCAAGCTGGGTTACACATGAACCTCTTCCCCTTTACAGGATCATCAGATACACAAGCCACTCCTTTTGGAACCACTCCCTAATGCCTCTGCAAGACATCTAGCACACCGCCAGACATCCACCTTCTTGTCCAGTGCCTCTGCAGGACCTCCTGCACACCACCAGAGGTACACCTCTCATGCAAGCTCTTTAACAAAAAGAAAACTCACACCAACTCCTCCAGTTCAGCACATCATTCGTTCGCACACTCCCCCCCCTCGGACTGGTAAGGCAGTTTCCACCACCCCTGATCACTCAACCTGACCACACGTGACACAGGTACCAAACTCTGGGAGCGGGGAATGGGAATTAACACACTGGACACATTAAAGCTGCCACCACTGGATCCTACCACACTGGGGAATCCAGACACACACTACACTCAGGGAACAACCACCCTCCTGAGCAAGTCATTTCTCCTCACACTCCCTCTCTTCCATCTACCCACACAGGGACAGGATTTGGGATTGGACATTGGACCCAGCAAGGGATTCCTAAGCTATGGGAACCTCCCCCTCTACTGGCGTCCCGCCCTGTCACTTTCTCTCATCTGCCACTAAACATAAAGCGCAGAAACACATTTGAAAATGACACTCTTGAGGAAAAAAATCAAAAACAATAATCCCAAACATGTGACTATCTGAAAAAACAATTGCAGAGTTTTGTAATGTAGCCAGTTGTCGCTATGGCACTGCGCAAACACAAGTTCCAAATCCGCACCGCTGACCAACAATGTTAGAACTGGCTATTTCTGGTAGGCTAAGGCTGACGCCAAAGCCAGGCAGAAACCACCATTCTAGTCAGGGCAAGGAAGTCACACGCCAAGATAACCTCTGCTCACCCCCTTGGTAGCTTGGCACAAGCGGTAAGGCTAAACTCGGAGGCAATGTGTAAAGCATTTGCGCCAGCGCACAACAGCAACAACATACTAGGCACACCACAAAAGAGACTCCACACAAGGTTATTATAAAAATAACTTTTGTATTGTAAAAACACATCAGATAAAATCACACATATACATTGTGCCAACTGGCACGGGCAATATTCACAGGGATTATGTACACAAGACAGGGCCACAAGGGCCACTGTCATAGTCAGATATAGAACTCCTAGATAATATGTAGAATATCAAATCACTTCTAGAATAAGAAATAATAAAACATAAAATGGTAATCACAAAGATAACAACCAGTAACCACTGGTAACAGGGACCAGGACCTTACTAGGACCACCTGTACTAAGAAAGAAGAACCACCTAAGTATCACACAGCATTAGGGGTCTAAGAAAGGATACATTACCCATGATGTAATAAACCTACATTCAGAGGAGTAAGAATAGAGCACATGATGCAATAAACTACATTCAGGGGTGCAGCGCAAGAAGACACATGATGACTAACCATTCAGAGGTGCAGCGCATGGAAAGGAAGACACATGATGCAGTAACACATTCAGAGGTGTTAAGAATAGGGCACATGATGCAATAAAATACATTCAGGGGTGCAGCGCAAGAAGACACATGATGACTAAACATTCAGAGGTGCAGCGCATGGAAAGGAAGACACATAATGCATAAACATTCAGAGGTGCCTAATAAATCAATAGCGCAAAAACACACAGTAGGCAATTACTATTTAAAAACATAGAAATCACATTGCGCCAACACTACATAAGCCACTACCTGTGGCAGTCCCTAGGCCAACTGGCCTTGTTGGGGCAAGGATGCCCTGGGTCCAAAGTCAGGGCGCGCTGCCATGCAGCGCCAGTCCAAAGTACAAAAAGCCTAAACGTGGCAGGTGCCCACTAAGTGCTGGGCACCTGGAGAATCAACAAAACGGCGCCAGCTAAGCCACACAGGCTCTGAAGCCAACACTGCGCACGTTGGAGCCACACAGGCTCTGGCCAACACTGGTCAAACGTTGGAGCCACACAGGCTCTTAAAAACACATATGGCCCCTCTGAGCCACACAGGCTCTCTTCAGCGTTGGGGCGACCCACTGCCATCCGGGGCCGCCCTGACTCTCCAGTCACTTCATAGAATGCCCCCAGCGCCTCTCAGGGCACGAAATACAAAACAAATGGGGCTGGGAGCCTCTCCGGGCTCCGTGCACGTTGGGGCGACCCACTGCCAACCGGGGCCGCCCATGAAGCCTTCATGGCTTCCTTCTGGCACTCTGGGTAACGTTGGGGCGGCCCACTGCCATCTGGGGCCGCCCTGGAAGCCTTCGTGGCTTCTCTTCACCGAGCGCGAGCTCGCGCTACTGCGGGGGAGGGGCGGACACCGACATCGCGTCCCGGCGCCCCTCCCCTGCTCTGCCCCACTCCAGCCCAGACTCACCGGGGCTCTCGTTGCTGCCGGTCTTCCTCCTGCAGCAGGGCTCCCTCGCATCACGGGAGCCCTGCGATCCGGCCGCCCTGCTGCCTCCTCTCTCTCGCCGGGGAGCCTCGCGGTGGGGGCAGGCACCGACAAATGTGCCTCGCGCCCCCTCCGCTTCCGTCCTCAGGCCGCTCCTCTCGCTGCAGGGCTCCCTCCGCTCACGGGAGCCCTGCCGACCAGCCGCCATCACTCGTCCTCCTTCTCTCCCCCGGGCAGCCTCTCTCCTCTCGGGCTGCGGGGGCGGGACTTCCGGCCGGCCGCGCTGGGATTGGCCGGCCGGCCATCCACTTCCGGGTCGCTGCGGGCAGCGCAGCGGCCCTTCTCCTTTAGGCAGGCAGGCGGGGAGGCATTTTAAAAGATCGGCAATACCGGCGTGGGCAGCCGAAGTTTAAATAAAGTAACAAATAAGCGAGGTGGGCACTCGCCAGGCTGGCAAAGCGCTCCTCAGCGCTAGAATCAAAAATAAAGCGCTCGAAAGCGCTATGGGCAATAAAGTGCTCCCAAAGCGCTAGAATAAAAAGTAAAAAGGGTCCTTCCAGCAATGCAGCTCCACCATGCTGCACAAAGGTCCAGAGAGTCCCAGGGGGCAAAGCAAAGTCCCCCCCATCAGCCCAGCAAGGCAGAGGGGTCCCCCAGGAGTCCAGGAAAGTCCATCAGGTGCCCAGGGCTGGGCAGAGCCAGGGATTCCCCTTAGCTCAAGCAGCAGCAGCCCCTGGCAGATTCAAGTTGAAAACAAGAACAATTTGGAAGGGGATACAACCCCTTTTTATACAGTGCAAAACCTTTGAAGTCCTTTGAAGCAGGCAGTGTGAGAACCAGCTGGACTGGTTTAGAGGGAAGTCCCCTTCAGTATCAGGGACAGAGGTGTCAGTCGCCCAGCGGGAGGTGGAGCCAGCTTTGTAGTTACACAGGAACAGCCCTTCACTATCAGGTGCCATCTCCTCCCACTTCCCTGGCAGCAGATGCTGCCTTTCATCCATGGGCTGACTTCAGACAACCTCCTGGGCTCTCCAGCCCCTGTCATCCTCAAACCAGACAGTCAATCCACAAGCAGGCCCATGCACTCTGGGCCAGGCTCACCAGCCAATCACACGCTAGCACCAACTTACACAAATATGCCAACTTCCAAAAGTAGGACTTCTAGACTAGACACAGCCATGTCGCATACATCATTTTGCGGCATTCATTCTCACGAGTTCTCTCATACCAAACTCGCCCCTGCACTCCCCACGCATCAGGAACTACCATGGGCATACATATTCCCCATTCATTCCTATGGGAGGGCAGGTCACTCACCATTCATCCACAGAGAGCTCAAGCACTTTACACTGTACCACAGTGAAAAAGTGCGCAGAGGCCTAAAATCACCAACACCAGGTTCCATAAATAGGCTAGGAAAACGCAAAAAGTCTAGGGGTGAACCTGCCTAATGGGCCGGGTCCAACAACTAGCCATTAATAAGATCCCAACCCTATCAATTTGTTCTTGGGGCACTGCGTCTGGGGCGCAGACAGTCTCGAAAGCAAGTGAAGTCACCGATCAGAAGTGGTGCCTATATGTATCCCGCACATCATTTCGGAGTGGAACGGCATCAGTGCAGAGATGCACGGCGCCACCTTCCGGCATGCAGAGGTACGGCTGAAAAGTTTCCGAATCCAGGCCTAAGCCTGGGGAATATTCAAAAGGTGAGGAATCTGCGACTTGATAGTCTCTAACAGAAAGAAAGTTAACCAAGGTAAGTAACTTATTCCTTTAGATAGAATACCCACATGCCAAGCTCTGCTAATTTTTGTTTCAGTTCTGAATTTTTCTGTCCATTACCGTTTGTGTTTGCTAAGCTTTAGCAGCTTCTCGACCTATGTATTTTTTTCTTATTTGGTGTATTATTTGTAATTTGCAGAGAAATGCACAATCCTAGCTTCTGGGTGCACTAAGACAAACTGAAATAATATCATTATTGGGACCAAAACAACAATTGAACAGCAAAAAATTAATACAAGACTAAAACTGAAATAAAAGAATATGACAATTAGCAAACAATATTGTATGCAGCACATAGGTTTTTTGTTGCATATTTAAGATAGTGACAACTGTAGTTTCCATGCTCTGGTTATCTTTAGTGTGTATGCCTGTAGCTTAAGCAGAACATATAATTTATGAAAAATGGGTAAAGTTATTTATAAACCTTAACTCTTTGGGGAATTTGTTTCAGAGTTTCACCCTGTCACTTTAAGCAGTCTTCCTCCAAAGTTGCATATGTGCCATTTTAAAGTGAACAGTTTTAAGTGAGAGCAGGAGTGCAAGAGTCTGGTCTATTGGTGGAAATGGATAAGATCAGGCAGGTATTTTGAGACTTGCTTATTGGTTGCTTTCTAAACCAAGCCTAAAACTCTGTGTTGGATCTGGTAATCCATGGTCAGTCAAGTCACTTTCGCCTCATGGCAGACTGGTGAACATTGTTCCTTGGACTATAAAGGATGTGAGTGTGCCTGTTTTGTGTTAGTTGCAGTTCTTCAAAACATCTTTTTGGAAGACTTCAATATGTAGCTTATAGTATTAGAATCTGTATTTCACTACTCCTTGTGTTCTATTAACATGGTTTAAATATTGAAAAAAGTTATAGTAGGAAATTGGTTGGATTCCCTGTGGCAAATGTCTATGGACGAATTAGTAGCTGAGAGACCACCCAACTCTCCAGTATTAGATCTTTTTTTTAGATTTAACTGCTGATTCATGCTGGGTTCCCTCGGTAGCCAATGTTTGAATATATGGGCACATATATAATCAATTAACATTGCATTTGGCATAGATTATGTGTAGAATAGTCTCCTCATTATGGGATTCAAACCCTGGCAAATAAGTTGGGGAAACACATCTCATGTACCCTCAGACGCTCAGCTTATCCTTTGTCTTCCACTTCCCCTCTATCATTTCAATGACTCAATATGATCTTGAGCTGTAAACTATTTGGCATTATATGATGTTCTTTGCCCCTTATATTTCATAAACTGTACTATAATATATCCTATGTTATCGTTGCCTATGCTATTTTTTAAACTGTCAAAACTGTTTTCGGCAAACTCCTCTGCAAATTATTTTTGTAACCAGGATTACATGTCCTCTGTTGCCACCTCCAACTCTTTCATTTAAACTTCTGTATCTGATAGAAACTACTAGCCGCAGGTTCCTTCACGTAGAATTATCCCCAAGCTTGAGACTGGATCCGGAAAATCTTTTGTGCAGCTTTCCTGCGCGCCGGGGGCACGGCATCACGCGACTCCGCCCAGGCGTTGTCCGCATATGTGACGTCAGCTAGGTCACATAAGTCCCACCCCGGCGCACCTACATCAGGTCTTTTTTCCTTTTCCGCGTGCAGCGCGGAACCTGCTTGTGCTCTGGGCCTGTTTAGGCCTTTCTCTTTACCCTATTGCGTGTGTGTGGGAACAGTGTGCGAATGCCTTTGGGCTTTAAGACGTGCTCGTCTTGTGGACACCTGATGTCGGCGACGGACCCTCACCCCATCTACATGTGGTGTTTGGGGGAACACCACAACTCCACTGATTGTGAGGCGTGCCAGCAGATGAAGCCGAAGTCCCGGCGGGATCGCCGGATGAAACTTCTTTCGGCTTGCATGTCCAGGTGGGCGTCGTCATCTCGCCCGGCCCCTGCAGAGGGTTCTCGAACCCGCTGCCTCCCTCGTCAACAGCCTCCTTCTCCCAGGTCGCAAGAGCATTGCTCCCCTGTCGGTAAGTGTCACAGTTTGTCCCTGAGGGTCAGTTTCCGGCCTGTCGGGGGCGTGGGCTCTCCGCGGGTGGTGCGGCCCTGCTGCCTGTCCCCTTATCCGCCGTTTCCCGGTGTGGGGGCGACTAGACCCCAGATGGAGAGATATGCCTTGCTGGCTTCTCCCCCTCTTCCTTCCGCTCCTGGGATGTCAGCGGATCCCTTGCAGTGTGCTGGGCCCTCCGTGGCGTCGCCGGCAGCTCCAGCCCTGGCGCCGACTGGCTCGGATCCTGGTTAGGAGGATGTGGTGCCGTTGGGGTGCGGCCCTTAGGGTTCCCTCCTTTAGACCACAGCGCCTTTGCTTCGCCACAATTTCCCGTGGGAGACCCTGTGGTGTCACCGGGGCTCGGGACGCACCCCGGAGCCCCTCTCGGTCTTCTGGACAGGCGGCGGTCTTGTCTGAGGCCAAGTGATGCCGCTTTGGCATCGGCGGCTGCTGGCCCTGGCGGCGCCACAGGGGTCAACGGAGGGCCCCTCTTGCCCCGTCAGGACTCCTCGTCCCTCCCCGGCTCCCTCCACGCAGGCGGCTGCCTCGTCGGAGGTCGGGTTGATGCCTTTCCGGCGATGTTCCCTCGCCTCCCCGGCTCCCGCCCTGCCCCAGTCCCCTGGGCCGTGCGCCGTGTCGGAGGTAGTCCCAGCGTCTGCCCCGGCGCGGGTCGACGACTATGTCCTGCCTCAGATTGCAGACTCTACGGCGCTAGGCCGACGTCGGGTCGTTGACTCGTCTTCGGACGCTTTCTCTTCTCCAGATGTTCAGCATCTGCTGGTGTCATCCTCGCCGGAGACGAGGATGACACTAGCAGGTTTTTTCACTGACGTCGTCTAAGGGCGGCTCCTTGCCGTCTCCGCGGCCGTGGTCTTCGCCAGAGGAGCCGCAGGTTCCCCACTCCTCAGTCCCTCTTGCTTCTTTCAGGGCCTGGCCCTTCCCTCCTCCGATTGGCTTGGGGGATGGCCGCCTTAGCTTGTAACTAGGAGCTGCTTTCCCCTTCGCAGGGCCCTACGGAGGGAGGTGCGGCTTTCGCTTGCGCTGTTTCCACAGCTGCGGGAATTTTGCACATGGGTGACCCAGCTACCCATTTCCCAGCGGACCATCTTCTGGAGGTTCTCCATCAGGGTTATGGGGGAAGGGAGCTGTTATTTACCTTCGAGGGTTCACTCCATTCTTCTCTCTTGGGGACTTGGGGCCGTCCGCCACGAGGGACCCGGTGCCCCAACGCCTTCTACATCGCCATCATCTGGCGACGTGTGATCCTGTGTGTCTTCCATTTCACCCCTCTACCAGAGGCCCCCTTTTGTAGACTGCCTTTCCTTCTCTGCCACCGCTGTTGTCTCCCCCGTCGTGGAGGCCCGCTAGCTGGACTCCTGGGGGCGCAATATATTTTCCTCAACCAGTGTGGCTCTGTAGGCCCTTAACACGTTGTGTGTTTTGGCTCGGGCCACTTCTTGTTTGTGGGACTCGGCGGAGTCCCTTATGTCTACTGCTTCACAGGAGGGTGTCTGTGTTGATTTAAGACACTATGTGTTGGATGGCCGGGAGCTGGCGGCGTTTATTCTTCGCTCCGCGTTGGACATCTTGGAGGTGCTGGGTCGTGCCATGGCTTCTTCGGTTGCCCTTTATTTATTTATTTATTTTTGACACTTGTAAAGCGCACTGTTACCTTACGGTGTCCTGGCGCTGTCTTGATAACACCTGAAACTAAATTCCCTGGTTAATTTACAAAAAGCCATGTTTTTAGCTTTCGCCGAAAGATCGTAAGCTCGGGGGACAGTCGGAGTGCCGCTGGAAGGGCATTACAGGCCACCGCCGCCCCTCGGCTAAAACTCCTGCCTCCCCAACAAACTTTTCTGATGCGTGGGGTCTTGATCAATCCCAGAGTAGCTGACCCTTCATCATCATGCCTGGCTTCCGGACAGTGTGTTCCCGGAGAACGTTCGAGAACGGTTGGTGGACCTTCCCTTCGATGGTGTTCTTTTGTTCCATGCCCCTGCGGACTCAGCCATCCAGATGTTCTTGGTGGGGCTTCGTCCTCCTCCTCCTCCTCTTCCTTCTCCACCCCCTCAGTGACCTGCAAGTTGATCTGGTTCTTGGAGGTGTTCTTCCGTTGGGGCGGGTCGCCCTCGTTGTCTTTTCTGTGTGCTTCATGGCCACTTGAGTCCTCCTTGTTAGGACTGTGGTTCTGTTGGCTGCTGGCCAGCCCTTCTTCTTCGCTGTTTGTTTTTGGTTTGGGTTTTTGGCACCATGCTGGCCCTGAGATTGGGCCTTCTGTATTTTTCCTCTCTGGCTCTTATGCGGGGTTTCTGCCACAGGTCTTTTCTGTTGTCCTCTGCTGCAGAAGTGTTTTCCTTAGAGGTTCCCATGTCTTGGGACGTGACCTGCCCTAGGTGGGGTACTGGTGGATGTTGTATAGCCCTGTTATGTGCTGGGGAGCTGTGGTCGCCTGCCGGCTTCTGCTCTCCGTGGCGTTATAGTATATTGCAGATGCAATCTTCTTACTGATATCTTGGACTAGCTTGGGTTCCGCCCCAGGGTGTTCTTCTCTGGGGTCGCTGTGCTGTTTTGCCTGGTCTGGCCTGCTCTCTGTGGCCTGGCGTCATGGTCCTGTCCGGTCTCACTTCCTTTTAGGCCGCGTGTGCGGTCACTTCCCTGGGGCATGTCCGGACTCCTCTTCTTCTTTGGCTGGAGTCTGGCTTGCTCTGAATGCTTCTTCCAGTGGGCCTTGCGCCCGGTTTTACCTCTTCTTCCTGTGGGAGGAGTTGGTCCCTGGCGTCTTGTCCCTTTTTGCTAGCGCAGTCCGTCCCTGCGGGTCGTTGGAATAATCTTCCTGGTTGACCTTAGGTTAAGCTTTTAGGCTTTCGCCTGTTTATTGCTGGCGGCGCCGTTCTGTCTGGGATTGCCTTTGCTCTGCCTCTTCTCCTTGGGGTCTCTAGGTTACTCTTCTCCTTTGGGGCTCCTCTTTCTGGCCTTGGCCTTGGGCAGAGGTTTGTTGCCTTGTAGGGGCGTGGGGTGCTTGGCCTCCTTTCGCCTTGCCTTGCTTCCTTTGTTGGGTAAAGCACAGGCTGCCTCTTCTTTCTTTTTTCCGCATCCCCTTTGGGGTTGGTGGTCTTCTGCTGGCGGGGTTTTCCCTTGCCTGGGGGATGGGGCTCCTTGTCCTGTATTGGGTCTTGGCCCCTGTGAGACCCTCTGTTATGTCCAGGCGGGTGGGGTCCTCACGCAGACCCTCCTTCCCTTTGGGTATGACTAAGATATCTTTTCTTAGTGAAGGAATCTGCGGCTAGTAGTCTCTATCAAATTTACGAGTTACCTACCTTCGGTAACGATGTATCCGGTAGAGACGATTCTAGCCACAGATTCCTTCACGGCCCGCACTTCCTCCCCGTTCTGCAAGGACTTTTGGCTTGGTCTTTTCCACTTGCCTCTCTGTGGGTGGCTGTGTCTTCTAGGAGTATGTTCTTTCCCTCTTTCTGGCAGGATGTTCGTCCTTTTTAATTGTTCCTTTCCTCCCCTTTTGGCACGTTGGAGGATAGGTTTGTGGGTGCTTCTGTGCCCTTATTCTCTGGTTGCTCCAAGTTGGGGCTTGCCTTCCACCCCACCACTCCCCTTACTCCCTCCCCCTTTATTACTAGGGTTCCTGGCCCTCTGCTGCCCTCTAAGTTGGGGTCTTTTGGCTGTGCCTCTGCCCTTTGTTCCTTGTGGGGGTTCTCACACTCTGTGATGGGGCTGTCTTGGAGTCTTGTCCTTCCTTGTCTGTCCCGCACTGGTTCCCCTTTGTTGCTTTTGTTTGGGGTTGTAGTCCTGCCACATGTTGCCATGACATTTTTGCATATGTCCTGTCTCCAGGGGGGTCTATCTCTGTACTGGCAGGGTTGCTGCCCAGGACTGGGCTCTGTTCTTTATTCTTTCCCTGACTTTGGGTACTCCATTGCCTGGCACTGCTCTTTATGGTATTGTCCTCACCCATTCCTTTTCTGTTCTTCGCACACTGTTCCTATACTCTCACTGTTTTGTCTGATGGCTCCGCGTTGTGGTGTAGAAAAGTTCTCAGAAGAAAACTGACGTAGGCGCGCCGGGGTGGGACTAATGTGACCTCGCTGACGTCACGTACGCGCACAATGCCTGGGCGGAGTCGCGTGATGCTGTCCCCCTGGGGCAAAGGGATGCTGCGCAAAAGATCTTCCAGATCCAGTCTCACGCCTGGGGATAATTCTACGTGAAGAAATCTGCGGCTAGAATTGTCTCTACCAGATACATCATTACCGAAGGTAAGTAACTCATACTTTCTGTGGCCTCACCCCACTGTGTGTGTCTTACATATATAATACATTGGCTCTGTGACATCCTCAATCGTGTTTCTTTCGTAAGCTGTACACTATGTATTGTGGCCTATTATCCCTCAATACGTTCTAAACTTAAGATCACTCCGTGCCATCCTTGTTTGCCACTGACTTATGCTCTGGTTCCTTTCAGGTGAGACAGGAGCCATGGTCTCCTCCACTCTAAAGCTGGGTATCTCTATTCTGAATGGTGGAAACAGTGAAGTACAGCAGGTAAGTCTCTATCTTTTTGCCTCTCATCTGAATTCTGTGATTTTTAAAATACATTTTTAATCCTGACTATAGCTTCATATTGGTGGGATTGGATATCTGCTTCTTAGAGTTCCTGAGTCCTACTGGTATTCATGAAATTAGATGTTACACAGTTGACACAAATTGTACACTATGAGTTTAGCTCAAATTGCACTTACAGGTGGAGTGTTCCCCCACACAAATTGTGCAAGGTATTTCATGGACAAATTTGTATGAGGAAATCAGTGTGTGCCATATAATACTATCCAGTCTTACCATCCGGGAAGAGTAAATCTGTACATTGTTTTCCAGCAATGTATCTTTCATAAATTCACATGTTTGAATCATTCCTCGTCATCAGACTGGGAACCCTCTGCACTCATTGTTAGCAAATCAATGTGCAGTACTACATGCAGTACTACACACAACATACACTTCATAAATTTGAAAAGCCAATAGACTATACCGAACCAGTCCACTTCCTTGTATGATCCATACATTGACCAATCAGAGAGCAGCACAGTCATCCTTTCCCTGACAGAAGCTGTTAACTTCCAGATTTTCTACTGCACATTCAGTTATGTTTATTCTTCTGGAGCTCTCCTCCATTTGACATTTCCAAGTGATTTTTTCCACACTACTTCAAATTGATCATTTCTGCAACTGAAGGATAGTGTACAGATTTATTTTTGGGGACATTTCTGGAGAATTACCAAGATGTCAGAGTTGTCTGAGAAGAAGTCCCCCCCAAGACTTGTATGACTAGCGGCAACAGGAAGGTCTATGTAGAGGATCCGCACTCCGCACACCATATGCTTTTAATGTCTTCACCCAGGTCATGATCCTAAGAAGTACAACATTTGTAAGGGTTTTTCAACCAAGACCCTTAAAGATTGAGAGAAAAAAGTCAAGCAATGGATATCCTAGAAAGAAAGGCAGAGACTTCCATCTGAGGCAAGCAGCTCTTGACTCCTAAACCCACCTCAAAGAATCTAAGGTAAAGATTTCCATGTCAGCTCAAAGACTGTCTGACTCTGCACTTAAGAGTCAGACTGCTGGTCAGCCATCATAATGCTCAGTGTTGCCGGGCAGAGACCCTAGGCCTCTAAAGGAAGCACCAGTAGAAAACGAAAGGTTCAGTGCCATCTATCCCAGATTTGCTGCGATGACACTGCCCTCATCTGTGCTCTCATCAATGACGTAGCATCTTACAGACGTATCATTGATAAGAAAGCTTCCATCAAAGAAAGCTTCATCAATAATGTTTGCATTATGAGATCCTGACCCATCAATGACAACTATCTGAGACCCCAACATATGTAGTCAGAATAAAAGATTAGCAGCCGTTGATGATCTTATTGATGATAAGTTGATGATTAAATAAACCTAAGGATATGCCACCATCAGCTATTGCTACAGTGGTGTCTGGTGTCCTCGGCTCTACCTATTTCACCATTACCATTGGTCACAACACTTCAGTCTTTGCTGGTGTCTCCAATGCTGTCACCCCCATCTGCCGAGCCACTGTAATATCCTTCCTTTGGTCAGGAAGCAGAAGACAGGGAATTAGAATCCTAATTGGATCAAATTTAGTTTAGGCATTCTTCAGCAAGGATAAAACTCAATCAGACGGGCCAGAGACAACTCAGCCTGCTGATCTTCACATTCAGTATGTGAACACTGAAGATGACGAGGAGCAGTAGAGATGGGTGTCTCCGCAGCACAAGAGATATTTGTCTTTGCCTACTGACTCAACAAAATGCCCTAAAATGCACCCAAACCGTTCTCTAGCTGTGTCTAACATTCATATTTCTTTACACACACTCAACATATTACTAATAATGGTACATTATATTTCTCAAATTGCCTTCCATTCCCCACTAAATCACAGAACAAGACACTCTGTAACGCCTCAGCCCTTAGTTTTGCAGCTGATCTTGCACAAGTCTACTCCTGAATGGACCTTTATAGCTACTGTCCCTGAGGCTACCAAATAGTTTCCCATGCCCTCACCAAAGTTGCACATAGTTGAAATCCATATTAAGGATGACATGTAGTCAGTATATAGTGACATCCACTAGGAAAATTACCACAGCAATGATTGCTCAGGAGGATATGCCGACAGTGAGGATTTGAATGGCATTCCTCAGGGGGATATGCTGATAGTGAGGATGTGAATGACAATAACAATACTGTATGAAAAGATTCAGAGCCGGATCACTTTGTAGGACAGGATGATACAAGCCTGGACCCTCTTTCAGGGGATTATATGCCAGATGAGATTCACATATTTCATACCCTTATTGAGAAGATGTTGCAGAGATTTAGATTCCCAGTTTCCTATTTGCTTGTAAAGAAAAATGTAACAGATCTACTAGGGCGATATCAATTCTCGATCCTATCTGGGAAAGTTGCCTTTTGGTTATGAATAAGCGAGTTACTGCTACTGTGATTCTGTAGTGCATAGAGAAGAAATATAAGGCACCAGATTCTTCTCCGGCATGCATCTTAAATCAGTTAAAAGCTTATTCAGTAGTCTCTGTCGCTGTACAAAGACGGTCTCGCAATTCTGCAGTACTGGTGACTGCTCCTCCAAAGCAAGAGAAACGTGAATTGGACTGTTAAGAGTACAAATGTGTCAGCAGTGACTTGCAAGATATGATTGCCAGCAGTGGTGAGACTTAGCTCCCTACTCTGACAAATTACCTACAGAAGACAGAGCAGAAGCAAAGGCTATTCTCAGATAATGAGAACAGGCTTCTGCTTCATTGATTGATGCAGCGATGGCCTCTTTGCTAAGTGGCTTTTGACAAATTGTTAAGACAACAGTAATAAGAAGGTATGAATGGTTCAAAACACAACATTCAGATCAAAGGTTCAGTCTAGAATCATGGACACAGCCTTTGATAGGAAAATATATATTTGACAAGAAATTAGACATGACATTACAATTCAATTTAATTCAATCTTTATTCGGATACAAGTATCCATAAAAGCACAATTCAATCACTACCAACAAAAGAGATACAGTTCCTATTTAAAATCTCATATAGATTCTCATTAAAAACCCTGATTTAAATCCACCATGCTCACGACTGGATAAACAATACATGTAAATTTCATGAAAAATAAAGTTGCAACAATATACAGTGTGTAAAAAAGCACGGTGAACGACACCGAAGCCATATTAGCAATTGCAATTAAATAAATAAACCGATAAAAATATTTAAAACTGTTGGACGGGCATGCATTAGCAGCATCATATTGTTGATAAGGTGCAATGATTATAAACAACATTAAAAACATAATACAGATATAATTGATTATAAATGCCCTCCATACCCTAGAAATTGTTTAAAAATCAGGGGTGGACATGCCATTAACAGCAGCAGCATAATAGAATAAAGTGCAATTAATTGTAAACAATATAGCAGCATCTTGAATAGAGTTAATTTATATTTAAGCTTTCATGCCCGCGAAAATGTACAAAAAGATTGGGCAGGTGTTTGAGCAACATCATGATAAAATAAAGTGCAGTTTAGTTGTCGACAGTGCCCGCAGCATAGCGCAGATGTAGTTGGTTTTTTTTAAACTTGCGCACCAGTAAGATTCACTTGAACATTATTAGGTACTATTATAATGTTAAAAATCACTGATGGAGGCACGTGAGCGTACTGCCGCTTGTAAGAACGAGCTTACACGGCAAATCAGGTAATAATTTACAAGTTTTAAGGTTTTGAGGTACGCTGTTTTGTAATCAATAATGGCTGATGCCTTAAAATATGGAATCAAATATTGTTTTGTGTATTTTCCATAAAACTTACAGAAAAATAAAAAATTTACCACCGTTTGGTTCCTGCCAGTACCGCACGGGCAAGGCATCTTCTCGAGATTATTATTGAATCCTGAAGGGAAACAGAGTGAATATTTTATAGTACCATCCCTGAGGCGAAAAAGTAGGCTCCTCTTCCAATGCCCAATGCTCTTCAGAAGATATTTGGGTAACATGTGGTGTTCAGAGCCCGGAGCCTCCAGGAGGGGCATGTACCTGGCAACCCATGGTTTGAGGCGCTCAAAAGCATGTCTTTCATTGTTATACAATTCATACAATGTCCCCCTGAGTGATCTTTTGTTCAGGCCCTCTAGTGCTAAAGGATATAAAAAAATATCTTCAAGGTTCACACTGGCTAAACTTGATCTGACAGCAGAGAGCCATGGTATAGAACCACCCTTATCGCACTTAAGGCAATCTACAATGATCTCACTTGTTATAGTTGCTGCCGAATTCTGCCATATTTTTATACAAAATATAGCTGGGGGCGACCTAATAAAGTCTTCTACGTAGGACAGATTTAATTCCCTGTGGCATACATAGGTCGGTGAAGATATTTGGGCCCCCAAGATTTTTCTGCACAATCTGTTTTCTTCCCTTTGAATCCCACTACAGTTTGTGAATCCCCAGACTTCCGCACCATATTTGGCCGTTGGAATGCACTGTAATTTATAAATCTTCGTTAAAGGTGAAAACACCTCTTCCTGTTTTTGCCTGCCGAACACTCAGAATAGAATTAATCTCTTTTGAAAATGTACTTCTGCTGTGGGAAGCATGAGCTTGCCAGGATCCTGTCCCTGAAAAAACTAGGCCCAAATAAGAAAAAGTGCTAGTGCGTAATAGGGATTCGCTGCCAGAGGTTATTGAGTTAAAACAATGTTTTTTCGGGCCACAAGTTATTATATATGATTTCTTAAATTTGGTGCATAGCTCCAAATCAGCCATAAATGACACAAAGCCCTTAACTAAAGTGCGCAGTGCGTTAGGCCTGCGGTACATAAGGAACGCATCAACCGTGTATAAAAGCTCGGGAGTATGTTACCATTAATTTTTGGGGCATCATTGGTCAATTTTGACAGGGTGTTGTGTAGTTTGTTTATGTAAAGAATAAAAAGTAGAGGGGCAAGAACACATCCCGGTCTGGCCCCTCTGCCAATGACAATGTCCCTTGAGACCTCCCCATTATTACTAATCCTCACCCGCACCTTCGGATCCCTGTGCAAATGTGCCAAAAAATTAACCAAAGCCTCGTCCAACCCATAATTTAAAAGGACCAGCCACAAGCGTGGTCTATTAACAAAATCAAAAGCTGATGTGAGATCCATAAAACCCAAATAAATAGATGACTTTTGTGCTATCGTGTATTTGCCAAGAATCAGGTTTAAGTTCAGACATTGTTCAATTGTTCCCAGTTTGCTTCTGAAACCCAGCTGACACTGGTTTAAAATTTGGTCCTTTTCAGCCCAGGTCCTGATTTTGTTAAAAACGACCCTACCTAAGATTTGTAAGGTGTTATCTATCAAAGAAATTGGTCAGGGGGCATGGCTTGAGCGCCGAGGGAAATGGCGGCGTGAGCCCGGAGCTCCGCGCCTCTTCCCCACAAGAATCCTGATAGAAAGGCCAAAGAACCCGTGTGTGCCCCGGCGCCGATTGAAAGTCCGGCGGTGACTGCTCGGACGAGAGCTGGGCTGCCGGCGGCATCGCAGAGCCGAGAACGGCCGCCGATCGCGGCGGCCCCTGGAGCGGAGGGGAGAACGGCGCCGTATAAGATGGCTGCCTCGGCGGAGTCCTGAAAAGCGGAGGGCCGCCAGAGAAACACACTGCCGGCGCACATAGAGAAGGCGCGATCGCCGGCAGCGACGGACCCCACACGGCGAGGACTGCTCCTTAGAGCCTGGCTGCGGTGCGCGGTAGCATCGGGAGTGAGCGGAGACGGCCGCCCGGGTCCGCTACTGCGGGCGAGGCTTCCTGGTGGACTCCTGGCCGAGAGGACGGGAACCGGAGCTCCAACCCAGCCCCAGACACCAGCCGATTCAACAGGTGAGCGGGGGCCGCCCTGAGAGGGGGTCCGTGGGAAACGGTGCACGGAGCTGTGCATCCTGGGCCCCCCTCCCCCCTCGCCCCCACAACAGGGGCCCGTGCAGCATATGGGGGCATGAGGAAAGATCCCGAGGGACATTGAAGGGACTTTGGCGGCGTCCAGCACACCACGCCACCCCAGGGGGGAGTGAACGATACCCCACAGCACCCGGGGGGTCGAACAGCACGACGGACGCCTACTCTGGGGCGCAGTGATCGAGCAACGAGACCCCGTAGCGCGCAGGGGCGGACCACGTGGCCGGGGCCCGGGGACAGCGGGCAGGAGAGGACGGCGGGAGCGGCGAGGCCGGCCACGATGGGGAAACCGAGGACCAGGGTGGAGGAAGCGGCAACGTCGGAAGTAGTGGAAGGGGGCCCCGCTGAGCAGACTGACCTGCAGCGCCTGCAGGACCGGATACTGGACGCCATAACGGCCACCAGGGATGCGCTCCACAACGACATAGCGCAAGTGGCGTCGGGGCTGGGCCTACTCCGGGCAGACCATGACAAACTAAAAGACAGGGTCAAAAAGGCTGAAGTGGTGCTCGATGTCATGGCGCCGGCTCACAAGGCGATGGAGAGTAAGCTGACGGAGGCCCTGGACCGCATAAGCACCCTGGAAAGGCGAGCGGAGGATGCGGAAAATAGAAGCCGACGCAGCAACGTGCGAATCGTAGGTGTGCCGGAGACGGAGGGGACGGGGGACATGATTGCCTACATGGAGGAATGGCTGAAATCGGTGGTGGCGCCGGAAGGGCTTTCGCCATTCTTCACTCTGGAGCGGGCCCACAGAGTCCCTTCAGGACCGCCCAAGCCCGGGCTCCCACCCAGACCGATCATAGCCAAGTTGCTCCACCACAAAGACAGAGATCTGCTCCTGCGGAAGGCTCGTGAGGATGGCCCCTTCCAGATTGCGAACAGTAGTGTCACACTTTTCCCAGACTTCACCTTCGAAACGCAGAAACAACGAGCCTCCTTCCTCACGATCAAGAGGGAACTGCGGAATGAGGGGATTGCCTACTCCTTGCTCTTCCCAGCCAGGCTACGAGTGGTAGTGGACGACAAGGCGATCTTCTTTGCGACTTCAGGGGAAGCCTGGGACTGGTGGGAGACATACAAGGCCGGGACTGACGGCGCCAGGATGAGGGAAGAGCGAGAAAAAGAGCGGGAACGCTCGCCCAAACGGCTACGGAAGTCAAAGAGACTATGGAAACGAGGGCGAGGGAAGCTAGGCCCTTCGGCCTCTCAGACTGACTCGGAACGACAGGCGGCGCTGCTGGAGGTGGAGAAGCTTGGTCGGGCAGAAGGTCCCGGATCTAGGGGGGCCACGGACTCGGACACTCATGTATCGGCCTCTGGCTCGGAGTCGGACCTATCGGGGATACACCGCACGGAAGGGCCGCTGGTGACGCCGCAGACGGCGGACGAGATCCTCAATATATGAACTACTGTTGATGCAGAGTGGGTAATGTTTGGGGGGCTATGTGGAGGGGACCATTGCCTATGCGCATAGTGGGGGCCGGGGCACGCGGCGGGGTTCAGGGCAGAGGGGACATGAGGAACTGGGGAGGGAGTGTGGAGATGGGCGACGCGGCCTCCCTCTGGACAAGGCCGTGCTCCGTAGGCCCTTAAGGCACCCACAGCTACGGCTGTGTAGTTGAGACCTGGGTCATCAGGTACGAGAGTTTGGATGGGGACTGGTATTTCGATATTGGGGCCTGTTCTGGAGGAGGGGGGGGGCTCCACAGTTGGGGACTGTTTGCTTTTTTTGAAGTTGTTGACCCTGGGTGTACCATGGGTAGGGCTGTTGGGGAGTTTTGTTTTTCTCAGAGGGGGCACCACCACCGCCGGCGAGCTGGACCTGGAGGGAGTGTTTCGTCCGGATTACTGGGATAATGGCTAATGTAAATGGATTGACCTGTATTACCTGGAATGTCCGGGGCCTACACACTATGCAACGCAGACACAAAATACATGCCTATTTAGTACGGAGGGGGGTGCACATCGCAATGCTGCAGGAGACGCATCTCACACGGCAGGAGGTGGAGGCGCTACAGAGGAGATGGCGGGGGCAGGTTTATCACACCAGCTATTCGGCCTATGCGCGAGGAGTGCTCATATGGGTTAGGGCAGGCACGCCTTTCCAGCTCACACGCCAATGGGTTGACCAGGAAGGGAGGTATGTGGTGGTGGAGGGGAAACTTGCAGGTAGAGATATAGTGTTAGCTAGCATTTATGCCCCAAACACGGACCAGTTGGCTTTCCTCGCGACACTGTCAGGGACGCTGGCCCACTCCCTTGCAGGCCCGGTCCTGCTGGGGGGTGACTTTAACTCCATTGCCGACCCAGTGTTGGACAGGTCTCACCCCCCCCCTTCGTGACTCCCCGGTTTACAGGCTCTCTAGAGGTAGGAGGGACTGGCAGGAGAGCTGGGAACTTATGGACGTCTGGAGAGGGCAACACCCGACTGACCGGGATTATTCATTTTTCTCCGGGCTCCATGACCTGCATGTCCGTTTGGACACCATACTTTGCTCCCGGGAGGTGCTACCATGCGTCACTGGCTCAGAATACCTATCGAGAACAATCTCAGACCATAATCCGCTCCTGATCCGGCTGGCGTGGGTGGCGGAGAAGCCCAGGGTTCCGCTCTGGAAACTGCGGCCTGAGACTCTGGAGGACCCCCTCTTCGGGGAGGCCCTGGCGGAAGGAGTGGCCTTGTATTTCACGGAGAATGAAGGGACGGCGACATCAAGGGCGACGGAGTGGGACGCCTTCAAGGTAGTGGTGAGGGGTATCTGTATCAGGGATTATGTAGGCGTGCGGAAGGTACTGCTGGGCGAGTTGGCTACGGCGGATGCTAGACTGCGGGAGGCGGAGAGGAGGCAGCCCGGACGCCCGGAACTCCAGGAGTCTCTCTGTTTGGCCAGGGAGGCGGTAGCCGTTGAAGTGGAGAGGCTCCGAGCATTTGACTACAAGCGCTATGTGCTGCGCTCCCATGTTGACGGCGATAAGGCGGGCACCCTCCTTGCGTGGCTCTCGAACCCCACCAGACGATGCGCTCCCATACTCCAACTGCGAGATATGACGGGCGTGATTCAACAAACTCAGCTGGGCATAGTCAACGCCTTCCAGAAATATTACGAGGGCCTGTACAAGAGTGCCCCGGGAAACAGGACGGGACTGGTGGAACCCTTCCTGGCTGATCTGCCCCTACACCGGATAGAGGCTGAGCAAGCGAAGGACTTGGGGTCGGACATTGACGTGGGGGAGATACAATCGGCGGTGCGGCGCATGGCGAGGAACAAATCGCCGGGGATAGACGGACTCCCCATAGAGTTCTATAACAAATATCTGGACATACTGGCACCGCGACTCCTGACTGTCTATAAGGAGGCCAAGGCGTCGGGGCGGCTACCGCAGTCGATGAGGGAGGCATTAGTGGTACCACTGCTGAAGCCCGGCAGAGAGAGTGATGACCCTGCGTCCTATAGACCGCTTTCTATGCTCACCGCAGACTATAAAATCCTGAGTTCCATACTAGCGGCGAGGCTCTTGCCTCACATGGCGGAGCTTGTGCACGACGACCAGAACGGCTTTATACCGAAACGCAACACCACGATCAATATCAGAAGGCTCATCCATCTCCTGGACGGGCTGAACGAAGGGGCGGGGACGGAACTGGTCCTCTCGGTTGATATTGAAAAGGCCTTCGACAGCCTCGAGTGGGATTACCTCTATGCTGTCATGGAGCGCTTTGGTCTGGGGGCTGGTTATATTCATTGGACGAAGGTCCTATACGCGGAAGCGATTGCAAGGGTAAGGGTGGGACCGGCGGTATCCCTCCGATACCCGGTGGAGCGGGGCACTTGTCAGGGCTGCTCCCTATCACCGCTTCTTTTTGCACTGGCTATTGAGCCGCTGGCGGCTGCGGCCCGAACGGGGCGGCACACCCGCGGAGTGCGGGCCCGTGACGGACAGCATTTCATCTCGCTGTATGCCGATGATTTACTACTGTTCCTCTGCGACGGGGGTGAGGACTTACGGAGAGCGGAAGCTCTACTGGAAAGCTTCGGAGAGATGTCGGGCCTGCGGGTTAACTGGCCCAAGACAAGTTTGTTCCCGCTACTGGAGGGCACTGCCCAGCCACAACACCAGTCGGAGGCGACCTGGAACCCTACCTGCATGAAATACCTGGGGGTCCATATCTACCATAAGCCGGTGGACTTGCTGGAGGGCAACCTGGGACGATGCGTACGTGGACTGAAGGGCTGTATGTCCTTCTGGTCCACATTACCACTGTCAGTAGCGGGCCGGATTTCCCTACTAAAGATGGTTGCCCTACCGAGATTACTGTATTATTTCCGGACGCTCCCAATCTGGATACCTGGCTCCTTCTTTAAGCTTCTTAAATCGCAAATCACAACGTTCATTTGGGGAGCGGGACGGTGCAGAGTAGCGCTGGCCACGCTCTCTCGCCCGAAAGATGAGGGGGGTTTGGCAGTGCCAGACTTTGAGCTCTATTACCTAGCAGCCCAACTGCAAGTTTTCACGCAGGAAGTAGCGAGGGTATTTCGGGGCCCAGAGGACGAAAGCTCGCAGGGGACGCCCAGACACGTCCTGGCGTATATCGCCCTCCAACAACGGCTGGACAGTCGGGATTTGACGCTGGAACAGCGCACGTACCGGCACTGCTGGAACCGGACCCAGAAGAGAGCGGGTACCCAGCGCCCATACGCGCCTGAGATACCACTGGGCATGTTAACGGCCTTACCACATGGCGGCGACTGGTCGCAACTACAGGAGTGGGAGGAAGCGGGGATACAGGTAGTTGGGGACCTCTTTGAGAATGGTGCACTGCTCCCGTTCCAGGAGCTAATAGATCGCTTCGGTATCCCGAGAGGGGGATTTCTGCTGCATGCAGCAGTTACCAGGGCGATGCACGCCCACTGGGGCACGGGACTTGAGGAGCCCGGAACGGCGGCGGCGTGCCAGTACGCCATGATGGCGGCGGGCACGATCAAGGCGGTTACATGCCTATATGGTCGGATGGTTCGGGAGAATATCCCTCCTCTCACATCCCTAAAAACCAAATGGGAGGCGGATCTGAATAGGGACATACCGGACACGACGTGGGCACAACTTGTCCGTAGGGCTCGCAACAGCACGAGAAACGCCAGGTTCCAGCTGATCCACTACTATGTGTTGCATAGGGCGTACATGACCCCAGGTAGAATCAGGCGGTATTTTGGCGATGACACGGCAGCCTGCCCCCGGTGCCCGGAGGAGGGGGCTGAGTTAGTGCACATGCTGTGGGCATGCCCGGCCCTACGGGAATATTGGCAGGAAGTAGGGGAGGTGCTGAACGAGGTGACGGAAAGATCCATAGAGTACGGACCGGCGGAATGTCTTTTGCACTGGTTTCCCCATACCCCCAAAAATAAGCTCACAAGTAAGTTTATCGACATGGGACTGATGGTGGCTAAGAGGGAGATCACTAGGAACTGGAAGGCGAGGGTGGGGCCTACTCCACGGAGATGGCGGCAAGAATTTCTAAAGTGGGCCACGGCTGACAGCACATATAGATACCAGCTAGCGCGCAGAACCCCTAGCCAGACAGCAGCTGACACTGCGACCGCATGGGAAGTGATGGTGCAGGAACTCAGGGATAGCGAAGCTGACGCAGAGGAGGAGACTACCGGGGGGGAGGGGATGGAGGAGGCGAATTGAGGCCCTAGGAGCAGCAGGAATGTAGGGAGACTGAAGCCAGCAACCCAGAGATGGTAACAGCGTAGCCTTAGGCGGGTGGTGGTGTGCGGGATGGGATGGGAGGGGGGGAGTTTTGGTTTGGCGCAGGGTAGGGGAGTTGGGGATCAGCGCGTAGTTTAGTAGGGCCATAAAAGTAGTCATACACTTATTCCGAACACTAACCACTCCTCTGTACTGAACGTCAGGCATGGATGAGCAGAGGCTTCGACGACGCCCAACCCCCGGGTTGTGGGCCGGACGGCTGTGTACTGATTGACGAGATGTATCATATATCTGCTAAAACTTACGATGCTAACTATCTGTGTGTATTGGCCTGTACAGGTATGCCTACAATAAAAATTATTTAAAAAAAAAAAAAGAAATCAAAGAAATTGGTCAGTAACAACTGGGATTGGATCGATCTCCTTTTTTAAAAATGGGAAAAATAATGCTAGTGGACCAAGTACTCGGAATAGCTGTGCTAGACAAATTCATGTTTAATGAGGTCGATAGAGAGTCCATCTGGTCCTGGGGCTTTGTTCCCTATACTTTCGTGTATGGCATCCTTTACTTCTGACACTGATATAAATACCTTAGTGACTGCGGGGCTAACACTGATGTTCGGGGTCATTGAGGGTGCTGTGTAGATCTTTGCGAAATGCGCTTCCCAGGATTCGCTCGTTATATTACAGCTTATGGGGGTAATATTTAGGCCCATAGATCTCATAGCTTTGACTGCTGCCCAGAATCCATTTCCATCATTAAGTGTGGCGGCACAAGCAAGATTGGCCCAACGTTCTTTTAAAATCTCATCTGTTCGCAACCTGGTCGCTCTCTTGTAACAAGATCATAATGATCTGACAAGGGTTGTGTCCCTGGGTGAAGCTGCTAATGCTGCACGCAGTTCTCTATTTTCCCGCGAGCAGGTGCCATCAAACCATTTGGGTTTCTTGCTGGTGTTAAGGGTTGGTCTTGAAATAATGTGTTTGATGCCAACGCATAAACTGCTGAATGCCTCAATGATCCGTGCATCAAAGATGCTGCATGACAAACAGATTTCAATGAGTGATGGGTACAATTTTACCATGTTTGAAAATAAAGCTCTATTGTCTATGCCCTTCCAAATCACTCTGAGCTTATCAGTAGAGACCACTAGATGTTTAGGCCCAAGTTCTTTCACGGGGCTAGGTTTAGGGGAAAATCTAATGGTTGTAATGGTTGTAGAGATTGGATTATGGTCACTCAGAAAGGTACATAAAACCTCTTCCTTTACTAAGAGGTCCTCCAAGGAGGATGATATAAAAACATAATCAATTATAGAAGAGCAGCCTCGACCCCTGTAAGTAGGTAATGGGCAATTCTTATTTGAATATACACCGACTTTTTCCATTACATTAATTAAGTTGCAGAATGATAGGTGATCCACCTATTCCGCCCCTTTTTTATACATAGGCTCCCTAGCCAAAGTAATGGCAGTTGGGCCAGCGTTACTGGGAAGTCTTGCATTAAAATCGCCACCTTAGGCAGATTCCGGCCAATTTATCATGCGCATTCTGATTTTCTAAATTTGCGATAAACTCAAGCAAGTTAATAAAATTAATATTTGGTAGTGTTGTAAAATCATTATTATAAAAATTAATAAAACAAATCGAGGCCCCCCGTGTATAGATCATTGCTTGAAAATGTGTATTGTTTGTCGCAAGGGGGTTTTATACTCCCCTCAGCTGAGATGTTTATCCAAGTCGAAAGACCACCAGATGGGCGGCCTGCTTTAGGGCTGGGTTCAATGCTATTGTTACACACAAAACCTTCAAAAAATTATTCCTTAGTGCACCATGTTTCTTGAAACATTAAAATGTCATATTTTTTGACTAAGTCAACCCACTCTGTAGAATTTAGCTTGGAAGCAAGACCTGCAACATTCCAGCTAAGCACGTTTAAGTCGGAGAGTCCCAGGTCAACAACAAAGGAACGATCAGATGAAAGTCCATTAATCACAGGTGCAAGAGGTAATGGGCTGGCCGGTAGTCAGTCTAGGCTCTCTAGGCTGGACAAGATGGAGAACCAATTCTGCAGAGTGTGTGTAGGAGTAATGAGGTTATGTGGGTCCAGGGATGGTTTGTAGAAAAAGCCCAAAGGCAATGACCAGATCATGGTTGGAAAATTATTGTTAAATACCTGTGCTAACAATAACTGTTTTACCAGTGGTGGGCGTCTAAAATAGACGACAATACAATCTCCTTTGATGTTCTTTTGAGAGGATCCAACCCAGCCCACCCTACGCACCATTAGTATCTCACTGACATTTGCCATCCTTAGTCCTTTATGTTTTGATAACCAGTCGGCACTCTGAAATTGCTCCCAGGACTCGGTTTGGTTTTTCTTTAGGGGAGGGACGCCTGCAAAGACTAAAACATAAGGGCATGCTTTGGGTGGTAAATTAAGAACATCTGTGGATGGCTTAATGTCAGGATTATCTGCTATAGGAGTGGCACTAGAAATATTTAGAATAATTGGAGGTATGGGGTCCAGGGTTATAGGGTTAGCCGACACAAAGTTACAAGGCAAACTGTTACTGTTACTATTATTACTAGACACTATACGTGTTGAGGATATCTCACTAGAGACTGGTTTAGAAAGTGAGCTAGTTTTATAGTTGACACACCTTACGCAGGCAGTATTAGAAAAAGAATGTGTGGAATCAACAGTCTCTGCTGAGACGTGTTCGGGTTAACCGGTCCCTGTATCTTTGTGTGCTGCCCCCCTCCCCCCAATTTTACCAGTAACGCTAGATGTACCTTTGTGTGTATCAGGTTTCTTTATCAAATTTTCAAGCCGGTCTAAACGCTTCAAAAGAGCATTAAAATGCTTATCAACCAAGTTTTTCATACGATTATAGACCGAGTCCACTATAGTGTCAATAGAAATATCGCCAGGCCTAATGCGAGTGGTTGGAGCTATTGTGTGCTCAGTTTGGGTATGGTAGAATGGAGTGTGGCTTCTGATCCAGTCAGATCAACAGTGGTATCAGTTGTAGACCCAGTGGGCCCTGCAGACACAGCAGCTGTGGCTTGTATCCAGGAACTCAAAGCTGTGGATTGTGGTTTAGAGCGAGGTGGCTGTTTTCTCTTAGTGCTAAAAGGTTTCGCTGCAGTTCTTTTTCTTTTAGCCCCTGTTGCTTTGGGGTCTGAGGCCGCATTTTGGGCAGTGTCCTTGCCATGAGCCGGGAATTGACAGTCCATAGGGTCCTCATTGATCACATTACCCTCATTGTTCACCAACTCGAGACCATCTAACTGTATTTGTGGGTGGGTGACAGTGCTGACTAATACGTTAGGTGTCAAGGGAGGGTTGCTGATGTTCCCCCACTCTTCTCCTTCCGGCAGGGTAGGTTGGGTACGAGTAATCCCAAAGATAAGCTCCTCTCCGTTAGTTCAATCTCTGATGTGACGATACTAACAGCTCTTTCAAACATACTGTCTATGATAGTAGTAGACTGTGAGCCTGGAGTGGCTGTTCGTCTCCCCATACTTCAGTTACCAGTTTGCCACTCACCTTGCTTAGTAAGTGCCTCGCAGGGGCTGTTTGGCAATGTAGTTCCCCCCCCCCCCCCACCCCTTTAGCGGCAGCGGTGCAATGGCGGAGTTCGGTGGGATCTGGTGTGCAGCCTCCTCAGAATTCGTGGGGCAAGCTGGTGAGGACAGCAGGTAAGGCTTTGAAAAGAAACAACAGAAACGGACTCCCGCCGTCAGTATCGGAATGGAGGGCCCGGGCTGTCTGCACCGGGGCCCGCACCAGAGGAGCTTCAGCCAGGGACTCGAAACTGGGCCCAGGCCTCCCCCCGACACGTGTTTCGACGCAAAGGAATACAATAATTCCGCGACTCCTCAGGGCTGAAGTTAATGGGTGGTAAACCGCAGGTCGCTGTGCCGGTGATAATTCCGACCCGTCCCCGCTCGAGACCAGGTGAATTGGGTCCAAATCGTCGTCGATATAGATCCAGTGTTGTTCCTGCCCAATGGGAACAGCAAGATGCTTCAAAACCAGGATAGGTGCGGTGAGGTTTCTTCTGCAATGAATTATTTTGAATGGTGTAGGCGTCCACTTGACAAGTCACGGGGAGTGTGAATGCTCCCCAAAATTAGATGCCCCGTAATACGGGAAAAGCCGGCAGGACGAGTAATCCTGTAGAGTGGTTCCGGGTGCACCTCACTGCACCTATCCTGGTTTTGACCCAATTCACCTGGTCTCGAGCGGGGCCGGGTCGGCTGGCCATTCAAACACAATAAAAGAGGAGCCGAACTACTGGTGGTCTTTTATTCAACGACGGAAACTTGAACTTTTATGTGTCCATTGAGACACCGATCTTCTGTACTTTCATAATATAGTGTGCAACAGGTTTTTTGTTTATCTTTGTGTAGTGTGTGTTTCTCATCACACGCTCTTGGAGGGGTTATAGGGCTTCTCCTCTCACCAGTTTGCACCTATTGGCAATACACCAACACCAATACCTTCTGCGCTTCAACCGTGAGCAGGGCGCCCAGTATTTCCCTCACTCTAAAATCCCTGTTCTCAATTGAATCGTGCAATGGGTTCAAGCCTCCTCTCCCACGTCCACCGGCCGTGCCTCAGGGCGGGATATCACTCATCTGGAGGTAGGCGCCGCTACTCCCTCCGGCCAGCTGATGAGAAGGCGGGGCACCCACGCGGCCAAGCGACGCGGGCCACAGGCCTCACCACAGGCCTCGCAGTGTGTTGCGGCCCAAGCCGGCTCCCCGCTCCGTCCCGCACCTGATCATGACATTACAACCAAAAATATCTGACATAAACACTGCCAGCTCCGTTGGCTCTCTGCAGCACCGTCAGCCATACAAATATTACAAGCAGTCAAATCAGCGACCTTTTCAGCATTCAACTAATTTTCGCCTGTTAAAGCAGCGCAACCATTGTGGCACATAATATCACTATTTTGACCAACAGAAGGAAAGCAGTGGCCTCCCGTCAGCAATCAAAGGCAAAAACAAAGAAGAAATCAGACATGTAAATATAGATATAGGGTACTTAGTCAGGCTCTCCTTCTCTCACTTGTCTCTGCTAGTAGAAGGCAGGATATCTACGTTCTTCCAAAATTGGCACAATTTAAACATGGACTTTTGGGTACTGGATATAGTCATGCACAGGCATGGGCTGGAATTCATACAAAAACCACCAATTTAGCTTGAAAAAATACCAAAATCATCGAAAAGAACTGAAAAGGTAGAGTGCAATAGAAGAGGTTCCCGCTTCAGCGAGGGTCTAGGATAATATTCCAAATTCTTTCTTATACTAAATAAATCAGGAGAGTTGTGTCTATTGGTCGAATTGAGACTCCTCAACAAATATTGAAAAAAGCAAAGATTTCAAATGGTTACCCTTCAGGACATCCTCCCAGTCATCAGACAAGGGGATTTCTTGGCCTCCCAAGTCCTAGAGAGCGTTCACTGCAATATTCCTAAAGCGCAGAAAATTCCTTCTTTTTATGGCAGTTTCTTTACTCCATTATCAATTCAAGGTCCTGCCTTTTGAACTAAAATCCTCCATTCAAGTATTCACCAATGCACGGCTCCAGTTGCTGCATTCATTTGGAAATATGTGACCTGAGAGAAACTTGGCAGCATTTCCAGCAAGCCCAGATGATTTTTTTTTGCTCTCTAATACTGCTGCTCTCTACTGAAGACGGGCTCAACCTAGAAACACGTGTCTAGAGATATACAGCAATGTCTGCACCAACTTTGGTGAAAAACTCCAGCAAATTTTGAAGTAGGTTTGAACTGTGTACTGCATTTACCAGGATGCAAAGGAGCGAACTGTGCTGGGACTGTGAGGCAGTGTGCTCCCAACCCCCATTCTGTTTCAAAGGCTCCTTTGAGCCAGCAAGCTGACACACTTTGGAGATGCACCTGTGTGCCTGTGAGTGGTACTGTGACCTGAGAGAAACTTGGCAGCATTTCCAGCAACCCCAGATGATTTTTATTTGCTCTCTGATACTGCTGCTCTCTACTGAAGACGGGCTCAACCCAGAATCACGTGTCTAGAGATATACAGCAATGTCTGCACCAACTTTGGTGAAAAACTCCAGCTAATTTTGAAGTAAAGTTTGAACTGTATACTGCATTTACCAGGATGCAAAGGGGCGAACTGTGCTGGAACTGTGAGGCAGTGTGCTCCCAACCCCCATTCTGTTCCTTTGAAAATATGACTGCGCAACTTGTCCATACCTGGCTGATTGGCTGATCAGAGCACCAACTCAAATACAAGCCAAAGCAATGCTAAAACTCATAATGAATATCCTATGAAGTTTGGGCCTAGCAGTCAGTGCAAATAACCCAAATATCTTTGAACAAACAAGAGACAAATGGGCATTTTTCAAGCCCCAAGCACCACCAGAACAACACTTTTTTATACGCTCTTGTGGCATTTTGCCATTTCCCATATTTACAAGGTGGCGCCAAGCCACTTAGTGTGGCTTAACACCACCTTGTAAATATGGCCCTTTCTGCCGCAGTCCTTTGCTGTAAAGGAGTGTGCAATGGGTGGTACTTTGGGCGTTCCACCCCAACACCCATTTCCTTTTGACACTGCCCCAGATTTACAAGGCTGAGGCAGCGTCAAAAACAGCATCATTCTAACGCCATGGATTACCAGGCGTTAGAATGGCAATATGAGGATAAATCATTAATTTCTTCTAGTTTTTTGCTCTTTCCATGTGTGCTGCATTCTGCAGCCCACATAGAAAGAACAAATCACCATGAATGATTCTTTATGTGCAGAACAGTGTCCCTTCCTGCACATAAACAATTGCCCCTGCAGTTCAGGCACCCTTGCAACATGGTAGCAGGGAGGCTGTGCTGTGCAGGGAGCTACTTTTTTGCCAGCGCTAGGGGAAACACAGGGGTGCACTGTATTCTTGTGAATACGGCGCATCCCTGCATTTTAAAACAGTCAGAGCGTGGCGCTACTGATTTTGGCGCAGCTCCGCGCCCCTATATTTTTCTGTAAATATGCCCCAGAATTTTCCTAGGAGCCAGGATAGGTTTAGCAGAAGGGTTAGTGTATTCATGGCAGACAGGGAGGGTGAACAAGCTAATGTGTTTAGCTACAGTCCTTTCATCAACACAATGACACCAAAATATTGTGTCAAAAATATTGTCTACTGAAATAGTGAGTTTACATACTTTGCATAGAAAGTACCAAAATATGGTGTAAAAAATAGTGTGGAACACAATATCGCCCAAAAAGGTAATTATAGTAAAAAATGTATATCTGATAGGGATTTCTAGTCGCAGATTCCTGACATTAGAAAATTCCTAGCCCACAGACTGGATCAGGATATTTTCAAGCAGTACCCATGCACACTGGTCGGTGTTGCCATTCGGCTCTTCGTCTGTGGTGCGCTCTAAGTGACGAGTGTAATGCCTATATAGGCTCCACCCCAGCACGGTGCAGCAGACAGCGCAGACCCAAGGTAGCTGCCCCCAGTTTTTCCCCTTTCAGCTATGTCCCCTTTCTTAGAAAACCTTTGGGTTTTAAATCATGTGCTACCTGTCACAGGCAGATGTCTGTGGCAGACCTATACATGGTTTGTCTTTGGTGTTTGAAGCGAGACCATGATTCCATGACCGGCAAGGACTTCCACAACATGCACCTGAAAACACTGAGGGAGCGTTCCCTCAAGCTCCTTGCCAACTGATATCCCTGCAACACTTATGTTCCTGGTTGCGCAGAAGGTCACTGGACTGCTTGCAGAGCTGCTTCTGATGATCCTTGTCTCTCTCCATCCAAGTTGTCGGGTAAGTCACATAAGAAGAAGAAGTCGGAGATGTCGAAGATATCTTTGACTTCATTGCACCATTCCAAGTCCTCAGACAGTTGCCCCTTCCGAACCCTCACTCGATATAATGAAACCCTTACCGATGTTCGACTCTGGGCCTGGTCCCAGCCCTGCACAGGAGCTTCTACGCCTGCACAGGGACTCCTATGGACAGGACAATTGTTCGTCCCTGGGGAACTCCAGTTCCCTCACCAAGCACCCCACGCCGAGAGCTAGGTGATCCATGCCTCCACTTCCTGAGTCAATCCTGGCGAGTTCACTACTACTCCATTGGATAAGGAATCCAAGAGGCTGGATACCCAAGAGGAAGTTGTCTTCTGCCAACCTAGCACTGCTGTCAGAGAACACCTAATGCCTCTTGGACCAATACACACATACGATCTGAGATTCATTGTGCAAGTGCTGCCCATGGTCTTAGAGGAGGCCCGAACCATACTATCATAGGTAATTGCAGATGGCAGAGACGCAGCAAAATTTAACCTTCAAATGTGGACTGTATACTACTGGCTCGCTGGGCAAAGCAATTTCATTGTGGATGGCCTATTGGCGCCACGCCTGGCTGAGAACCACTGCCTTTTTAGGGGTTGTCCAAGCTTCATTCATGAGCATGCCTTCGATGGCTCTTCTCTTTTTGGTGAGAAGGCAGACTCAGCGCTTTAAGGTTTGCAGAGCTACGGCCAGATCCTTGGGCCTACACATCTCCCCTCGCCAACCCCAATCCACCTGCTGCTCCTTTCTTGGCAATGGAATGGGGATCCAGCCATATTAATTCCCGCCCATCCACCAAGGCAAGAGGCTTCCCAGGCTTATTGCGGCTGAGGCAGCAGTTCCCAAAGACCACTTGAAGCCACTACCTGAGGTTGGGCCAGTCCACCACTCTTCCGGAGCCGCAGCCTCCAATCCCCTAAACCCCTTTAGTTTGTCCTCATACCAACATGCTCACTCACTGGGGGGAGGGGGGGGCAGGATACGCTATGACCTACACCACTGGCATTTTATAAAATCAAACAGGTGGATTTTGCCGATAGTCCAACAGGGCTACTTCATCCCCTTTCTGGACACACCTCCACCCATTCCACCTACTTACGACCGGCTGATGGAGACCAAGCTCTGCTTGCTCCATCAGGAAATGTTGGTTCTCTTGGGAAAGTAATCTGGGACAGATTGAGAATCTGGTTTCTGGCAGAAAAGCACGTCCATGTCAATCTTTTGGAGTTGCCTCCATTTGCCTACCCTTGAAGGCCTTCCTACCATCCATCAAGTGGACCATGTATAGGTTCTCAAATAATAGCTATAATACTCCTTAGCACACGTGAGTTGCAATGATGTTATATATACAAGTGTTTCCACATTCTGATACAATCATGAGAAGTAGTTGTTATTGGTTCTTCAATTTCTGTTTTATTCTTGTTCACTGGAAATTTTCAACACAGCCGACACGTGTTTCGTCGTATCTGGGAATGTAACCCACGACTTTTTCAAGGCTATTTCCAGATCTGTTCTTTTTCATCAGCATGCGGTGATACTTGCAACCCGCATGGGGGTTCTACGGGGGTCCTCAGGGCAATCGAGCGGACACGCTGATCTGAAACGGGGAATACTTCTCGGGCTGCGATATACCGGGCGAAAGCCTTCCAGCAACAACTAAAACTTGGAGATAATCGGACTGCAATCAGAGAATAATATACAGCTGAGGACCCCCGTAGAACCCCCATGCGGGTTGGAAGTATCACCGCATACTGATGAAAAAGAACAGATCTGGAAATAGCCTTGAAAAAGTCGTGGGTTACACAATAAAACAGAAATTGAAGAACCAATAACAACTACTTCTCATGATTGTATCAGAATGTGGAAACACTTGTATATATAACATCATTGCAACTCACGTGTGCTAAGGAGTATTATAGCTTGTGTAAGGCTCGTGCCGCTTTTGAGAAGGATTAGGGTGGTTCCTTCTACCTTTTAGCACCGTCAAATATAGCCCCAAAGTCATATTATTTGTGAGATTTTCTTAGTGGCGCCGAATAACCTATACTAAACCACTATCTGTGCCCAACTAGGTTCTCAAATACACCACCACTACCATGTGTTACTACACTGGCAAGTGGGTGCTGTGCTAGGAGGCTCTATGACACAAAGCTTCAGGGCATTTCTATGATTGGGAACTAAGGGCCAGGTGTAGGTATCCAAATACCGGTCGGTAACGGCCGAAAAAACAGATTTTCGGCCGTTACCGACCGGTATTTGGATACTGAGATGTAGGGCATTAAAAAATACAGATTCGGTAATTTTACCGAATTGGTAAATTTACAGATTCAGTAAATTTACTGATTCGGTACATTTAACGATTCGGTAAAATTACCAATTCGGTAAAATTACCGAATCTGTATTTTGAAATGTAGGTAGCACTATAAACAGTGCTACAGGGCTTTAAGGATTCGTTATTTACCACCAACTATTAGTTGGTAGTAAATAACGAATTCCTATGTAAATGCAATTATGTGCATTTACACCATGCCCTTAGGGCATGTATGTGTGCCACATGGCACACAAGCACTAATCAGGGGTGCAACAGGGTGTCAAAGTGACGCCCTGCCACCCTTGACTATTTCACAATTTTGATTCGGTAATTGACATTCATTCCTATGGGCCTCCAGGCCCATAGGAATGAATGGCAATTACCAAATCGGTAAATACTGATTCGGTAATTACCGAATCTTAACGATTCGGTAGAAAATACCGAATAATTACCTACATAGGTTTTACTGATTCTAAAATACAGAATCGGTAAAATTCAGTATTTTAGAATCGGTAAAACCTTTTTACCTACATCTAGCCCTAACTGCCTTAATCTTTGAATGCCAGGGCAGACAAGCTCATCTGTGGTACCTGGTGGATCACAAAGGCTGGCTACACCCCAAAGTGTCACAGGGTGCCTTCAAACAACAGGGAGAACTCTGGCTTGATCTCTTTGCCACCATGCAGAACATGCAGTGCCCAAACATTTGCCCATCGGAGTGCCTACAAAAGTCCTCCTTGGGAGATGCATTGTGACTGACTTGGAACATGGGAAAGTGTTATTCCTTCCAACCTATGTCTCTCTTGCCCAGAGTTCTGAAGAAGATCAGGAACGACCAGGCACAAGTCAACCAAGTGGCCCCAGATTGGGCCTGGTACCCGGAACGTCTGAGCATATGTGTCTGCCATCCGATCAGGATACCACTTTGAGAAGATGTTCTGTTTCAGCAGAAGGGAAGGATAATCCATCTGAACCTTTACAATCTGCACTTCAATGCGTGGAGATTAATTGACAGCAGTTGACGGTGTTTGACTTGCCACCCGAAGTTATGGATGTCATCCTGGCTGCTAGGCTCCCTTCTGCAAACTCTCTTTATCCAGTATTGGGGTATCTTTCATAGATTCACATGCTTAGAATCATCCCCGTCGACGAGGTGGGAGTCTCGCGGTACAAAAAAACATATACAATATAGTCAAAATAACATTACACAATAGGCTACTATAGACATCAAAGTCACTACATTAGCCTATCTTAGTCCTTTTGCAAAAAGAATCAAACTTGGAACACATCCAATTGGGCTGCAGCACCCTCTTAGAACATTCCACAGAGAGGCAAACCCTCCGATTTTCTACCGCATCTCGTGTAACAGGGAGTCTCCCTTAGCTCTGCTCAGTTTTTTCCTTAACTTTGTCTTCTTTGTGAGAAATTATGTCTGATTCTTCAAAGAAAAGCTTGTTCTTGCCTTGTTCTTCATGTGGGAAGAAGAGATTGCACTTTGAGGATCCACATAAAGAATGTATTTACTGCCTTTACCCAGCTCACAAGGTGAAGATTGCAGGATCTGTAGAACCTTTCCTGCCAAGACCTTGAAGGACAGAGAAGGAAGACTTTTGGTTTGGCTGGAGAAGTTGAAGGCTTCATCTGACGTGGTATCTGGAGATGAAGGCAGTGTGAGTCCTCAGGCATCCACCCCTTTGGCCAAGAAGAGGGATAGATCTGAAGAGCCACCTGAGAGACAGAGTAAGACCCTGAAGAAATCTCGATCCGAGACTGGTCACTCTTCCTCAAAAAAAGAGAAGTCCTCTTTCTCTTCGGAGGTAAAATCTAGACAAAAAGTAAAAGTTTCTCTGAAAACTGCCTCAAAATCCCTTACTGAGCCTCCGTCGACGTTGAAAACTGCTCCGCCGACGATGAAATCTCCTCAGAAGGTGAGTGATTCGTCAGCGTTGATTAAGAAAATCCCATCGTCGACGAGAACTCCCTCGATGGCGCCGTCAGCGAGTATTTCATCGCCGTCGACGATGCCCATCTCGTTGACGCCTACTTCATCGACCCTTAGACGTCAGGGTTGGTTGAAGTCTATTAACTGTCGCCCAGAGGTCCAAACAAAGATTCTGGATATGCCCTTTGATGGAGATCTGTTATTTGGCAAACACATAGATGACGCATTGCGGGAGATCAAAAAAGATACGGATACTGCTAGGGCATTGGGTACCTTGCAGTATAGAAAAACGCAGTTTCGAGGGAGCAAGAAGCAGAGGGTCATATTCCTTTCATGGAGGATATCAAAAATACCAACAACAAGGTGGTCAAGGTAGATATGGATACCATCAGCAGCAACAACAGAAGTCCTATAGGATTCCCCCAGCGGCCGCTTACAGACAACAAGGCAGAAGACTCCAACCTCAAGGCAGAGACTCTGCTAGAAAACAGTGACAATCTTGTACACCTGCACCAGATATGCCACAAGTATACAAAATTCCAAATATATCCAAGCATATCAAAAATTGGGAGAAAATTCCCACAGACAAGTGGGTTTTGGATATAATCAAATTTGGTCACACCCTGGAGTTTATCAATTCCCCCCCTCCTCATCCACCTCTGAAGAAAAACCCACCACATCTTGCTCTTCTCACAAAGGAAGTAAAAACCATGCTTTCGAAGGGAGCGATAGAGAAAGTGCCTCGCTCTCAAGTGGGGAAGGGATTTTATTCTCGCTTTTTTCTCATAAGAAAAAAGTCTGGGGAATGGAGACCAATCTTGGATCTAAGAAAACTGAACAAATACCTTCAGAAAAAGTCCTTCCGCATGGTGACACTCCAGGAAATCCTTCAGCTTTTGGATCATGAGGACTTCATGACAACGCTGGATCTCCAGGATGCGTACTTCCACATCCCAATCCATCCCAAATAGCAAAAATTCCTAAGATTTACTGTGGCAGGTGTACATTTCCAATTCAAAGTCCTCCCATTTGGCCAACGTTCAGCTCCAAGAGTCTTGACCAAATTCCTAGCTCCAGTAGCAGCTCATCTCAGGCTACAAGGCATCCAATTATGCCTGTATTTGGATGATTGGCTAATAAAGGCTCCTTCTTTTCGTCAGGCTTCTAATGCAACAGCAAAATGCCTGCAGGTTTTTCGCTCTAAGACTATCTCTGAATGTCCAAAAGTCAGTCCTCTATCCTTCCCAAAGGATCCAATTTCTAGGAGCAATGCTGGATACCGTTCGAGATAAAGCATTCTTGTCTAAAGAAAGGCAATCTCGCCTTGTTTTTCTGGCGTCAGACCTCCTAAAAAGAAAGTTTGCTTCTGTGCGGATGATAAAGTCTTTTCTGGGAATACTGTCATCAGCGATTCTGCTAGTGCCTCATACCTGACTGAGAATAAGACCGATTCAAGAGGAGCTCGACAGTCAATGGCTCCAAATCTTGGGGTCTTTCGACGACATAGTGCAAGTAACTCCAGTTATGAGAGAAACTCTTTCCTGGTGGAGGCTTTCAAAAAATGCCTCAGTCAGATTCACCTTTCAACCTGTAGTACCGGATTTCATCCTCTCAACAGATGCCTCCCTAGAGGGGTGTGGTGTGCATCTTCAGGATCTCTGCATAAGAGGAAAATGGTCTGCAGCAATAGCAAAGATGCACATCAATTTTCTGGAGCTTCAAGCCATTTTCCTGGCACTACAGTCTTTTCTGCCAAGACTTCAAGGATCAACTGTACTGATCAGAGCTGAATCAAATAGTTCTAGGGAATGTATTTCAGAAGTGGGGCAAGCCAAATCTGGATCTCTTTGCCTCCAGGAACAATCGGAAGTGCCCATTCTTTGCAAGTTGGAAACCGGAGAAGGGCTCTTGGGGAAACGCCTTCATGATGAGATGGAGGGGGATTTTTGCTTATGCGTTCCCTCCCTTTCCGCTGATTCCAAGACTTCTACGCAAGATCAAGACGGAACAATGCTGCATTATTCTAATTGCACCGAAATGGCCACGTCAGCACTGGTTCACAGAGTTTCTCCTTCTGTCTGAGCGCAAACCATTCCCTCTTCCAGCAATACCGAACCTATTGTCAATGAGCAAAGGCCAGATTCTTCATCCTCATCCAGCTCAGCTGCAACTTCATGCATGGTTTCTGGTTTCACAGAGTTCAAGGAGATAAATCTATCTCAAGACTGCAGAGACATTCTGGCTAGAGCTAGAGCTCCTTCTACGTTGAGGACTTATGCGTTAAAATGGAAAAGATTTTGTTACTGGTACAGCAACAGGAATATTCTTCCTCTGAAAATGTCCTCCGGATAAGATTCTGCCTTATTTATTGTCATTATCTAAATCTGGTCTTATGTTTGCTTCTGTTAAACTGCATCTAGCGGCCAATTCCACCTACAGACGATCTCATTAAACAATTCCTGAAGGGGCTTTTCAGAACTTTTCTCTCCCATCAAGGCTCCTCCGCCGGAATGGAGACTGAATCTAGTACTACGATTCAGAAAAGGGGGTGGTGATGAACAGAGTGTCTGAATTGAGCAGACCACTCTTACCCAGTCCAAAGATCAGGGCTTGATCCATCACCGTTATTTATCTCACTGCCCCATCCCAGCTCAGAACCTGGCTATATGCAAATCAGTCTGTCCCTGGCCCAGTGCATCATGGGAACAGGGCAGACTAAACTACCAAGCCAATTCTTCACCAGAAAGGAGACAAGCTACCGGGGACCGGTTTCTGGCATTTCAGCCGTCTTCGGCCCGGCTTGCTTGAATCCTGATGGAGCAGTGAGAAAGGGACTCATGTCTGAGTATACCCTGCCACACCTATAGTGGCCAAAAACGATTCAGAAAAGGGGATGGTGATGAACAGAGTGTCTGAATTGAGCAGACCACTCTTACCCAGTCCAAAGATCAGGGCTTGATCCATCACCGTTATTTATCTCACTGCCCCATCCCAGCTCAGAACCTGGCTATATGCAAATCAGTCTGTCCCTGGCCCAGTGCATCATGGGAACAGGGCAGACTAAACTACCAAGCCAATTCTTCACCAGAAAGGAGACAAGCTACCGGGGACCGGTTTCTGGCATTTCAGCCGTCTTCGGCCCGGCTTGCTTGAATCCTGATGGAGCAGTGAGAAAGGGACTCATGTCTGAGTATACCCTGCCACACCTATAGTGGCCAAAAACGATTCAGAAAAGGGGGTGGTGATGAACAGAGTGTCTGAATTGAGCAGACCACTCTTACCCAGTCCAAAGATCAGGGCTTGATCCATCACCGTTATTTATCTCACTGCCCCATCCCAGCTCAGAACCTGGCTATATGCAAATCAGTCTGTCCCTGGCTCAGTGCATCATGGGAACAGGGCAGACTAAACTACCAAGCCAATTCTTCACCAGAAAGGAGACAAGCTACCGGGGACCGGTTTCTGGCATTTCAGCCGTCTTCGGCCCGGCTTGCTTGAATCCTGATGGAGCAGTGAGAAAGGGACTCATGTCTGAGTATACCCTGCCACACCTATAGTGGCCAAAAACGATTCAGAAAAGGGGGGTGGTGATGAACAGAGTGTCTGAATTGAGCAGACCACTCTTACCCAGTCCAAAGATCAGGGCTTGATCCATCACCGTTATTTATCTCACTGCCCCATCCCAGCTCAGAACCTGGCTATATGCAAATCAGTCTGTCCCTGGCCCAGTGCATCATGGGAACAGCGCAGACTAAACTACCAAGCCAATTCTTCACCAGAAAGGAGACAAGCTACCGGGGACCGGTTTCTGGCATATCAGCCGTCTTCGGCCCGGCTTGCTTGAATCCTGATGGAGCAGTGAGAAAGGGACTCGTGTCTGAGTATACCCTGCCACACCTATAGTGGCCAAAAACGATTCAGAAAAGGGGGTGGTGATGAACAGAGTGTTTGAATTGAGCAGACCACTCTTACCCAGTCCAAAGATCAGGGCTTGATCCATCACCGTTATTTATCTCACTGCCCCATCCCAGCTCAGAACCTGGCTATATGCAAATCAGTCTGTCCCTGGCCCAGTGCATCATGGGAACAGGGCAGACTAAACTACCAAGCCAATTCTTCACCAGAAAGGAGACAAGCTACCGGGGACCGGTTTCTGGCATTTCAGCCGTCTTCGGCCCGGCTTGCTTGAATCCTGATCGAGCAGTGAGAAAGGGACTCATGTCTGAGTATACCCTGCCACACCTATAGTGGCCAAAAACGATTCAGAAAAGGGGGTGGTGATGAACAGAGTGTCTGAATTGAGCAGACCACTCTTACCCAGTCCAAAGATCAGGGCTTGATCCATCACCGTTATTTATCTCACTGCCCCATCCCAGCTCAGAACCTGGCTATATGCAAATCAGTCTGTCCCTGGCCCAGTGCATCATGGGAACAGGGCAGACTAAACTACCAAGCCAATTCTTCACCAGAAAGGAGACAAGCTACCGGGGACCGGTTTCTGGCATTTCAGCCGCCTTCGGCCCGGCTTGCTTGAATCCTGATGGAGCAGTGAGAAAGGGACTCATGTCTGAGTATACCCTGCCACACCTATAGTGGCCAAAAACGATTCAGAAAAGGGGGTGGTGATGAACAGAGTGTCTGAATTGAGCAGACCACTCTTACCCAGTCCAAAGATCAGGGCTTGATCCATCACCGTTATTTATCTCACTGCCCCATCCCAGCTCAGAACCTGGCTATATGCAAATCAGTCTGTCCCTGGCCCAGTTTCCTTCCCAGTATAAGAATTGGCTTGGTAGTTTGGTCTGCCCTGTTCCCATGATGCACTGGGCCAGGGTCAGACTAATTTGCATATAGCCAAGTTCTGAGCTGGGATGGTGCAGTGAGCTAAAAAACGGTGATGGATCAAGCCCTGATCTTTGGACTGGGTAAGAGTGGTCTGCTTAATTCAGACACTCTGTTCATCACCACCCCCTTTTCTGAATCATTTTTGTCCACCATAAGCGTGGAAGGGTATACTCAGATGTGAGTCCCTAGCTCATTGCACCATCAGGATTCAAGCAAGCCGGGCCGAAGACGGCTGAAATGCCAGAAACCGGTCCCCGGTAGCTTCTTTCCTTCCCAGTATAAGAATTGGCTTGGTAGTTTGGTCTGCCCTGTTCCCATGATGCACTGGGCCAGGGTCAGACTAATTTGCATATAGCCAAGTTCTGAGCTGGGATGGTGCAGTGAGCTAAAAAACGGTGATGGATCAAGCCCTGATCTTTGGACTGGGTAAGAGTGGTCTGCTTAATTCAGACACTCTGTTCATCACCACCCCCTTTTCTGAATAATTTTTGTCCACCATAAGCGTGGAAGGGTATACTCAGATGTGAGTCCCTAGCTCATTGCACCATCAGGATTCAAGCAAGCCGGGCCGAAGACGGCTGAAATGCCAGAAACCGGTCCCCGGTAGTTTGTTTCCATCCCAGTATAAGAATTGGCTTGGTAGTTTGGTCTGCCCTGTTCCCATGATGCACTGGGCCAGGGTCAGACTAATTTGCATATAGCCAAGTTCTGAGCTGGGATGGTGCAGTGAGCTAAAAAACGGTGATGGATCAAGCCCTGATCTTTGGACTGGGTAAGAGTGGTCTGCTTAATTCAGACACTCTGTTCATCACCACCCCCTTTTCTGAATCATTTTTGTCCACCATAAGCGTGGAAGGGTATACTCAGATGTGAGTCCCTAGCTCATTGCACCATCAGGATTCAAGCAAGCCGGGCCGAAGACGGCTGAAATGCCAGAAACCGGTCCCCGGTAGCTTGTTTCCTTCCCAGTATAAGAATTGGCTTGGTAGTTTGGTCTGCCCTGTTCCCATGATGCACTGGGCCAGGGTCAGACTAATTTGCATATAGCCAAGTTCTGAGCTGGGATGGTGCAGTGAGCTAAAAAACGGTGATGGATCAAGCCCTGATCTTTGGACTGGGTAAGAGTGGTCTGCTTAATTCAGACACTCTGTTCATCACCACCCCCTTTTCTGAATCATTTTTGTCCACCATAAGCCTGGAAGGGTATACTCAGATGTGAGTCCCTAGCTCATTGCACCATCAGGATTCAAGCAAGCCGGGCCGAAGACGGCTGAAATGCCAGAAACCGGTCCCCGGTAGTTTGTTTCCTTCCCAGTATAAGAATTGGCTTGGTAGTTTGGTCTGCCCTGTTCCCATGATGCACTGGGCCAGGGTCAGACTAATTTGCATATAGCCAAGTTCTGAGCTGGGATGGTGCAGTGAGCTAAAAAACGGTGATGGATCAAGCCCTGATCTTTGGACTGGGTAAGAGTGGTCTGCTTAATTCAGACACTCTGTTCATCACCACCCCCTTTTCTGAATCATTTTTGTCCACCATAAGCGTGGAAGGGTATACTCAGATGTGAGTCCCTAGCTCATTGCACCATCAGGATTCAAGCAAGCCGGGCCGAAGACGGCTGAAATGCCAGAAACCGGTCCCCGGTAGCTTGTTTCCTTCCCAGTATAAGAATTGGCTTGGTAGTTTGGTCTGCCCTGTTCCCATGATGCACTGGGCCAGGGTCAGACTAATTTGCATATAGCCAAGTTCTGAGCTGGGATGGTGCAGTGAGCTAAAAAACGGTGATGGATCAAGCCCTGATCTTTGGACTGGGTAAGAGTGGTCTGCTTAATTCAGACACTCTGTTCATCACCACCCCCTTTTCTGAATCATTTTTGTCCACCATAAGCGTGGAAGGGTATACTCAGATGTGAGTCCCTAGCTCATTGCACCATCAGGATTCAAGCAAGCCGGGCCGAAGACGGCTGAAATGCCAGAAACCGGTCCCCGGTAGCTTGTTTCCTTCCCAGTATAAGAATTGGCTTGGTAGTTTGGTCTGCCCTGTTCCCATGATGCACTGGGCCAGGGTCAGACTAATTTGCATATAGCCAAGTTCTGAGCTGGGATGGTGCAGTGAGCTAAAAAACGGTGATGGATCAAGCCCTGATCTTTGGACTGGGTAAGAGTGGTCTGCTGAATTCAGACACTCTGTTCATCACCACCCCCTTTTCTGAATCGAATCTAGTACTACAGCAGCTAATGAAGCATCCATTTGAACCCATTCACAAAGCTGAGTTAAAATATCTCCCATGGAAGACAGCTCTCCTATTGGCACTCACCTCTTCTCGAAGATTAAGTGAAATACAGGCATTCACTATAAGACAACCGTATTTGAAATTTACCAATTACTATGTCCTTTTAAGGACTAATCCCACGTTCATACCCAAGGTTCCTTTTTCATTCCATCTTAATAAGCCTGTTATATTACGATCTTTCTTTCCTAATCCGTCTTCCTCAGCAGAAAAATCCTTGCATACCTTGGATGTCAAAAGATGCTTGAAGTTCTACATTTCGCGTACTGTTTCCATTAGAAAATCCGACCAATTATTTATTTCTTATGGTGGTCAAAGGCCAGGATCAGCGGTAACGAAGTCCACTATCTCAAGGTGGATTGCATCCACTATCCAATTCTGCCATTGCAAGGTTGGACATCCACTATCTAACAAACCTAAGGCTCACTCTACTAGGGCAGTATCCTCATCTACTGCACTTTTTGCCGGTGTGTCACTGGAGAAGATTTGCCGTGCTGCAACCTGGAAAAGTCTACACACGTTTACACGGCATTATTGCCTGGATCTAGCAACAGAGGCTGAGTCAGCAGTTGGTCATGCAGTGTTACGAAGCCTTTTTAAATAAGGTAAGCCTCTATAATGAGAGGATATGAGATTTGCTATTGACATGTTCATTATTGCATATAATTATTTAGTGCATATGTTTATGAATTGTCCTTTATCAGAGTGGAAATATGAATGTATTATGGTATCAGTTTTACATGGTATCTATTGTGTTTTCTTATGATACCCACCATCCACTATACAGCTAAGTATTGTTTACTGCAAGCTATTCTGATTCTAAGCATGTGAATCTATGAAAGATACCCCAATACTGGATAAGAAAAAGAGTTACTTACCTGTAACTTCAGTTATCCAGTATTGATATCTTTCATAGATTTACATGCGACTCACCCTCCTCCCCGGAGAGGGTTACCTTATCATTATGGTATACTTACTGTCACTTGTGCTACGAAAATCTGAGGGTTTGCCTCTCTGTGGAAGGTTCTAAGAGGGTGCTGCAGCCTGATTGGCCTTGTTCCAAGTTTGGTTCTTTTTGCAAAAGGACAAAGATAGGCTAATGTAGTGACTTTTCTGTCCATAGTACCCTATTGTGTAATGTTATTATGACTATAATGTATATGTTTTATTGTACCACGAGACTCCCACCTCGTCGGCGGGGATGATACTAAGCATGTGAATCTATGATAGATACCAATACTGGATAACTGAAGTTACAGGTAAGTAACTTGTTTTCTTATGCTGGGTGCTGAGACAAATTTGAGCAGGACAGATTATCTGCAAGCCAAGCTGTTGGAAATCTTATTGCTTGTTTTGTCTTTGGCCGAGCAAGGACTTGCGGTGGGCACTATTAAAGTTTATTTATTGTACCCTTTTGTTTTCTGCATTTACTGGACCAACCATACTTGTTTACATCATGTAGAGTGATGTGGTTTAATAAAAGTTTAACACATGTTCTCTCCCAAACCATTGTGGTGCCACAGTGGGACATTTCTCATGTGTACTCCATTTGAGCAAAAGCACAGCAGCTCGTTGCCTCTTCTAACACTAAAGACTGCCTTCTTCATAGTGATGATGTCAACTCATTGCTTGAGTAAGATCCAGGATCTCTTCTTGCAACTGCCTACACAACCTTTTTCATACAAACTGATGCTGAGAACCAGGGAAACCTTTTATGCCAGAATTTGGGACTCATTTTCATCTCAGGCAATTCATCATCATCCCACAGTTCTTTGCTCTGCCTCACCCCAGCAAAGAAGAAAAGATACTCAATCGGCTGGATGCCAAATGACCTTTAAGCTTTTATATCAATCACAGCAAAGATCATTGGGTGTATGATCAGCTTCTTGTGGGATTTTCTGGGTGATGAAAGGTGAGGTGTTACCAAATAAGACTTTGTCAAGGCAGATGGTCCTCTGCTTTAAGGTCTGCTATGCATTGGCCAAGGAGCAGCTTCCGGAGGGATTGAGAGCCCATTCAATCAGGGCCAAGGCAATTACCACTGAGTTTGCATGTGACTTGGGCATTAGTGCATACGTCACAAAGCACTACTGCCTTGCCAATCAGTACCGCAAGCAAGGGCAGTTTGCTCGAATGGCCCTGAAGAACATTTTGGTCTGAGCCCTCTCCACAGACCCTTCACCTTAGTGAGGTACTGTTTTCTGCTTTCTGTCCAACGGCTTGAAAGAGTAATGCAAGAAAGCCAACTCGTAGCCTCATGATCCCACCTAGCAGTGTGCAGAAGCACTACTGTGAAAACCTCCAGATCTACTCTGGCACCTGGGGAATATTTTAAGGATGAAGAATCTGCTCTTAGATAGAATGTCCACTAGAAAGAAAGTAACAATATAGAAATCTTATTCACATTCCCTTTCGCCAATTCTTCCACACTTCTGTAACATTCACATGAGCACTCCATTATCACCTGAGATTGTAAAAATCTCTTTATTTCCATACTCCAGAACCTCACATGAGTTAGTTAACAATTAACAAGCATGGATAGAAAACATATGTGTTACAGACGGGGACACTTTAAAGTTCACAATGGTTTTCCTTTGGGCCTGAACCAGTCGGATAAAATTAGGAGTGGAGTGTTGTAAGTGTAGTTGGTGTTTCTTCAGGTCTGTTCATATAGACTGATTGTTAGAGTCAAGAGCATAGATGTAGGGTTAGTGGTATAGTGCACACCCCCTGCAGTAATTGAGGCATTTAGATTTTCATACCTAAACATCCTCTGAGCCATCAGATGAACTAGGATAGCATCTGTTGAGTGAAGTGTAGCGGTTTTTTGGTTGCACCTTCCAAATCTGATGTATTTGCCTCATTAAAATACTCTGTTAGGGCATTGAGTTAGTTTGTGCTTAGATTTACTACCAAAATTTTGTATAGCCTCTCTATTCATAAGAATTGTATTTTTTTGCAGAAAATGCTGGAGTATCTGAAAGATAAACGAGAAGTGGGATTCTTCCAGAGTGTCCAGACTTTGATGCAGACTTGCAGGTATGCACTGATGTGAAAGAGTTGAAGAAACTGACTAAAATAGTGGATTTTAAAAAGGCTTCCTTTTGTCAGAAAGGCACTGTAAACAGGGGTACTAATGAACATTTCACCATAAACTTCAGAAGTCTCTCTATATTTTGTGATTGTGGTGTTTGGAGTAGACTAAATATGTAAACAAACTAAGCGGACAGGATGATCTTTAGGTTGGCCAAACAAAAAAATAAAATGAATGTAGTACTTTTGTGATGCACTGATGGAAATTGTTACCCTGGAGAGAAGAAATGGGATGTCTGTTTGGGGAATGTGGGGAGAAAAATGTAAATGAACTATTGGGGAACAAAATTCTACTGTTATTCCTACCTGTCCTACTCTGTCTTCCCTGTCCTTATTTAGCTATTTATCCGTCTGTACTCTTGCTTTTCTAGTGTCAACATTTGTCATCACACATCTCCTCCCTTATCCTTGCTACATCTCTCATTGTTCTTTATGTCAGCATTTCCTTGGTCATTGTCCATGCCTCTGATTATATTTGTTTGTTATTCAATTTCACTTTGCTCAGCTTACCTCCTTCTCTTTTCTAAGGTTTTCCATGCCGTTTCTCATATCTCTCTTTGCCTGGCTCACACTTCTTTGTCTTTGCTTTCATTACTCCTTGTTGTTGGCCACACATCTCCTTGTCTTTGCCATTGTTCATGCCTCTGCTTATGAATGCTTATTAATGTCATTGGTCCCATCTCCCTTTCCTTTGCTCAGCTCAGTGAAGTGACAGAAGGTGTAATACATGTATATATCAAAAGGTTACATAACATTGATATCATTTTGTTCTAGTATATATTCTGTTTACCTGCAAATTCGTCATCTGTAGGACAACCCTAGGCACCAGACTGGATCCAGAAAAATTCAAAGCTTGATGCCAGAATTGTCATCAGGCAGTGCTACTGAGGCCATAAGGCACTTGCCCCCGCACAGCGTCAGTTTCCATCCATTTTTTCCAAGCCTTCAAGGCGAGAGGTCAGATTGACCTTAATCTAGAAGTGCAGTACCAAACCATATGATTTGGGATCTTATTTATTATCCCTATAATTCATCCATCAATCGAGGAGGTGGGCAGGTTGGGTCAGTGAGGAATCTGCAGGTGGACAGAGTATCCACCAGAAAGGTTGTTACCACAGATAACTTTTTCTTCTGATGAATGCTTCTACTTGCAGATTCCTCGCTGTAGAACAGATTTCATAGCAGTACCCTACCCAAGAGGTGGGTTGATGGATGATTAGGCATCAAACTCTTGCAGAACTCTTGCAGAACGGACCTTGAAAAGTGTCCCTGCGCAACTCTGAATCCAGGCAGTTGTGCTTTGCAAAGGTGTGCAATGATGGCTATGTTGCCTTAAAGATTTTTGTAATTGGTGCAACTCTGACAAGTTCAGAAGTGGTTGACTTAGCTGTTGTGGATGGGCTCTGATCAATCCCGGAGGTTCTTTCTCAGTTAATGTGTAGTAAGTCTTGATGCAGAGTTTAAGCCATCATGATAGAGGCCTCTTTTGCACCATCTTACCTTTTTTATTACCACAGTACCCGACAAAAAGATAGGCGACCTATTGAAAATCTTTGGTGTGGTCCAGGTAGTAATTAACTGCTCGCCTAGGATCCAACCGATGCAAGTGTTTCCATGAAACAGGAGGATGGGGTGGGCAGTAGAAGATTGGAAGCATAGAACAATTTCTCAGTTGTCTGCTATCCTCTGGGGCGGAGGAAAGGCACAGAGAAAAGTGGTGTCCAGTACCAACCCTATAAACTGGAGTTCTTGGGCGGGCTGCAGGTGGTATTTGGGCTCATTAATGGAAAAACCCAGGCTGTACAGCAGAGATACTGTTGACTGCAGATGGCATAACACCACTTCCGACGAACTAGCTTTGATTAACCAGTCATCTAGAAACAGGAAAACGGGGATGCCCGCTCTTCTGATACGGGCCGCCACCACTGCCATCACCTTTGTGTAGACTTGAGGTGCCGATGTTGAGCTAAAGGGAAGTACTACAAACTGGTAGTGTGGATAATCCACCTTCCAGTGCGACCAAAATATAGTGATCTTAAAGTATGCATCCTGCAGGTCGATTGATACAATCCAGTCTCCAAATTCCAATGCTAGTGAAATTTGAGCTAATGTCAGCATCTTGAACTTTTCCATTTTGAGAAAGAAGTTCAGGCCCCTGAGGTCCAAGATGGGATTCAGGCCACTTTCTAAAGTTACACTTGGCCCACCAGTGACATTAGATCTGATTTAACCATTGAATCAGATTTAATACACTGTTATCCAGTATTGGGGTATCTTTAATAGATTCACATGCTTCAATCATTCCCCCAGGATGCAAACAGAGTAGTTTTGACTGCTAACTCGACTTTTTCATTTAAGGTAATGGCAAAGCCCCACCCTCCTTTTCTAACATATATGTCACCCCTAATGTACGCCTATAGAGCCCTAAGGAAGGGTGCTTTATATTAGAAAGTTGAACATGTAACTTTGCATGCTCCAATTTAAAAAACCCTGAATTGTAGTTTTTATTGTAAAAGAGGCTAGTAACACCATTAGCAATTAGAGTTACAGGCTGATGCTTCAGCTCTGTTAACTCCTTAAAGGGACTACTAAAGTTGGTACTGTAAAGTATCAAAAAATGAAATAAGTTACTTACCTGTAGCTGCAGTTATCCAGTATTGGTATCGTTCATAGATTCACATGCTTGATTCATTACCCATTGTCCAAGTGGGAGTCCCATGGTAATATAAATAAAGCAGTAACTAAAGATCTTCATAGGCTATCATCGAGGCAACCATGCATTTAATAGCCTATCTACCTCCTTTTCTAAAAAAGGACCAAACTTAAATACAACTAATCAGTAACCGGCACCCTCTAGAAACTTTACCAAGGGAGGCTGATTTCCTCAGTTTTTCACTGCACGTCATGTGTGAAGGGAGACTCCCTGGGCTCTGTTCAGCTCTTCAACATTTTTCTCAGATAAGTCTAATGTTTCTTACTGGACAGTGTCTAATAGGAAAGGACTATTTGACCCTTGTAAATGCTGTGTGAAGAAATGGGTTCATATTGATGATGCCCACAAGGATTGCATCTATTGCCTTTATCCTCATCATGAGGCAAAGCAATATAGAATCTGCTGCACCTTTTTATCTAAGACTCTTAGAGATAGAGAGGGCAGACTTTTGTTGTGGCTAAAGAAGACTGAAGGAGCGTCTTCTGATGAGGAGAGCGACACTTCCTCTAAATCCCATAAAAGGCCCAGGTCACCTGAGGGTCAGCCTGAGGAGGTCAAGAAACACCTTAAAACCTCTCATCTGACCAAAGAAGCTTGATGAAAGGAGAAATAACCTATGTCTCCTCAGAGCTAGTCTTGCCACATCATTCTGGGACTTCTAAGGCAAAATTGGAATCTTCTGGACCCTCCAGGCTGAAATCCAGCCACAGATCCTTGTCAGCGTCAGTTTCCCCATCGATGCCTGGTTCTTCAGCAAGCCGACGACGACTACTATCTCGTCGTCAAAACCGTCGGCGGTGCCTACAAAATCGACAGCGAGCATCAATGCCCTGATATCATCAACACTATCCTTACCGTCGAGGAAGGCCTCAGCATCGAGGTTGCCATAGTCAGCGGCAACTACGACACCATCTCTGTCGACAACAGCTCCACTGTCGACGATGGCTTCATCCTCGACTAATGCTCTACAGTCGACGAAGGCTCCAATGTCGACAAGCACACAGTCGACAGGCCCACCATTAACAAGCACACAGTCGACGAGCAAACTGTCGACTTCTTCACTGACGGTTTGTCATCGACAAGAAAATCAGGGTCGCCAACGGTCCCATCAACGACTGACCTATCGACGTCTCTCCCGCCAACAAAGTCACTGCAAATGCAGTCCACACCATCCAGATTGTCCAGAAGATCGCTGCGGCATGGTTTTCAATCACCAGGCAAGATTTCGCCTTTAATCCCAAGTCACCTTCTAGACACAGAGGAAGCGGATAATGATGGTCCCTTTGGGACTGCTCACAGTCCTTCTGAACTTAATGTCAAATGTCAGGAGGAGGATAAGGACTATTAAGATGAGGAGCAGTACTACAAACACTATCCAGTTCCTCACCAACACTATCCAGATACTCCTACACCATATTAGCATTTTAGATATTATGTTGATCTACCAAGGCAAGAAACTGCCCAATTACCATCTTATGTAATACAAGACTTACAGGCCATGCTCACAGACTACAGAAAAAGGTTCCTGCCCCAGGAGGAACACATTACTGTGTTGCTGCCTCCATCAGCACCATCTGAGGTACCGCTTACACCAATACTGCCTCCTCCTGCTACTCCTAGGATGACGCCACGTCCCATAATCCCTGTTCCTCCTAGAGAGGATCCAACCTCTTCTGAAGAAGAGCCTGAAGAGGGAGAAATGAATGATCCTCCTCCACCCACCGATGAATGGGATACATATATTATACCTACACCATCTCCTCCTCCTTGACGTCCTTCTGACTCACCTCCAGAACGCGATGGAAGTTATCATAATCTGATGGACAGGGCTACATACAGATTTCATCGTCCCACAATAGTCGATCAATCAGATTGTTTCCTTTATGACTTTAAAGAACAATCAAGGAAATCGGTAAGATATATACCTATTACAGACCATATCTGGCAGGAAGGACTTAAAGTAATGAAATCACCGTCCACTGTAGTGCCGGTACTGCCAAGATTAGCTAAAAGATACATGGCGCCAGAGGATTCCCCCACATGCCTTAAGGGCCATCCCAAACCGACGTCTGTGATTTCCCAAGTGGCTCAGAGGAGATAAAAAAATCCTTCTCCATCACGTCTCCACAGGACAAGGAAGGGCGCCGTTTGGATTCCATTGGGAAGAGATTCTCATACATGTCCGCAATCTCTGACAGGGCTGCTTATGCACTAGTTATTCTGGGCCATTACGATCGGCAAATGTGGTCCAATATCGGAGCCATGCTGGAATTTATACCGGAGCAAAATAAACAGGAATTTCATAAGGTCCTGGCTGAGGGAGACAGCACAGCGGCCGAAATTATAGACTGTGCTATGGACATAGCCACAACAGGTTTTCAACACCTAGCTGGTGCGGCTGTTTTAAGATGCCAATGACGGCTTAGGGCAACGTCCTTCCGTCCAGAAGTGCAATCAAAAATACTGTACATGGCTTACGATAGAGACAGTCTATTTGGAAAACATATAGATAAAGATCTACTAGCCATCTAAACGGATACAGACACAGCCAAAGCATTAGGTACCCTACAGTATTGTAAAGTGCCCTTTCGGGGCGCACGAGGATGTGGATTTTCAGGCTATAGAGGCTCTTTCCAGCGCACCCAAAACTATCAATTCTTTCAGCCGCAATATTGCCAGGGTTTCCAGCAGCAATCCTAACATAACAGCTGGTTTCTCCAGGCAAGGCTCACGCAGGAAACCAACATGGCAAACACATGACTCAGGTCTCAAGCAGTGACCACATCAGGGTACTGGTAACTATTCCCTCCCAATCCCCCCCCACGCCCCCCCCACCAACCTGTGCGAACGTTTCCAGGCATATCCATCAATGGCGCAATATTACAACAGACAGATCGGTCTTGGATCTCATATCTTATTGCCACACTCTAGAATTCATCCAGTGCCTACCAAACACTCCCCGCAGGCGATCGCACCCCCCTCTTCTTCACTAACTCAAACAAGAAGCGGGTTGTGCTGTCGCTGCGGTTAAGGTTTAATTGTCTGCCTGGTTGGCTTTGAGGGATCAGCCGTTTTTTATTTAAGTCTCCCATTGTTATGAGGTTCAATAGGAGCCTCACCAATAAATTTCCTCCCACTCCTTTCATTATTCCCCAGTGGGATTTAAATTTAGTTCTTACTTTTCTAATGATTTCTCCTTTTGAGGCTCTTCATAGTTGCGCGTGGAGGCTTCTGTCTTTTAAGACGGTCTTTCTGATTGCCATTACCTCAGCTAGGAGGGTAAGTGCGCCTCAGGCTCTTAGTTCTAAACCTCCATTTTTTAACCATTCATGTAGAAAAGATGGTTCTCAGGACCAGGGCTGCTTTCCTGCCTAAGGTGGTTACTCCTTTCCATTTAGGACAGTTTGTTACTTTACCTACCTTCTATCATCCCTCTCACCCTTCCAAGGAGGAAGAGAGACTTCACCGTCTGGACCCTAAGAGGGCTGTCAGCTTCTACCTGGATAGAACTAGGGACCTATGACTGGATGATCAGCTCTTTCTGGGTTACTTTGGATGAATGAAAGGCAGAGTTGTTCACAAACGAACACTCTTCAGGTGGATCATCTTGTGCATCAAGATATGCTACACCCTGGCAAAGAAGGAGCCTCCTGAATGTATTCAAGCTCATTCCACCAGAGCAAAGTCTTCTTCTTCTGCTCTGGCTAGAGGTGTTCCTGTTGTAGACATATGTAAAGCGGTAACATGAGCCTCCCTCCTTACCTTTGCGTAGCATTACTGCTTGGATTCGGAGGATAGGAGAGACGGCCATTTTGCATGCTCTGTACTGCAAGTTGTTTTGGTATAGGCAGGTGGACACCCTCCCCTGGGAGAGAGACAGCCTAGGGATTCAATTCAAAAGGTGTGGAATCCACAGGCAGATATATCCATCAGAAGAACAAGTTACTTACCTTTGGTAACGCTTTTTTCTGGTGGATGCAGTATCTGCCAGTGGATTCCTCACTGACCCACCCGCCTCCCTGATGTCCTCCTGCATATACCGAAAATTTTCTGACTTTCTGACATTGTTATTTTCTACATGCCATTTTCATGCATACAGTTTGTTGCTAGGAAATGATTTGGTTATTTGCTTTTCCTTTCTACTTATGTTTATACTTAGTGTGTTTGTATATATATATATTATGCATACTGGGTATACTTGTGTTATGTTGTTGGTTCGCCCGTTCGCCTTGAAGGCATGGAAAAATGGGTGGAACTGACATCAGCACGCCAACAAGGTCTTCTTACGGTATTTATACGAAAAGGCAGCAGCGGACCTTAAGATGCCGCACCTAAACTCCAGTGCCAGTGAGTCTATGATCAAGTAGGTTTGATATTGTGCTGCCAACCCCGACACCAGCTGCTGTTTGGCGTCGCTGTGCTCTCCAGATCAAAACAGTTTTTAGATACTCATGGGGGCGCACCAAAATGAAAGTCCAAAAAGAATAAGTAGAAAAATGTTCTTTATTTATTTTTGTCCAGCTAAAAAGCACATCAATAAAATATGTAGCGGGTTCAGCCAACGCGTTTCACTCCCTACCAAGGAGTTTCTTCAGGGCGCTGCAGATATTTTCGGTGTGTTATGTTTGTAAGATCCCTCTGTGATCACAATGGTATGTCTCCAGTCGTTTCTTTATTCCGACATGATTCTAGTCTTAAAGTTCTTAGGAGAACCAGCCATGCCGAGACGCTGAAACCGAACGACTATTACCACAGCACTGTACCCACCTAGAACAAACACAACCAGGGACGGGTAGCTATTGGAGTACCAGAACTGCTCTCTCAGACAAGACCTACAAAGTCCGCGATAACGAGAAAAGGCAAGGGAAGAGGTGTACTCCTAAGAACTTTAAGGGATCTTACAAACATAACACACCGAAAATATCTGCAGCGCCCTGAAGAAACTCCTTGGTAGGGAGTGAAACGCGTTGGCTGAACCCGCTACATATTTTATTGATGTGCTTTTTAGCTGGACAAAAATAAATAAAGAACATTTTTCTACTTATTCTTTTTGGACTTTCATTTTGGTGTGCCCCCATGAGTATCTAAAAAAAGGTCTTCTTACGGCTCTGTTAATATTATATGGTGTCGCGAGCGGACCCATGCTATTATGACGTCCTCGTTGACGTGGGAGAGCTAAGAAAATAATTTCCGTGGAATGCTGGCGCAGGAATATTTCACAAGGTGAGGAATCCACAGGCAGATACTGTATACACCAAAAAACCGAAGGTAAGTAGCTTGTTCTTTACTCCCGCTTCTTCCTGATGCGCAAAAAATTGGGAGATTGGAGCCCTATTTTAGACCTCAGGCTTCTGAACAAATCCTTCAAAAATCAGACCTTCCGAATGGTTACACTCTCCGATATCCTTTGCCGCCTCCACAGCGGGGACTCCATGACATCACTGGATTTAGAGGATGCTTATTTCCATGTACCTATTCATCTCAAACACAGAACGTTTCTCTGATTCACAGTGGCTGGTACCCATTATCAGTTCCGAGTACTACCTTTTGGCCTCAAATCTGCTCAGCTGATTTTTACCAAGTTTCTGGGCCCTGTAGCAGCCACATTGTGGAACCAAGGTCACCAAGTGTTTTCATATTTGGATAATTAGCTCCTGAAGGCTCAATCGGCTCGTCTAGTAGCTGCAGCTACAAGAAATTGCATGGATCTGTTCAGCAAATTAGGCTTTTTTATAAACCAACTAAGATGATGGGTTTTTCCAAGTCAGACAAGGGTATTCCTAGGGGCCAACTTGGATACCATTCAGAAAAAAGCTTTCCTTTGGCAAGAAAGGCAAGAACGGTTGCAAACCTTGGCTTTCAGACTATCAAAAAGAAAGTGCACTTATGTGAGGATATACAAATATCTACTGGGCATGCTCTCCTTAGCAATCAACCTAGTAACACTAGCTCGTCTTCACATGAGGCCTTTGCAAGAGGAATTCCAATGTCCATTGATTCAAACTATGGGATCCTTCTACAACATGATAACTATCACTCCACGCATGAGAGAGGCGTTTGAATGGTGGACTTTGAAGTCACACCTCTCACAGGGTCTCTCCTTTCTGCCTTGGATCCCGAAATTGATAGCCTACACTAATACATCCATGGAAGGTTGGGCGGTCATCTTCAAGACCTTCAGATTCAGGGAGAATGGTCCTCGTCCCAGGGTCAGATGCATATTAACAGGCTAGAGTTGAAGGCCATTTTTCTCTCCCTGCAAGCTTTCCTCCTTTGGAGAAAAGGTTAATCTGTATTGGTCCGTACTTACAACACCACAGGCATGTTTTATATCAACAAACAAGGAGGAACCAATCTCTGACTCTTTCTCAGGACCCCCCGCATCTCTGGAGCTGACTTGCATTTCTTTTTTTTTCTTTTTTTTCTTTTTTTTTTGTCCTCATTGTGCAATAAACTGGTTGAGGTAAGATGATAGGAATTTTTGCAGTTAGGGATCTGTAGATCTCAAACTGTGCTGTTCTGGTCCTGTCCTCAGAGATATACCTATGTTTGGAGGATTTAGTGTATGTGGGGTATCCTTTCAGCCTCCTGGCCCCCTTTCTGCACCTTTTCTCACTCTACCAATTGGGAGTAATGCCTGTGCAGGCAGGTTCCGCTTGAATTTTATTACCAGGTTGCTTAATCATTGTACTTTTCAAGTTACCTAGGCATAGCTGTTTCACTGTTGCAATTTTCCCCATGCTGGTCCCATGCATACCAAAACTCTTGTCTCTTGGTTTGTACTACCGCCAGATCTAATCGATTGCCCCACAAACTGATCCCAGCCAACCCTCTTGATTTGTTGGAATCTGATGAATCAAGTTAATGCGGATTTTCTGCCTAGCCAATAATATCAAGAGGAAAAGTAAGTTGTACTGCTTTTTACTTAACCTGGGCCTTTCCCTGCTGTTAATTCCATTTCTAACCCCAAACATGACTAGCTCCAGGTTTACCACTATTTCCTGGTGTAGAACTTCTGAGAGAATCTCACCCACTTCTTTCCAGAAATCCTGTAGTTGGGGGAATTGCTGGAACATGTGGGCATCGTCTGCTTTCTTCTCCCCATGTTTCGAACACTTTTTCTCCTCTCCTCTGCTTAACTTGGACAATTTCTTTGGAGTCCAGTTCACCCTATGTAATGCGAACAAATGGTTCTTCCTGAAAGGTGCGGACTTATTTGTATGCCAACATGTAGACAGTGATACTTGCCATAAACTCTGAATGCCCAACGTATTCAGGTCTTTCCCCCAGATCTCGATGGGTAAGCTGAATTCCTCCTCTCCTGCTGAAATAAACGACCAGTACCACTGTGCTACTTCTTTCTTCATTACATCTCTGTGTATATTGGCCTCCATGTCTCTTTTTCCTGAGCCTTCCTTCCCTAGAGTCTTTGTCCAGCTCAGTAGTTGATAAAATTTTAATTTGGAAAGTGCCCCTTTAGTCAGTAACGAGAGTTGGTTCCAACAGACTAGTGAATTCTCGCTTATTACCTGCCCCCATCTTGTTACCCCTCCATCTCTCAAGGTGGTTGATAATGCATCTGCTAAACATTCTGGTGTTCCTGGTGAATTCCAGATTGGGGCATTCTCACTGTAGTATGGAATTTTCCATAACTGTCTGGTATGGTACCATAATTTAGCAGTGGACCCTGAAATCTTTAATTTCACTTTTTTTAAAAAAAAATTGGATGCCCGCATTTGTATAGAAAGTAACTTCCTTCCGAAGTAGTCATAGCTTGCAGGTAAGGTGGATATAACTGATTTTCTTTAAATAACACTCTAACGGCCACATGCATCATTGTTGGTGTTTGCGATTCCTAAAGTGCGAAAATTAAGGAATCGCAATTTAGAAATCGCAAACGTGAATGCAATTTCAAGAGTGCATGGGAGGTTACAAAGAACCCCTCCCTGCACCCCTGAAATTTTACTTTAAATGCAATTTACACACACACATGCCCCAAGGACATGTGTGTGTGTAAATTACAGTTATCTGTTGGTAAGATCTCAAGGCATTTGCTAAGGGCTCTATATACAGGTTGAACAACAATGGGGAGAGATGGCATCCCTGCCTAGTACCCCTTCCAATGTGTATCTTAACCGTTAGAGTTCCATTTACTAATATGCGTGCAGATGGATTCCTGTATATGTACTTTACTGCCCCAGCAAGGCTATTTCCCAAGTTATACATTTAAATCACTTTATGTAGAAAAGCCCAACTGACCCTATCAAATGCCTTTGCAGCGTCGAACTTGATTACAGACAGGATTTTCTCCTGGGTAGCCACATCAATTGCTCCCACCAATTCATGTATTAATTCTTGGATATGTCTGCCCCGTAGAAAGCCTTTCTGATCCTCATGAATCAAGCTACCAGCCACTTTACCCAGTCTTTTTGCCAGAATTTGGGTATACATCTTGTAATCACTATTTAACATAGAAATTGGCAAATAAGATTCACACCGTTGTGGATCCTTCCCTGGTTTTAATAAAATGCAAATTGTCGCCTCTTCCCAAGACCTTGGTAGGTCCTGTCCTTTAACAATAACTTAATAAATAGTTTAGTTAGTCGAGGAACAAACTCTTCTTTCAGAGATCTCTATAGCTGGTTTGACAACGCATCTGGGCCTGCAGCTTTTGCTGTTTTTAATTCCTTTATCACCCCCATTACTTCTTCCTCTGTTATTTTGAAGTTTAAATCCCCTCTATGCTTTACTGATAGGGCTGTTTTATCCAGGTCTTGAGATAGTCTACTATTTGTTGTTTACTAGCCAGAGTATCCTCTGTATACAGATTCTTAAAGAACCTATTGAAAGCCTTCCCAATCGCAGTTTCATCTAGACTGGCTTCTGCTTGATTTTCCTCTTGGATACATAAAATCTTATTACGGCTTTGCTCAGTCTTCGTCTTCCATGCTAACAATTTACTGCAGCCCTCTCCATATTGATAGTGCGCTAGTTTACCTGCCTCCCATTTTCCTTGATTACAGCTACTAGTATATTGGAGAGCTCTTCCTTCATCTCATTCATTTCCAGTTTTAACTTATCCCTTCCCAGTACCGTATTCTCCTCTTCTGATCTTCTTTCTAGGGCTTGGATTCCCTTTTTCAAATTATTAATCTTATTCTTGAAAGTCTTGTGCCTAAAAGCAGTTGCAATACTTAGAATCCTTCTGATTACGGCCTTGTAAGCATCCCATCGAAACTGCCATGAAGTCTCATTTGTGTTCGTTAAGAAAAAGGAATTTGTTTCAGTTCTCAGGCTTTCAACTATTTAGGGTCATGAAGCAGGGTTCTGTCCAGGGTCCACCTGTTCTCGCGCTGTGGCTTCTGGAGGCATACATCCATCTGGACCGCTGAGTGGTCAGAGAGGTGTGCCAGGAGTCGTTTCACCCTTATTACGTTGTTACATAATGTCTTGTCTACTAAAAAGTAATCGATTCTTGATGAGTGGCCTAATTCTTTATTCTTAAAGGTGAATTTGGGAAATTTTGCTCCCTTATGTTGCCAGATATCTACCAGTCCTAGATCCTCTAAATAAAGTTTTGGCCAGCTCCTCCCTCTGGGCATTGTAGAGTTATTCCTGTTGGTAATCTAATGCATATATTCTCTCAAATATGCATAATTTTGCTATGGCTCATCTCCCTTTCGATTCGCTGCTGGGTGACTCTATTATTGCATTTGCTGATCTCTTGAACAGAATGCTCACTCCCTTAACACAACAAGCCTAGTCTGTGCATATAAAGGAGTCTACCCACCCTTGCTTCTTCAATATTTCTTCCCATTCTGCTTTTAAGAGGTGGGTTTCTTGGAGGATTAATATATCACAATTAGTGCATTTTAAATATTCTAATATTTTTTGTCTCCTGCTTCTGATCCTCAGACCGTTTACATTGCCCCAGTATTGAAACTTTCATAGATTCCCATGCTTTTGTATCATTCCCCGTCGTCGGAATGGGAGTCTCAGTAACAAAAATAACATAGCAGTAGGTACAAAAGAGAAAGAAAAAGGCCAAGGCCTCATTCCCTTTTGTAGCATATCCGCCTCTTTTTTAAAAGAGACCAAACTAAGCACTAGCCAATCAGAGGAGCCTCATCCCATAGAACTCTCCTGAAGGAACCTCAGAGCCTCAGATTTTCTACCGCACGTTGTGCTTAGGGAGTCTCCTTTGAGCTCTGCTCAATCTCTACTCTTTCAGAAGTTTTTCTTCAGGACTTCTCTTCAAAATTGTTGGTTGTCCCTTCCAGGATGTCTGATAAGGAAAGGAAGAAGGCCCTTTTCAAGCCATGATCCACCTGTGGCAAGAAAAGATAATTTGTTGAGGATAAGCATAAAGATTGCATCTACTGCCTCCATCCTGATCATAAGGCTGCGGACTGCAAGATCTGCCGCACCTTTTCAACCAAGACCCTCCGGGATTGTGAGGGTAGGCTTCTTACATGGCTCCAGAGTCCAGAAAGGACACAGTCTCCAGTGACAGTGAGGACTCTTCAGCAGCGTCATCGACTAGAAGATCAGTCAAAAGCGGTAGGTTTTCCCCTTCTCCATCTGTGGAGCGTCCTTCTAAGGCCTCAAAAAAGACCCCCAGAGAGTCTGAGAGCCAAGGTCCAGTCGAATCTCCTCACCATGGTGAAAAGGAGAGGGTAGGACCATCTACGCCTTTTTCGGGTATGGAGACTGATCCAGCCTTCAAAAAACCCTCTTCTCAGTCTTCTGGAAAGTCTGAAAGAAGTTCCAAGTCGTCGACGATGAAGGCATCGTCGACGATGAAGGCGTCGTCGACGAAGGCTCCTTGGACAAAGAAATTGAAGCCTAAGCTTAAAATGGTACTGTCGACGGGCTCGTCCACGGGACAATAGACATCGACGGGATCGTCGACGAAGACGTCGTCAACGGCAGTAATACAGACGTCGAAGAAGGTGTCGACGACGACAGCGACTTCGACGAAGATATCGACGACGACAGCTACGTCGACGAGGATGTCGACGACGACAGCGACGACGGAAGTGTTCATCGACGGTGGTGACGATGACGGTGTCATCGTCGAGGCCTCGACGACGGCAACATTGACGACGACGACGGCAGGAACGTCGACGGTCTCGTCGTCAACGGCATCGACGACGCCCATCTCGTCATCGAGTGTTCTTTCGTCGACGACGCCTATTCCGTCGACGAAGCCGATGACAACGGTATTATCAGCACCATTGTCGATGGGATCGTCGACTATTTTATTGTCGGAAAAAAGAATTACGATTTCTATGACGAGAATTACACCGGACATGACATCTCCTAGGAGAGTTACCCCCTTGCCTCCAGCTCTACTTTTAGAGGAGGATGATGATGAATCGGAGGATGACGATCAGGACTCATATGGCTATGCAAACTATCCATCCCAGCTTCTTTTAAATGCCAAGAGACGGATTCTGACGGAGAGTACAACCAGGAATGTGTTTATCATCATCATTCTGCCCAGCCTCAGCAGTACTCAGCGGTACAAAAGGGGGTGGTGATGGACGAAGCATCTGAATCAATCAAACACTCACACCCAGTCAAAAGATCTGGGTTTAATCCATCACCGTTCTTTAGCCCACTCTGCCTCCCCAGTTCAGACATGGCTATATGCAAATCAGTCTGACCCTGTGCCTCATGGGAACAGTCCAGCCCGAACTGCCAAGCCATGTCTTCCCTGGACCGGAAACAAGCTTCCGAGGACCGGTTTCTGGCATTCCAGCCGGCTTCAGCCTGGCTTGCTTGAATCCAGTGGCAAAGTGAGCAAGGGACTCACGTCTGAGCATACCCTGCCACACTTATGGCGGCCAAAAGCGGTACAAAAGGGGGTGGTGTTGGACGAAGCATCTGAATCAATCAAACACTCACACCCAGTCAAAAGATCTGGGTTTAATCCATCACCGTTCTTTAGCCCACTCTGCCATCCCAGTTCAGACATGGCTATATGCAAATCAGTCTGACCCTGTGCCTCATGGGAACAGTCCAGCCCGAACTGCCAAGCCATGTCTTCCCTGGACCGGAAACAAGCTTCCGAGGACTGGTTTCTGGCATTCCAGCCGTCTTCAACCCGGCTTGCTTGAATCCAGTGGCAAAGTGAGCAAGGGACTCACGTCTGAGCATACCCTGCCACACTTATGGCGGCCAAAAGCGGTACAAAAGGGGGTGGTGATGGACGAAGCATCTGAATCAATCAAACACTCACACCCAGTCAAAAGATCTGGGTTTAATCCATCACCGTTCTTTAGCCCACTCTGCCACCCCAGTTCAGACATGGCTATATGCAAATCAGTCTGACCCTGTGCCTCATGGGAACAGTCCAGCCCGAACTGCCAAGCCATGTCTTCCCTGGACCGGAAACAAGCTTCCGAGGACCGGTTTCTGGCATTCCAGCCGTCTTCAGCCCGGCTTGCTTGAATCCAGTGGCAAAGTGAGCAAGGGACTCACGTCTGAGCATACCCTGCCACACTTATGGTGGCCAAAAGCGGTACAAAAGGGGGTGGTGATGGACGAAGCATCTGAATCAATCAAACACTCACACCCAGTCAAAAGATCTGGGTTTAATCCATCACCGTTCTTTAGCCCACTATGCCACCCCACTCAGGACAAGGCATGGTGTCTGTACCATCATCTTTCTTGAAGGACCTTCTCAACATGCTGCAGGATTACAAGTCTGGATGTTCACAACCTGCTGCTGTTCCGCTTGCGCAAGCCATGCCTGTCCCTGCGACTCCAGCAATGGCTACTCCCGAATTGCCGGCGCAGGTGTCATCTCAGCCACAGACACCGGTTCCACAGGAGCCTTCAATACCATTGGACACCCATGACGATTCCTCGGATGAGGATCAAAATTTTGATGGCAGGTCTGGTCAAGGTGTAGAATAGGATGAATATGTCATCCCAGACCCAGTATCTCCATGTCCGGATCCGGTGGACTCCCCGCCAGCGGATATAGGGGGTTTCATAAGCTAATGGAGAGAGCGGCTGACAGATTCAAACTATCAATGCCTTCTGTTGCCACCAAGTGTTTCTTATATGATTTTAAAGAACCTTATAAGAAGACAACAAGATATATCCCTATTGTCCAGCATCTGTGGGATGAAGCCCTTAAGGCAATGAAGAATCCAGCGACGGTGGTCCCTGTACTACCGCGCCTTGACAAAAAATACAAAGCGCCTGAGGAAGGTCTGGCTTCTTTGACGGGACACCCAAGACCGGACTCTGTAATTTCATAAGCGGCACAAAGGAAGTCACGCAACCCCTCTGCTCCTTTGACAACTCCTCCAGATAAAGAGGTCAGGAGGTTAGAGGTTCTCTTCAATGGCGAGTCTTCTAGTGCGGGCAGCAAATTCATTGGTGATATTGGGGAGATACGATCGCCAACTATGGTGCGATGTTTCTCTATACTTGCATCAACTTCCTCCAGAGTCAAAGACAGAAGCTAAAAAGGTTTTGCAAGAATGGGAGGATACATCAATGGAAGTCATAGACTGTGCCATAGACATTGCCACAACGGTTTTTTGTTCTTTGGCTGGGGCTGCAGTCCTTCGTCGCCAGGGATGGCTTAAGGTGACTTGGTTTAGACCCGAAATCCAGAATAAAATCCTGGATCTACCTTTTGATGGAGAGGCATTATTTGGGAAATTGATAGATGACACTCTCCAAGATATTAAAAAGGATACTGAGACTGCTAAGTCTCTGGGTACGCTTCAGTACTGTAAAGCTCCTTTTAGAGGTTCCAGGGGCAAAAGCACCACCTACAGAGGCTCGTACCAGCAGCAAAGGTGCTCATCATATGGCTCAGGTTCGCAACAGTACCGCCAACCTTATCAGCAAAGGCAAGGCCAGTCCTCGAATTTCTCAAGACCTAATAACAGAGGGAAGCAGGCTCGCCAAGGACGTGGTACGTCCAAGAGACAATAGCGGCCTCCTGGCTCTTCCTACTGTGCCCACCTCCGCAAGATCATCAGTAGGAGGCAGGGTGTCACAATACCTTCAGAATTGGTCCAAGATACCATCAGACCGATGGGTGCTAAACATCATTCGAAAGGGCCACACTTTGGAATTCACGCAAATCACACCATCCAAGCCCCCTGCTGCCATTCCATCAAAACATCTGCGTCGTCTGCGGCTCGAAGTTCATCTGATGCTCCTAAAAGGTGCTATAGATCCGGTCCCCTCCGAGAGGAGAAGGATTCTATTCCAGGTTCTTCCTGGTAAGGAAGACGCTAGCGAAATGGCGCCCCATTTAAGACATCAGGGAGCTCAACACCTATCTCATCTCCCTGTCTTTCCGGATGGTCTCTCTTCAAGACATTCTACATCTCATCAATCCAGGGGATTTCATGGCCAAGCTCGATCTTTAAGATGCGTACTTTCATGTACCGATTCACCCAGCACACAGAAGGTTTCTACGATTTACAGTAGCCAAGAGCCACTTTCAATTCAGGGTTTTACCCTTTGGACTTCGCTCAGCCCCGAGAATCTTCACACGCTTCCCGGGAGCCATTTCGGACTCGAATCTCTAGAAAGCTTTTCCAACCTTGGAGAGGCAGAAAAAACTGCAGACCATGGTGCTAGACTTACAAAGAAGAAGGTGTCTTTCAGTACGCCGCTACAAATCTCTTTTGGGGGTAAATTCTTCATGCATTCCTCTAATTCCACACTGCAGATTGAGGATGCGTCCTCTTCAGGAACAACTGGACATCCAATGGAAACAGATTCACGGGTCGTTCAACGACAAGGTGGCCATCACCTCGGCAATGAAAAAAGCGGCCTTGTGGTGGCCAAAGCAGGAAAACTTGTCCCAAGGTCTATCCGTTGTAAGCGATCCGTCTCATCAGGTGGTAACGATGGATGCGTCATTGGATGGTTGGGGAGCAGTACTGCAGGACCTTCATGTCAGTGGACATTGGTCTCCTCAGAACCGTCGGCTCCACATCAATCTCTTGGAGCTCAGAGTAGTCAAACTGGCTCTTCAAGCTTTTCTCCCTCGCCTAAGAGGTTCAAAGGTTCTCATCCGGACGGACAACACCACGGCCATGCATTACGTAAACAAGGAAGGGGGAACCAGGTCTCTCCCGTTGTCTCAGGAAGCTCAAGAAATCTGGGAATGGGCGATCCTTCATGGGATGTCACTGCAGGCAGAACACCTGCCAGGGATTTTAAACGAGCATGCCGACAGACTAAGCAGATTATCCTCGATCAGTCACGAGTGGGAACTGAAGCAGCGGGTTCTGGACGAGGTCTTCCAACAGTGGGGCAAACCTGCAATAGATCTATTTGTCACACTGACCAACAAGAAATGCCGGTCTTATGCAAGCAGGCTTCACCACCGAGGATCATTGGGGAATGCACTTTCAATAGCCTAATCAGGGATATTTGTCTACGCCTTTCCCCCCATTCCACTGATCCTGAGGCTTATCAGGAATATCAAAGTAGAACCATGCAAGATGATCTTGAAAGCCCCTGCTTGGCCGAGACAGTTCTGGTGCACAGAACTCCATCTGTTGTCGCTGGCTCCTCCTCTTCCTTTGCGAGCCATTCCAGACCTTCTCACAATGTCCGAAGGGTAAATTTGGCATCCGGATCCAGAGTCATTGCACCTGACAGCATGGCTCCTGAACAGTGAGAATTTATGAACCTTCCCATCTCAAATGAAATAAAAGAGGTTCTCTCCCAGGCTAGAGCCCCTTCCACGAACAAGACTTACCGTCTCTAATGGAAGAGATTTTATATTTGGTGCAGAAAAGAGAGTGTTGACCCTTTTTCTTCAGAGTCTCATCAACTGCTGCCTTATCTTTTGTCCTTAGCTAAGACGGGGCTGGCCTATTCATCCATAAAAGTTCATTTGGCAGCGATTTCTAGGTACAGACGTTCTGAGTCTGTACCTTCTCTTTGGTCTTCCAGGATAGTTAAACAGTTTCTCAAAGGATTGTTCCGTGTCTATCCCCCGGTGAGGCCTCCGCCTCCGACTTGGCAATTAAATTTGGTCCTCACACAGCTCATGAAGGTCCCATTTCCCATTTAAACCAATACATCGATCAGAGATGAAATTCCTTTCATGGAAATTGGCTCTCCTTCTTGCCCTCACTTCAGCAAGACGCATTGGGGAGTTGCAGGCTCTCACAATCTAAGAGCCGCTTATCCAATTAAAAAGGAATACAGTAATCTTGAGGACTAACCCAAAGTTCATACCCAAGGTGCCCTCGGACTTCCACTTAAATGAGCCGGTTATTCTTAAAGCTTTCTTTCCTCACCCTACTAAACCAGCGGAGAGGTCACTGCATTCTCTGGATGTACAACGGTGCTTAAAATTTTATTTGTATCGCACCAAGGGATTCCGTAAATCCTTCCAATTGTTCATTGCCTTTGGTGGTCCTTGCAAGGGCCTCCCTCTATCCAAACAGGGTATTGCGAGGTGGATTACAAGTGCCATTCTACATTGCCATACTGCAGTGGTAAGCCACTGACCAGCAAAGTTAGAGCGCATTCCACAGGATCAGTGGCTTCTTCAACAGCTCTCTACGCGGGAATGCACATCAAAGACATCTGCAGAGCTGCGACTTGGAGCAGTGTGCACACCTTTACAAAGCATTACTGCTTGGAATCCTTGCAACAGGAGGACACGGCCGTGGGCCAGGCGGTACTGAGGAACCTCTTCCACTAATTGGTGAGTTTTCCTTTCTATCCCACCTTCCTTTATTCTGCACATTTTGGTTTTCATGTAACGATGGCTATTGTAATGTATATTTATGCCACAAAATGTGTTTATGGCTACTGCTTGCTACTCTGATACAAAAGCATGGCAATCTATGAAAGTTCCAATACTGGAGCAAGAAAACAAGTTACTTGCCTGTAACTTTGGTTCCCCAGTATTGGTAACTTTCATAGATTCCCATGCGACCACCCTACTCCCCGAGGAAAGCTCAGCCTTCAGCAAATGTGGTTACTGTTACACAACGGCTACGAAAATCTGAGGCTCTGAGGTTCCTTCAGGAGGGTTCTATGGGTAGAGGCGCCTCTGATTGGCTAATGCTTAGTTTGGTCTCTTTTACAAAAAGAGGCTGATATGCTACAAAAGGGAATGAGGCCTAGGCCTTTTTATTTCTCTTTTGTACCTACCGCTATGTTATTTTTGTTACCGAGACTCCCTTTCCGACGACGGGGAATGATACAAAAGCATGGGAATTTATGAAAGTTACCAATACTGGGGAACCAAAGTTACAGGTAAGTAACTTGTTTTCTTCCATGTTATTGGGCTAACGCCCATGTCCTTTAGTGACGTCTATACTTTTTCTCTTGTTATTGCACCAGTTGGACTTATTTAAAAAATATATATTTTCCATGTGCTCCCAAACCCTTAGTGAACTTACTCTTGCACACCCCTTTTCCTAACTTCCCCCTAATCCTAACCCACCCATGGAGAACCCTCCCTCTTTCTATTTGTTGAGAGTCTCACAGGTTTGAGACCCTTGCTCTTTCGGCATTCCTTACACTTGTTGCACCTTAATCTTATTTATTAGGGATTCTTTTTTTTTTTTTTTTTAATTTTTTATTGTAAACAGGCTGACAAAAAAACAATACATATAAATGTCCAAGACATGGAAAATATCAAGAGAAAATTATTATAATATACAAATCAAATACATAGGAAATAAGAAGTACTAGGGTTATCATTAATAAAACACCAAATTTACATATAAATTCATAAAACAGCAGGAGGAAAGTAACTTATATATTTCATAATGAGTCAAATAAAGATAAGGCTTGATAGAGTCGTATCAAGTCGAGCAACAAGTTCCCCATTTTCTTTCAAATTTGACCAAAGAGCGTCCGCCCCTTGTATTTGCTAAGGCAAATTCCATGGAATATATTTCCATTACTAGAGCCCACCAATCCCAAACCGTAGGTGGGTCAGTAGCAATCCAAGCTCTTGCGATAGTTAGTTTAGCACAAGAAATTAGTATAGTTGCCAAAGGAGATTGAGGGATTAGGGAGGTATTACAATCTAACAGAATTAAGGAAGCAGAAAGCATGGGCAACCCAATCTTCTTGATTCTGCATGCATCTTGGACCTTATCCCAAAAAGGCTTAAGCTTGGGGCAGGAGAATAACATATGTACTAGATTAGCAGCTACTTCAAGACATTTAGGGCATTTTGTGCGATCTGTGAAGTCAGGATTAGGGGACCACCTAGAGATTCTTGCCGGAGTGTAATAGAGCATACAAGTTGTTCTAAACTGCTGTAGCCTAAGGCTGGAAGATCTGACTAACTTATTAATATTAGATAGCGAGTTCTCTATTTGCTTCATAGTGACATTTAAGCCGAGTAGGGCCCCCCATTTTTCCATTATTTTAGACAAATCATTTGTTTTATATTTTACGAGTAGCTTATACGCCTCGCTAATAACCTATTTGGTTTTTTTAGAATACAAACTAGTCCATATGTCACATTCCGTAATATTTCGAATCTTTTTTTTATTAATTAAAAAATCATGAATCTGTAAATACCTATATCTGGAATATTCTGGTAAATCGTATGTTGTTTTAAGCGTACTAAAGTCAGCAAACCCCTGTGGGCCATATAAATCGGCCAAAGTATTAATTCCCTTCTCGGCCCAAATGTTATTAGTAGTGTCGGAGAAAACACTTGGAAGACCTGGGTTGCCCCAAAGCGGTAGCTTTGGATGAAAGAATGAAGTCCTGCTATAACTCAGTATGTTTTTCCATATCTTTACTATATCCCTGGCCGTCTTGAACCTTACCCTCTTGAAATAGTTTGGGTCATTTACTCTAAACAAAAACATGTTTGACTCTTGTTTCAGCATAAATTGATGAAAAAAATTACTTTCCCCTTTAAGAAGTAAAGAACGTAATCGTAAAACAAATGAAGACCAAAAGTACAACTTAAAATCAGGAAAATTAAGCCCTCCCTCGTTCGTGGTGTTTTTCAAGTGTTTCAATGATCTTCTTGCTTTTTTGTAGGCCCAGATAAAACTATTAAGGATACCGTCTAATTGTTGAAAAAAACGATTATTCAATGCTAACGGGATCGATCGAAATAAATATAAAAATTTAGGTAATACCTTCATCTTAATAAGATTAATTCTACCGATAATATTCAGCGGTAGCCTATGCCATTTCTTTAAAATTGAAGCCGTGGATTTGATTAATTCGTTGTAGTTAATATAATTTATTTCTTGTATTTTGGCCGTAATCTTAACGCCAAGATAGGTGGCTACCTTGCAGATCTCTGGGGTGGCCGTAGAAGGTGAATAATTGGCGATTACCTGAGTCTTTTGTATATTAAGCCTGTACCCAGACACTTCCCCAAATTTAGTTGCTTCTAATTTAATTCCTCTTAGAGCCTGATTTATATCGTGTGTATAAACAGCAATATCATCAGCATAAGCTGTCAGCTTAAGCTCCTTTGAGCCTGAGCTGAAAGGAACAATCAAGTTTTGAGAGTTAAGGGCCGTTAAAAAAGGTTCTAAAGAAAGAGCAAATAAAAGAGGTGAGAGAGGGCAGCCTTGGCGTGTACCACGCAAGATTGGGAAATCTGAAGAAATCAAACCGTTACAGCTTGTACAGGCAATGGGGTTATTATATAGGGCCTGTATCCCCCTCAGAAACCTTCCCATTAACCCTATTTTTGAAAGCGCGCTCCAGAGATAGTTCCACCCCACTCGATCAAATGCTTTTTCTGCATCTAATAAGATCATGCCTAGTGAGGTGGACTCTATCTCTGCAACGTCGAACGCCGTAATAGCCATATTTACATGTGAAGTGGTATCTCTCCCAAAAATGAAGCCGTGCTGTTGTGTGTTAACTAATTGGGGCATAACAGTTGCCAGTCTATGTGCAAGTACTTTAGCAAAAAGTTTGGCGTCAGTATTAATCAATGAGATTGGTCGGTATGACCCCATCTCTTCTTTCGGTTTATCTTTTTTTAGAAAAAATATTATTTTTGCCTTATTCCATGATTTAGGTGCATTTCCATTCGTTCCTACTGACTGCATAACTTCTAGTAATAATAAATCTAGTTCAGGCAGACAGGCCTTGTATAACTCTAGCGGGATGGTATCTTCCCCAGCTGCTTTGCCCCCGGGCAAGGAATTGATAGCCTGGTGTAGCTCTATCATTGTTATATCGTCAGACAAAAAGCTCAAATCTGGCCTGTCATCATACCTTGGTGTATTTCTATCTATATAGTCCCGTATAAGATTAGAATCCGGTTTATTTTCTGGGGTGTATAGAGTTTTGTAGAAGCTAGCAAATTGCTCTAGCACTTCCTGTGGATTATTATAAATGTTGTTATCTGACCCCCTGATATTGGAAATTAAAGAGCCTGCTCTAGATTCCGCCACTTTATAAGCCAAAATACGGCCAATTTTGTCCCCTCCCTCGTATTGGGCTATTTTATATTTGTGGATATTGTTACTGTACTTCCGGTAGAGATCTTTCTTTGCATCATTTTTTAATTTACTAAGTTTAAGATTAATATCCGTACAGGTAGGCAAATTATGTCGTAATGCTAAAGCTAATTGCTCTTCTTGCTTTATTATTTGCAGTGTTACCCGCACTTGACTTTGTTTAAGTTCGGCATTCTGCCTAAGCACATAGGCCTGTGTAAAGCCCCTGATACTTGCCTTACAAGCATCCCATACTATATGACATGGAGCCGAGTTCTTATTGATGCTAATAAATTCAACAAGATGGGTTTTCAGCTGCAAAATATAAGATTGATCTGAGATGAGATATCTAGGAAAGGAAAACATTCTCGGAGGGGCTACACTGTGTGGTGTGGAAAATGATATAATTATGGCATTGTGATCAGATGAGATACGAGGGCAGAGGGTCATAGAGCAGGTCTTTAATATATTATCGCTGACCAAGGCCATATCCAATCTGGAGCATGATTTATGGGGTGCCGAATAGTATGTATACCCCGGTCGTTTATGGTAAAGGTGTCGCCAGGCGCCTTTGATGTTATGTAAGCAGCAAATATCTAATATAGCTGCCCTCGTCTTATGCATCCGTTGATGGCTGTTTGTTTATTAGGGATTCTACTTCTTTAGCCTCTTTCAGATTGTGCATCTGGTTTCCCCACATTATTCTCAGGGACATGGGGAAGCGCATCTGTACTGACGCCCCCAGAGATCTCAGCTCCTTCATATACTGCCCTTGTTCCCACTGTCTATCCTGTGTTGCTTTTCAGATGTCCGATCTTATTCTAAAAGTCCTGTTGCATTTCGTGTGGGATTTGGCTTTTATTGCTCCCCCTAGAATTTTCTCCTTTAGGGTGTATGTTCTGAAATTGATTCATATCTTCCTTTATTTTCTTCCTTGGTTTGCATTTTCCGAATGGGTCCCGGTGTACTCTCTGTATATCTTCTGTCAATACCCATAGGAAGAACTCTTTGAGAAGAGTAATCACAAATCCTTTAATGTCCTCGTCCTCTTGCCTTTCCGGTAAATTTAGGATTCTCAGGTTGTTGCGCCTAGCCTGGTTTTCCAAAGACTAAATTTTTTCCCTAAGGTCCTTCTCATTCCCTTTCAAAACCCGGATTTCCTCTTTGTTGATTTCCACACATTTCCCCAATTCCTCCACAGTAGCCTCCACTACGTTAATACAATCCATTATGGAGTACATTTTTGTCTCCAAAACTTCACAGGTTCCCTGAATTTTAAGCTGATTTTTCTCTGAAGTTGCAAAATTCATTCTAATTTCTGAGATCAAAGTCTCTATTAGGCTCTCTGTTCCTCTTGTTCCTTCCTGACTTTTTGTTTGCTTTGAGTGAGCTTGCTCGTCTGTCTCTCTGTCTCTACGGAGTTCTGAAGGGGGTTCTTCCCCTGTGGCACCAGCCAATTCTAGCCCCTGAAATCTGTTGATGCTGAGTGGAATATCCACCACAGAGCTGACCTCTGTCTCCTTTGGGTTGACTTCTTCCTTATACTGTCCTCCCAAATTTGTTGTTTCACTTTGGAGAGCCTGATTAATTTTTAAATATGAGCGGAGTGAGGTGGTGATTTTCACCTTTGGACCTAATGCTCTAGCCTGGGTTGATGCTGGGGTGAACTCCAGAGTTTGCGGGGGTGAAGCCAGTTTTTTTTACTCTTTTGCTGCTTTGCGTTGTAGGGGAAGTATGGTTTTGGCTTGGTTCTGTGCTCACCGTTAGACTTGCAGTCAGGTTTCTGCTCCTAAGGCAGTACCTTATTCCCCTACCCAGGGTAAGGTCCTGGGACTGCTCCCTTGAAGACCCTCTGACTGTACCTGCCTTCCTCCCCCTACTACTTTGAACAGTGTTCAATTCCTGCCCGTGGATTCCCCCTTCAGACTGATCACTTACTCTACTCCTTACCCAGGGTAAGGTCCTGGGACTGGTCCCTTGAAGACCCTCTGACTGTACCTGCCTTCCTCCCCCTACTACTTTGAACAGTGTTGAATTCCTGCCCGTGGATTCTCCCTTCAGTCTGATCACTTACTCTACTTGCTTGCCCTCTTCCTCTGCATTTCGGTCTGATTGTCCACCCTCCTCTCAGGGTCCTCGCTCCTCTGAACGCTGTGGCTGAACTTCTTACCTCCACTGATCTGCTGCTCCCTGTGTAGCTACCAGTACCTCTTTTGCTGGGGTGACCAGCGCTTTGCCCCAGAAGGACACCTGGGTGGCTGCTTTCCTGTTCACTCGGAGCACTGAAACAGCCTGCGCCCACACAGAATCCACCGCTCCTCTGTGACCCGGCTTCCCCACGTTGATATCGCCACTTGCTTCTGCTCCTCTCTGCCCCGCTGGGAATTTGCTTGTGCTGTCTGCGGACCCAAGGGACATATCCCATCCCCCGCAGGTAATCTTCTGCTGCAGTGGTGTTCTGTTTTTGCGCGCCTCACGTTTCAAAAATCTACGATTGCATATGGAGCTCGGGAGCTCACAGCCGGAAAACTATCCGGCCCCATGTTCTCCACCTCCAACTCCGAGCCCGCATTACCGAGCTGGCTTGCATTTCACAGGATATCCCTAAGAGCGGAACATGTTCCAGTGCTTCGGATTACTCTTGCAGACACCCTCAGCAGGACCAAAGAAAATTGCCATGATTGGGAGCTTGAACAAGACCATCTGGACTGGAACTTCTCACATTGGGGGAAACCATTTTACAAACTCTCGGGGGAATGCCCTGTAAATGCTTTGGTCAGGAATATATGCTTACACCTTTCCTCCAATCCACTGATACCCAAGATCCTGACGAAAATGAAAATGGAACACTGCTAAATTCTGTTAGCCCCCAGATGGCCCAGGCAGCACTGCTTCACGGAGCTTCGCCTGCTCTCGGAAGCCCAGCAAATACGTCTACTACCAACACCAACCCTGTTGACCTGGAACCAAGGTCAGATGTGCTCGCCGGAACCAGCATCTCTTCGATTGCATGCATGGGTCCTGGATTCTTTGAATTTAAGGATTTCACAATTGCACAAGAGTGTAAAGACATTATCGCCAGATCTCGTGTGGACAGCCCCCGACAAGACGTACAGACAGAAATGGAATCGGTTCTGCCTTTGGTGCCTGCAAAGCAAGGTACATCCGTACCTTTCTGCTTTAGAGCACATCCTACCGTTCTTACTGTGTTTGGCTAAAACTGGGCTAGCATACTCTTCATTAAAGGTTCACCTCGCAGCTATCTTCCGATATAGATGCTATTCAAAATGTCTATCTCTTTCCTGTACCAGAGTTGTACAGCAATAAATGAATTGCCTATTTCATACTTAGCAAACATAAGGAGATGGTGGACGGAGTGCTGAAACTTTTCAGACACTCACCCCCAGGCACAGATCTGGTTTGAATCCGTCATCGTTCTTTAGCTCACTTCGCCACCCCAGTTCAGACACAGCTATATGCAAATGAGTCTTTGACTTAGGAGTTGATAGGAACATCTGGACACATTAAGTTTAGGATAGCCTATCTCCCTACCCCGTTTTTAATACTACCTCCTAGAGGCCAGAATAAAGTTTATTAGTAACCTACTGGGCAGGTAACTTTTTAATTTCATCACATAGTCCACTCCCCACAAATACACATGCACCACACATAGTCCATTTAAGTGCTCCTACGTAACTCCGCAAGTCGTAGCACGCCCCAGCCCGTAGAGGACTGGGATGGCCCCAATGATGAAGCATGTCACCGTGGGGCAACCCCGGTGAGTGAGGGGACACCTAAAAAAGGAACAAATTTTCCTTTTGTTACACATTAGACACTACTTCCAACAGCCAACCACATTGAGCAGTGGCTGTCCTTTCCTCTAGCTAGGCTCTCAGGTATCTGGAAACAGAAACCTTTTTTCTGATCTTGACCCTGTGCCTCATGGGAACAGTCCAGTGGGAAGTGTCAAGCCATGTCTTCCCTGGACCGGAAACAAGCATCCTGGGACTGGTTTCGGGGTAACACCCCTCTTCCCCTAGGCTAACTTGAATCCAGTGGCAAAGTGAGCAAGGGACCCACGTCTGGGCATACCCTGCCAACTTAGGGCGAACAAAGCAAACACAAGAAGGTGTTGGACGTAGCACTGAGACTTTTCAGGCGCTGACCCTCAGTCACAGATTTGGGTTGAATCCATCATCGTTCTTCAACTCACTTTGCCACCCTAGTTCAGACACTGCTATATGCAAATCAGTCTTGACCCTGTGCCTCATGGGAACAGTCCAGCCTGAACTGCCAAGCCATGTCTGCCCTGGATCGGAAACAAGCATCCCGGGACCAGTTTTAGGTAAACACCCCTCATCAGCTAGGCTTGCTTGAATCCAGTGGCAAAGTGTGCAAGGGACTCATGTCTGAGCATACCCTGCCAACTTAGGGCGAAGAAAGCAAACACAGTGAGATGATGGATGGAGCTTTACTATCCACCTATTCAAGCCCCACCCCCTGAGTGGCACTTAAACATAGTCCTATCTCAATTGATGAAGCGACCCTTTGAGCCCATCCATAGGATGGATATCAAGAACCTGACGTGGAAAGTACCTCTCTTGCTCCCCCTAACATCAACTAGAAGGGTTAGCGAAATACAAGCTTTCACCATGAAACATCCTTTCCTTCGTTTTACAGATGAAATGCTTATCCTGAGGACGAATCCCAAATTCATCCCTAAGGTTCCTTTAAGTTCCACTTAAACAAACCTGTCATTCTCAGGACTTTCTTCCCGGATCCTTCTACACCTGTGCTGTGAAACAAACACTACACACTCTAGGCATCAAGAAATGTCTTAAATTCTACCTGCGATTTCTTTTCTGTTGTCAGTATTGATCTGCATTTGAAAATGTATCTTTATTGGTTATAACAGTTGATATACTTGTTTAAGTTGACAATAGAGATGTTTATTTCACATGTCAACACCTTTATATGCATTTACTTTTACACTAACACTTTCACAAGACTATCCTTTTGTGAATATATTTCGGAATTTTACACTACCCACCATCCACTACGGGTGCTTACTTATTTTACATTACTACTTGCTATTCTGATTCAAGCACGTGAATCTATTAAAGATACACCAATTTTAGATAATAAATAAGTTACTTGTGACTGCAGTTATCCAGTTTAGGTATATTTCATAGATTCACATACAACCCACCCTCCTCCCAGGAGAGGCTCCCCTTATACTCCAGTATTACTATCCACACTTGTGCTGGAAAATCTGAGGGACTCAGCCTCTCTTGGGGAAGGTTCTAGAGGGTGCTGGTTACTGATCAGTTGCACTTAAGTTTCATCCTTTTTTAGAAAAGGAGGTAGATAGGCTATTAAATGCATGGTTGCCCTCATGATAACCTATGAAGTTCTTTAATTACTGCTTTATTTATATTACTGTGGAACTCCCACTTGGACAACAGGTAATGAATCAAGCATGTGAATCTATGAACAATACCAATACTGGATAACTGCAGTTACAGGTAAGTAACTTATTTCATTATTTTGATACTTTACAGCACCAACTTTAGTAGTCCCTTAGTCCCTTTAAGGAGTTAACAGAGCTGAAGCATCCACCTGTAATTGCTAATTGTGTTACTAGCCTCTCTTACAATAAAAAATACAATTCAGGGTTTTTAAAATTGGAGCATGTAAAGTTACATGTTCAACTTTCTAATATAAAGCACCCTGCCTTAGGGCTCTATAGGCCTACATTAGGGGTGACATATATTAGAAAAGGAGGGTGGGGCTTTGCCATTACCTTAAATGGCAAAGTCGAGTTAGCAGTCAAAACTACTCTGTTTGTAACCTGGGGGACATGTTTTCATTTGTCATTCTTGTGGTCGCGCAACTAGTGCTGAAGTCCACAAGAGACACCTTCATTTACAGACCCATAGGGTAGCCCTGGTACCATTTACTAGGGACTTACAAATAGATTAAGCTATGCCAACTGGGTGTAAGCCAATCAACCATGTACTTTTGTAAGGGTCAGGGCACATGCACTGTGTCTAGTAGTCAAAATGGCTTCACAAACGTTGAGGTGAAACTTGCAAAAAGCCTATTTCCTCACATTGGTCTGCTGACTTCCTGCATTCTCCTAAAAAGAAAACTACGCTTTTAGTCACAAAAGGCACACACCTACAAAGTAGCATCTAGCATTAAGGAAACTGCTTTGAGTGTAGATGTGTTCCTTGTGAAAGAGACAGAATACCTTTACTCACTGTGGAGCTAGCCGAAGGCAAACATGGGCTGACCAGTAGGCCTATGCTTTAGTGGGTGGACAAATGTGACTGACACAAGTACATACCAATTGATGAAAAGGACTGACTAACATCCCCAATAAGTATGTGATATATATATATATATATATATATATATATATATATATATATATATATATAGTGCAGTAAAATCAAAAGGTTTTGGCTCACAACAGACCTAAAACCTATTAGGAAATAAAGAAAAAAGAGAGTTTTCCCTTACATTATAATAACATCAAATAAATACTGGTCTTCAGTTGTCATAGCTTATATCTCCTTTTGCCTTTGTTCCTTCTCTGAGTCTGTGCTTACATTCTTTACTCACATCACTTGTCTTTTTTCATTTCAGAACTTATCTTTGCCCAGGGGTTAAAATCGGGACACTAATGTCTCCCCTCTATTTTGTTCAAGTCTCCCCTTGTCGATGTCACATCAACTATTGTCTTTGCTTTTGTCGTCTCACGTCAATATTCATGTCAATACTTATCTTTGAGCTTATCTGCTTCTTTTTGCGCTTATGTCTTCCATTGGTGTACCTGTGTTCTCCTGTTTTCCTTTCTTTTGTCGTTTCTTGTCTACCTTCTTATTTCCTGATGTCTTCATTAGTTCCTTCATTTGTCTATACTTTCTAATTACTGTTTTCTTTGCTAATATCTCTCATTACATATTCTCATTCTCTTGTTTCTTTCCTGGCAGTGTCTTGGACCTTAATGCATTTGAGCGGCAGAACAAGGCAGAAGGTCTTGGCATGGTGACAGAGGACGGCACAAGTAAGTAGAGAACCTAGCATGACTCCTGCCCAAAAACAAGCAGTCAGGGTGGGTGGATTGTTGCTCCGCCTAAAGGGCAAGAAAATTGATACCTCTCTCCATAAATAGGGATTAGTGAAATGGTTTTGTCTCATCGAAAGACGCTCTATAAGCAATACTAAAGACTTCAGATTATATAGGAGGGTTAAGTTACCCAACCCTCCACTTCCTGGAGATTCGAGTCAGACGTATCCCAAATATTTAGAAAACTTAATGATGGGTCCAATTTTGAAAGAAGAACTCTGTTACCAGCCTTTCTTGTGTTTGTGTTATTGTGCTTTCTGGTGGTGAGCTTTATTTCATTTCAAACATTATAATGACACTAGATGGCTAAAGAAACTGATTTCACGAGGAAATGATAATACAAATCTCATCCTCGCCCACAATAGCTGACACTGGTGGGCATTGTGTTACCCAGAATCCTTCTCTATTTCCTTCTGTTTCTGAGCTCCCCCACACAGTCTTTGTACAGGCCACAGTCGTATAGATTCCTAGATCCCAATTCAGATTTTGGGAGAAATACTTGGAGGGGATATGGGTATTTCCAATTTGCATCCATGGCGATACCATTTATTTTCAGGCATATCTGGCATGATGGTTCGCCTATCCCGAATCTCACTCTGCACCAGGTAGGAACTAAGGGATAACCTTTTTTATGGTATAAATACCAAAAGGCCAATAACATGTGGCCACCACGGGCCCGTCCATGGAAATTTCCAGCTTCAAATATTCATTGCTCCCATCACACCGGTAGTCTGTGGTTAGCTAAGGAATCTGGTGGGCCAGCTCCAAAGTTTAAAGCTGACTCTTCCTCCAAAGAGTTGCCAATATTTCCATTGTTTCCCAATGGAAGCCACTCCCACGATCCTCATCTTGCACTCAAAATACTAGGCCTTCACTTTTTATTCAACTAAATCCATTTTGTATTACTTACAGCCCCATCAATTGTATTAATAGTATTGTTGCTGTCTGGTTGTTTTGTAGTAAATTAATCCCCTTCCCCAAGGTTTCTAAAACAACCCTTAATGTGTTGTTTCTTTAATAGGGTTCTTTTGTTTCTCTCCGATTAATGAGTGCTAATAATACTCTCCTTTTTCCTTTGCTGTGTTTTGTGTGCTCACCTTCTCCCGATCTCCCCTGCCTTCTCTTCTTCCCTTCCCTCACTGGCTCCCAGTCATCAACCGACAACAGGGTAAAGATTCCATCCAATGAATGTGTGCAAATGTCTGAACTGCTTTGTGTTTCTAACCTGGTGGGGCTTTGGGGCTGGTCAGGACGGGGGCATATCCCATCCTCTTCCCTCCTCCTGGTCATCATTTGAAGTAATGGGGAGGGTGTATTTGCAAGTTTGGAGGCATGCAGATTTGCATCTTGGCATGAGGTAGAGACGAGGATGGCATTGCGGGATATGTTGTGATCACCTATGTAATGAGGAGATAGACACTGCTTTGGCTGCTCTGATTCCTATAGAACTTGTCTGGCTCTTTCATAATGGGGATATTGACCTAAGAAGAGGAGGGCAATGCTCTTCAAATAGGGAAGCATTCCTCTTATGCAGGGGCATTCCAGTTGAAGAAATAGCCACTCACGAGCATGTTGAACTGTGCAGTGGTGCATCTATTGAAAGTATGAAGAGGCTGGAGTTTTATGACAAGATCATGATAAATTCTTCCTCCATTCTTCCTCCATTGAAGACTGGACATATGTAACCAAATCTCTGGCTCTGTGTTCAGGAGAACAATTATACTTTTGATATTTTCCACTTGCTGTAAGTAAGTAAAGTAAGAACTTAAAAAGCGCACAAATGCCAAGGCATCTTGGCGCTGATAGGGCAAGAAGGTATGGAAGGTCAGGAGGGTCTGGTCATTAATTGCGAGGGAAGAGCCAGGTTTTAATCAGTCTCCTGAACTGAGAACTAGAAGAAAGTAGCCTGATGTTTAAAGGGAGTTCATTCCAGAGCCTCAATGCCAGAGGAGAGGCTCCCCACCTGGTTCTTCCAACTCTGGGCACAGAGAGCAAAGCTTTGTTAGCCGATCTTAACGCCCAGCAAGGTGCATGCCATTGGAAACGTTTTTGAAAGTCGTTAGTTACCCCTCCGTGCATGGCTTTATGGATAAGGCAAAGAGCCTTGAACTTGATTCGCTGCTCAACTGGGAGCCAGTGTAAGTTTCTGATGGCATCCGAGATGTGACCGAATTTTGGAATGTTGAGAAGGGTGCGCCCAGCCACTTTCTGCAGGGACTGAGGTTTGGACAACTGACTTTTGTTTACGCCCAAATACAGAGCATTACAGTAATCCAGGCGAGAGAGAATGAGGGCTACCACTACAGTTTTCCTCAGCTCCATAGGTAGGAAAGGCAACATTTTTCAAAGTTATTTTAGAAGGAGGTAACAGGCAGAGGTCAGTTGATTTATTTGTCCTGAGAAGTTAAGTTGGACATCATACATAATTCCTAGGTTCCTAACTTTGCTGGCAGGAACTGGGCAGGCACCTGCCTCTACGGGCCACCATAACTAGGTCCAGATTGAAGGTCCATTGCCAAATTCCATGACCTCTGTATCTTACTGTTGTTTAGTTTAAGATATTTTTGTGCATCTAGGTCATGATATGACCAAGACATCTATGGAATCTGTCTGCAATTGGATCTGTTATTGATGAGATGGCTATGATGATTTGGGTATCATCTGTATATGATACAAGTGAGAAGCTACTGCTATCTGTTATTTCATAGAATATAAATATGAAATATATTCCCACCTAGTAGTAATCCACCATAAATTCTACCAGTGTTGCATTTAGTTCTACTTGTACTACTACTAATAACTCTTATAGTGTGACGAATGGTACATCTTGTACTGCTACTTCTTGTAACACCTTGTGTTTCTGATGGATACTTCCAACCACAGATTCCTCGCTTTAAAATACTTCCCAGATGCTAGACTGGGTATAGAAAATGAAATCCAGCAAACCTCCCGCCTGCTGCTAAGTGGCGCCATGCAGCTCCAGAAGTAATGGAGCAGAACCGCATAGAAGCATCACCGCTGTGTGCTGATGTCAGTTCCTTTCTGTACCTTCTGATGCTGATCAAGTGCTTTGTGCCTTGCGACAACTGTTGAAACAGAAATCCAGTGTACTAGGGAACAATTTACTTTTCTAAGACCACAGGTTTCAAACCGTGCTACAGCCGTAGAAAACAAATATCAGTCACAGACCAGCATTGGACGTGTCTCTGGTGCTTGAACTTATGACATGATTAGAAAATGTCGGACAAGTGTGCCCTCATGCACCCAAAGGTGTTCTGGGACCAAGGAACAAAACTGTATATAGCAATACATAAGAAAATGTTGCGAGGTTTGTATAAGACCCTCTCCCATTCCATGTCGAGGGCACGAAATTTCTCTTGCTACCAAGGTTGCTCCAGCGATAGGTCAGCTTCGCGGTCAAAAGCAAGCACAAGCTAAATGGAATTCAACCCCATCCCACTCGGTATCCAAAGAGAAGGTGCCAGAGGATCACAATGTTTATCAGTCCCCTTACAGATCTCCTGGTGTGGAGCAGATTCCACTGTTGATCCTGGTGCACCTTGAATTATCTGGGCTATCAGCAATGCTGCAGCAAATTGGCAACTTTAAAGAGGGCATGCTGCAAATATTTCACATTCTTCAGGCTCCTTTTGGCACATATTTGGCTCCAAGAATCTGCAGGGGCCCCCAGTCAGGTTACCATTGGTGGATCTGCCGTCGTCAATTTCTGACTCCCTTGGACCTACTGCAGGCTCCTTACTGGATCCAGTACTGATGTTCACCCCAGCTCCCTTATTGATTTTGGTCCCTCCCTTGTTGATGCTGGTACCAATACCACAGGCACCAAAAGAGGATCCAGTGCTGGTTCCAATATCATACCCTGAATTGACTTAAGCCCAGTTTCAACTGATGTTGTGCTACGACATTACTAAAGCGCAACCAGTCACCATACTGCCTGACTCTTATACTTTCCCTGTCCTAGTCCGGACGTGCCATCAGAGGCTCCATTATCTTTTTTTGTTTAGATTCTGACTAAAGCTTATTACCATTCAGAGATGATGATTATGATGGGTATGATTTACTCCCTCATTATGATGATTACAATGTTTACTTAGACTTACAAGAAGTTAGTGGGCTTGATACTTCCCCTGGCACTGGGTTGAACTCTCAATTTGGACCTCCAACAGAAGAGAGCGCCTCATTTGCAGTGGTAATTCGATGATTGGCTGAGGTCTAGATCTGAAACTGCTTTCTATTAAAATTAAGACAGATGTTCTTATGGGAATCGTACAGCCTTGGCCAGCCACTTCTTAGACCATGCTCCCTTTCATTGAGACATTCACTGACACATTAATGGTTACCTGCTCAAAACCTTGTTCTTGCCACCTGTGAATAGGCAGTTGGTCAGTTGTTACAAACTAGTGTCTGGTGACACTGATTTTCTCATTAAAAATCCTACTTCAGAGAGTCTGGTTGTTCAACTAGCAGGGTGAACCCTAATTAATTCCCCAGAACTCCTCCGGATAGTGAGTCTAAGAGGATTGAGGTGTTTGGAAAACAAATATTCTCTTCTGCTAGCCTAGCAGTGAGGTTGGTCAATGCAGCCTGCTAGTTGGGTCGATATACGCACTCTCTCTGGGATATGGCCAATGATTGAGATCTTGCTCGCAGTCCTCGAAGACCTTAGGGCCTAACTGACTCAAACCATTCTGGCTGGTCAAGATACTGGCAAATACGTGATTTGTGCTGGCCTTGATACTACTGATTGTCTGGGAAGGGCGGTTGGAACCATTGTGGTGCTCTGCTACCAGGCATGGATGAACTCCACATGATTATTTGGACATGTACAGTCCTCTGTCATTGATATGACTTTCGATATCTCATGCCAGTTCGGTGGAAAATCCCATTCAGCCTTGGAATTTTTCAAAGAAAGTAGAGTCCCTGGGTCTTCTGACGCCTATCAAACAGTTTCCTTACTAGTTTATGATATTCCAAGGCCGGGTGGCTCTGTGCAGAGTGGTTAGGCTGGCTGGGTGCACAAAGTTTCTCCTTGCTGTTAGGGACAAACAGCTGGCAGGGGCAAAATCAGGACAGCTGGGCCACTCACAAAGTGGGTCTCAGTGATACTGACGTCCCTCAACGATGCTCAGTCTTGGTGTAGTGAGAATCCGTATTGGACTCTCACTGTTGGTGTTTGGTACAGGGTGTCAAGTACCTTGTAGGATGGTGATGCACAGCTCCGGTTGGTCCTGGTGTCTTCACACACTGTCGGTAGACAGATCTGACCTTCCAGAGCACACGTACCTTTTCCTCTTCGTCAGTGTCATGGGTCAGGTAGGAAGACGGTGAACCGGACACTGCTTTTTGGTGCCTGTGGGTTGCAGGGGAGTAGCTCTTCTACTCCAAGTGAGACTGTAGGTGATTTTCGAAGTGCTGGCAGGCTATCCAAGGCTTTGGTACCTCTCCAGCTTGCAGGACGAGTCACTCTGTTGTGATTGTTGAGAGCGGTTGCAAGCATGCAGGGCTTCACACATAACCCTGACCCTAGAATGCTAATCCCACCCATATCAAGATAGGGAAAATCTAAAAAATGGGGTCCACATCAGCTGGTCCACCATAGGGGTGGTGCTGGCTGAAGGTGAGCGCACCTTCTAATCTTACTAATTTTCCTGCATGGCCTGCCGCCAAAAAGTGGGGTCAGGACAGGGGGGTGGCATTTCTGCTATCTGGAGATTCCTGGGTCACATAACAAAGTTGGCAGGGCCTTTGAAGCTTCCGGCCCTAGGAAAGGCTCATCCTGCAGGGAGGAGGTGTAAACACCGTTGCCCAGAGCATGCTGTGTTCCTAACCTCTTAGCACGAAGGCTCTCACCTCACGGGTCAGAAAATTGTCTAGCATGGCTGGCTGGGACCAGTCAGTGAAGGTGACTGGCTTTGCCGGGACCAGTCTGTAAGCACCCTTGTAGTCTGTAGGTTTTCAGGTTGCACCTCTAAGATGCCTTCCGGGTGCATTTCTAAATAAATCCAACACTAGTATCAGTGTGGGTTTGTTAAGACGAGACATTTGGTACCAAACATCTGGGGTTACAGTGGGCCATCATGTAACTGGGGAACTTGTATTCACGAGTGTCCAGCCCATGCACTCTGTATGGCTTCAGTCTGCACTTTTGGTATCCAATGGTGAACTTAGATATCACAGGGACACATCCACTAATGCACATATGCCCATACATGGGTATTGTGCACCCTACCTTAGGGCTATTAGGCCTGCTGTAGGGGTGACTTACCTATCCCACATGCAGTGCTGGATAGGCATGGCACACATGGATGTTTTTTTAAATTTTTCTTTGAACCAAGACATGCAGGCTGCGATGGCAGTTTGCATGATCTTAGTGAGGGGTCCTTTAGGGTTGCACAATTTGTGCTGCAGGCCTTAGGAACCCTCTTCAGTTCTAATGCCCTAGGTACCAGTGGTACCACTTACTGGGGATTTACATGGAGCCTAATGTAGTGCAAATTGTGAAACAATGGCACAATTTAGGGAAAGAACACTGGTACTAGGGACCTGGTTAAAATGAACCCAGTACACTATCAGTCGAAGGTTTATCAGACACCAGGCAAAAAGTGGGGGTAACCATGTCAAAAATGGGCACTTTTCTACAGGACTCCTGTGCTCCTTCCCACCTCTGCCTCTCCGGCCCTGAATTCTGAAAAAGATCAGGAATGGCCGGGCTCAAGTCCTTCTAGTGGCTCTAGATTGGGCCAAGAGAGGGTGGTACCCAGAGCACCTGGGCATGCTCTCCTATCCTATGATGAAACTTGCAATTCAAGAGGACCTCCTTCCTCAGCCACAGGGCAGGGTCTTCCCACTGAATCTATGCAATCTACACCTCCAAGCATGGAGATAGAGCTTCTGCAGTGGACTGCATTTGATCTCCGTCTAGAAGTGGTGGCTTGGTATGACAACTGCAAGATTGATCCTTTACAATCCACACTATCAGATGTTTTTGTCATTGGTCCACCAAGACTTTGCGTTTGGCAATATTAAAGGTTATTTGCCAGCCCATTTGGCCTTTTTGCATTTGCTAGACCACCAATCCTTGTTTAAATCACCTGTTGTGATGAGGTTTATAACTGCTTTGATGCACATATTCCCCCTAAACCATTTGTGATGCCTCTGTGGGACCTTAATTTGGTCCTAACGTTTTTTATGTGCACAGCCTTCGAGCTGATGTGTGGCTGCTTACGGCATCTCTTCACTTTGAAAACTACATTTCTTATTGTGATTACTTAGGCTTGTCATGTGAGCTTCAGACACTGCTTGTGCATCCGCCTACACCACCTTTTTTTCAGACCAAGAGGTGTTGAGGACTCAAGTAGCCTTGCCTAAAGTTGTGAATCCTTTCCATGCTGGACAGTGTATCACACTGCCGACTCTCTGCCCCTCGTTGCCCTTCAAAGAGTAAGATAGCCTTTATCGGCAGGACCCCAAAAGGGGTTTAAGCTTTTATACTTAATGTACCAGGGAACACTGAATGGATGATCAGCTTTTTCTAAGGTTCCCCAGGGAAAGAAAGGAAGACTGTGCAGAAGAGCACCCTCTTTTTCATAAATTTCTGCCACATACTGGCAAAGACTCAGCCACCGGTTGTTTTGAGGAGTCATTCCACTACTCCTGAACTGACCCATAGAGTCCCTGTCTTAGACATCTGTCAGACTGCGACGTGGGTGTTAGTGCATTTGTTCACGAAGCACAACTTCTTTGACAGCTGGGTCTGGTGGAAAGGACAATTTGGCTGCTCGGTTCAGCAGGACTTATCTAAGAGAGACTTCTAGCCTCAGATTCTTCACCTTAGATATATTCCCAGGCGTCACTGGATCTGGAATTTTTTCATTTGCAGCCCCCTACGTGCCAGGTGGTGGCGTTGTTTGGCTTCACGTGTCATCGCTCCGGAAGTGGCGTGCACAGTGCTTATATAGACTCCACACTAGTGCGCTAATGTAATTTCTTTTCTTTCTGCACCAGTCAGCGCAGATACAACAAGAGCGACCCTCAGTATTTTTTTAACTTTTTGCCAAAGTTTTTTTAAGACTTGTCTCCTTGTGTTGCATGGATATCCTTGAGGAAGGCTGGATTCAAGCCTTGCAATGCCTGTCACCGACAAATGTCGGTGAAGGGCCCGCAGCTTGTCTGTCTCTGGTGCCTCGAGCACGACCAGAAAGACAAGTCCTGTGTCCGTTGTCATGCCATGCACCCCAAGGCCTTGAGGGAGAAATCCCTCAAACTCCTTGCCTCACGGTGTGCAATGTACCGGCGTTCTGGAGCCTTGTCGAAAGAAAGGTCCCAGAATCATTCACAGAGCCACCAATCTTCGTCCAACCTTCTTCGCAGTTGAAGTCGTCCCATTCTGATAAATCCCAAAAGACAAAGAAGGGCAAGAAGTCAGAGAGGACTTCGACTTCGCTCTGTCTGTCGAAATCATCCGACGAGATGATGGAACATCGACACTCGAGGCCTGTCTCCAGGGTTCAGCCTGCATGTGGGCTGTCTCTATGCCTCCACCAATTTCCGGGAGTCGGAGTGAATCCTGCCCAACTTTGTAAATTTTATAAGGCCATGCACCTCAAATTTAGGTGGCCCATCCCTGCTGGAGCACCTTTGTGCCCCAAGGGTACGGAAGGTTGCCCTGCTGGACATACGCTGGCAGGTTCACCCTCAGTGCCTATTGGGCCTCTTGAAAGTATTCTAAGGTGAAGAATCTGCTCTTAAAAAGAGTATCCACCAGAAAGACACGCACCAAAGGCAGGCAATAAGCTAGTTAATTACTGCTAAAAGTACTAGTGTTACTGTTGCTGCAACCTCTGCCCTAGGTCCTCCAGTGCATAGTGCACAAAGTACCTCTGCTAACACTAGCACTACTAATGAAACTGATGCTGTAATTCCTTCTGCAGTTATTATTAATATTGGCATTCATAAAATATTATTACTAATGATACTGCTACAAGTACTTATTTTGCTAGAGGTAGTGCAGAAACTATTACTAGTAACACTTCTACATGTACTACTACTAGTAGCGCTGCATCTAAAATGTAACAACAACTGATAACATTAAAGTTGTTACTGGTGTCTCAGCTGCCTAGTCCAACATTAATTTTAGTACTTTTAATCATAGTAGAACTGCTATCAGTAAACTTGCAAGCAATCCTTCAAGAGTCGAACACCTACTTAAACCAGAGGCTTTCTATTGTTGTTTTTTATTTTTTTATTTTATTGGTTCACGACAAAATACATTGGTCAAATAGTTCATAAAAACTTATATCGTAAAATACACTATAATAATGAATAAGGAGCTTAACAAAAAGTCAAAAAGTATAGCCTTGAGCCAAGAGGAACACAATAAATTTAGACATACATTTGTTTCAAGCTTCGTAAAAATCTGAAAAGGTCCCCCAAATTTTCCATCCCATTTTTTTCCTCCGCCTTGAGGCAGAGAGCGAGAAAAGACTCCATTCTAATTTGTAAAGTTTATACAATCGTGATTGCCACTGTTGAAAAAGTGGTGGTTTTTCTTGAAGCCACTCTGTGGCGATACATAGCCGTGCTACCGTCATAGTAAAAAAAATGAAATAACGAAAGCGATAAAGTTCATTAATCCGATTGTCATTAGGAATCTTCCCCAGCATCAACATAGAGGGAGTAATCGTTAGACTAACATTAAGCACTGAAGACAAAAAATGTTCAATATCTTGTATAAATCTTCCTAATGCAGGGCAAGAGAAAAAAATGTGTAAACTATCTGCATTATCGGCTTTACAACGAAAACATTTACCATCAAAGCCTCTTCTCCATTTTAACATTCGTGCTGGTGTATAATATAAATCAAATAAAGTTTTGAAAAATTGAGCTTTTAAATTAGCTGACATCAAAGCCTCTTTAGAAAGCAAAATCAAATTTTCCACAACAATCTCATTATCTCCCAATAAATCCCCCCACTTTGCCCTTATTTTCTCCAAATCATCAGATTTCTCCTCCATAAGCATTCGATAAAAAATTCCAATCTTCACTTGTCGTGCGATCCCCTCTACTACTTGATGCTTTTTTAGACATAATTTATGTCTTATAAGGTAATCCCTTATTTGTAAGAATTAAAAAAAATAGCTTCTAGATAAACCAAACTCTTCGCTCATTTCAATAAATGATTTACATTTACCTTCGCTCGAAAAAAAATCCCCCAAACAAGTCACCCCCTTTTTTGCCAATTCCTGGCTGTCCCGTCTGAAAATATCATAGGTAATAATCTAGATGAGAAATAGGGAGTATAATACGACAATTTTCTTATATCAATAGTACGAGCCAGCCATTTCCAAGTTTTATACGCACTAATGAGGACCTTAAATCGAGTCCTTTTGTAGTAATTACCATCAATTTCATTGAAAAAAAATTGTCTTGCGTGTGTTCCTATCAGAATCTCAAATATAGAAAGATGATTATGTGCATCCTCCAAAGATCCTCTTATTGTCAAAACTATCATTTTTAACAAAAAACATACTATATAGTATAAAAAAAATCAGGTACCCCTAGCCCTCCCCTTTCAGTGGATAAAGTCAAATACTTCATCGCCCGCCTAGGTTTCCCAGGACTCCAAATAAATTTACCACAAAGTGATTGTAGAGCCTGCAACTTAGGTTTTGGGAATTCCAAAGGAATAGAACGAAATAAATAAAGGATTTTAGGGAGGACATTCATTTTTATAATATTGGTCCTTCCTATAATGGTCAAATATAACCGGTCCCATCTCTCCAAAGAGGCCTTAGTTTTCTGATAAAAATTGCTCCAATTTACATTAACCAATTCAACCATATTTGTTTTAATCCGTATCCCTAAATACATAACCTCTCCGACCACCCTCTCATCATCCCATGTTGTGGCTTCTGAACAAAGAATCTGAGTTTTGGATACATTGAGTTTGTACCCCGTTATCATTCCAAATTCTTTAGCCAGCCTTTCGATCTCCAGACTAGCTGTTTCTGGTGTGTCTGTTACTACTGCAATATCATCCGCATATGCGAATACTGAGAAGGAAAAATCAGAAACACAAAAGGGAGGAATTAAAGGGTTCCGACTTAGTTGTTCGATAAACGGGTTAATATATAATGAACTCAATAATCAAAACAACATAACATATAACATATAACATATGTTATATGTTATGTTGTTTTGATTATTGTGGCCAGAGGGAATTGCTTTCTTGACAAAGTCAATAGTTGGTACCCCATCCCTTTGGTTGAGGGTCCCTCTCTCTTTTATTAGAGTAATATATAATGAAAACAATAAAGGGGAGCAGGGGCAGCCTTGACGAGTCCCTCTGGTGATGTTAACCGGTTCAGAGAGTCCTCCCAAGGCAGATATTTTTGCAATAGGTTTAACATAGAGTGTTTTTATAGCTTTAATATATTTCTGTCCAAAACCCATTTTATCCATTAAAGTCCAAAGATACTCCCAAGACACTCGGTCAAACGCTTTTTCTGCGTCTAGCAGAAAAAGCGCCAATTTCTGTTTATTTACAGCTGCCAGATCAAACAGCGTAATGACTTTATTAATATGATCAACAGTGCTTCTTTTAGGGATGAACCCATGCTGATATCTTGAGACTAGGGATGCCACTACTCCGGATAACCGATTGGCTAAAATCTTTGAATATATCTTGTTATCCACGTTTAATAAAGATATGGGTCTATAAGATCCTACATTATCAGGTGGCTTATCTTTTTTACAAAACACAACTACAGTTGCTTCAGACCATGTAGGGGGAGGATTACCCTCTTGTGCAGCCAGGATTACCCGGTACATCTCATCCTTTAGAATATAAAAAAACCGTTTATAAACTTCGGCTGGCAGTCTATCTGGTCCAGCGGCTTTGCCTACTGCGAGGCTTTTCACTGCAGTCTCCACTTCTACCATAGTTATTGGTAGATCTAATTCTTCCGCCAATTGGGAATCTAAAATCTTCAAGTCTACCAGCATTCTATCATACCATTGGACATTTGAATCCAAGCTATCATCCCTAGCATAAAGATTTGCATAGAAACTTTTGAATATTCCTAAAATCCGTTCTGGAACTGAATGTGAATCGCCTTGGGAGTCTTTCATTGAACTAATATTCTGAGCTGTCTGCTTCATTCGTAACCTTATTGCCAAGGTCCTGCCTATTCTCTCACCAAATTCATAACTCATCATTTTGGAAGATAAAAATTTACTGGCAATTTCCTTATCCCAAAAACCCAAAATATTAGTCCTAGCCTTAGTAACCTCGTTTTCTACCTCAAAGAGCCCTGTTTTACCTTGTGCGACTTCTCTAGTTAGGAGGGTCTCTGCTTTAACCAAAAGTTCATATAGATTATCAAGTTCTTTTTTTAACTATTTTCGTTGCCAAATTGCAAAGCTAACGCATTCCCCCCTAAACCCTGCTTTAAACGTGTCCCATACTACGGAGATATTAGCTGTGCCTCGATTTTCATTGAAAAAAATTTGAATCCAGTTTTGCATATGTGTGATGAATTCTGCCTTTAAACCTAACTTCCGATCATATGAAAAGTTGGATTGTATTTTCCTTTTGCCTAAACAATGTATATCTATCACTATAGGGGAATGATCTGAAGATATCCTGGGATATATTCTGATATTGGTTCCTTCTAACAAATTTTGAGGTATAAAAAAATAATCTAATCTCACTAATTTTTTATGAGGATGAGAATAAAAAGTAAATCCACTATCCCTCTCTCTCAGCATACCCCAAGTATGAACCAACCCTTGATCTTGTAATAGGTTCACAAGTGCTCTAAACACCCTCGGTTTACGGCCTTTATATAATACCTGCGGATCCCCTAAGGCACTGTTGGTCAAGTTTATATTCATATCGCCACAGATCACTATCGGCTGTTGGAAGCTGGCTAACTCCAAATTAATCTCAACTAGCGGTTCGGGGTCATCCAGATTAGCCCCATAGACCGTAACCAATGTAACTTGTCTATTCCCAGTTTTAATTTCTACAATAGCCCACCGGCCTTTTTTATCTTCCACCTTACGACCAACAGTTATCGAGCTATCTTTAATTAAAATGGCCACACCACGTATCATACTAGATTGTTTAGAAGCGGATACCAACATAAATCCTAAATCTTTTAAGACCTCCCTTTTGGACCATGGGATATGCGTTTCTTGTATGCAAACAACATCAGGTTGTATATATTTTAACTCCGCCGCAACTTTGTGTCTTTTTATTAAATTATTTAGACCAGATACATTCAAGGAACATATTCTTAAACTTCTCCCCGCCATTTTAACTCATAATCATAATCCCCAATTTAGCCATTTTTAACTCATAAACATAACGTCCAGTGTTCATCCTTCTATAATAAAAAATGTGCTTTTCAGTTATAACGCCCTTTTTTCTTTTTATCGTGTCTTTCCCCTGTATTTTTTCCATGTATTTGTCGTGATCCGTTTTTTTCCCTCTTTTTTCCACCCCCCCGTGACCCCTTGCCACCCGAAAGTCCACTCCCCCCTCTCACCCACCCTTCCCCCACCTGCCCTCTACCCTTCATAGATGCTTTAGGACTTATGGTCCTGTGATGAGAGTTTGCCGCACCCCCCCATCGCCCCCCAACAGAGTTTCTTAACATCATCCATAACAAACATAAAAGATCCTTCACTTTAGGTGAGAAATTCTTAACTTAATACATCTGCTTAAGCTTTTGATCCATCCAACCAGATTTATAGTGACAGCAAAAATTCTTTAGCAGCAGTTTCCGTCATAAAAAATCTGGTGCGCTCCTTGTGAATAACTTTAAGTTTTGCAGGAAACATTAAATATGCCTGCGCACCTTTCCCTTGAAATTGCGTAATGAGCTGTCTAAACTGCCATCTTAACTCTACAGACTGTTTACACAAATCTGGTCTAACAAAAAATTCACAGCCAAGTCCCTTACATTTCTTATCAGGACGAGCCTTCAAGAATAACTCCTCCTGTGCTTGGAAGCTATTGAAGGCCACTAATATAGCTCGTGGCTTTTGATCTCTGGTATTAGCCCTGAAAGGAAATCGGTGGGCCCTCTCCACCTCCCGGTCCCAATCCCATCTCCCTGACTCTGACATTGTAGCTTTCAAAAGGGAAACTATAAAGCCTCGTACATCAGACCCTTCTTTCCCCTCCTCAATTTGCAAAAATCTCAAATTATTCCTCCGAGATCTATTCTCAATGTCTATAAGCTTCCAATTAACATCTTCCTTGGTCGCGATATGTAGTTCCATAGTCTTTTGTTGCTGAGCCATCTCATCTTCTAGAGAAGATATGCGCTTCTGCCTCCGTCGCTCTTGCCACAAATTCAGTATGAGACTTTACCAATCTTCTCACAGAGTTTTGTAACTTCTTACAGGAATTCTGTACTTTAGCACTGTCCTCACGATTTTCTTCCCTGTGCTGCATCATAGTCTGATAAATCAAGTCTAATGAAATGTCCTCTGTGTCCTCTGTATCCAAATCCAAGTTAATATGACCTGTATTAACATTCGCGGCACCATCTTGTTCTTTTTCACTCATATCCAGTCTGAGTCTGCGAACGGTGCTAGGGTCAGGACCATCTCTCTCCATATTTTCATTCAAACTACTATGAGCACTATGACCACTTTCCTCCTCTAGTCCACCATCTTCCATGCTCATACGTGTGGCATATAGCTCAACCAAACTCTCGGAAGAAGACATAGAGTTCTCTGACATTGAAAAGAAATCTGCTGAATCTGTATCTCCTGCTACTGATGTTACTATATATGCGTTAACCGCTTCTTCATTTTGCCTCGCAGGTACTTCGGGAAGAGAGCTCGCGCCGAGACAAACATTAGCCGTTTGCGCTGCCAAACCTACTACACCCCCAACGCTATCTATATTCGCTCTTATATTCGGCTCTTTCTCTTTTTCCATTAGTCCCATTTCAGAAGTGGAGGTTAAGCTTAACGTCTGCGCAGGTTCCAAGGCGGACTCAGAAGTGCTCCCTTGATAATTGTCAGCTCTCAGCACGCCCGCCGTTTCACCCACCGATTCGCCAACTGGTTGCCTTGGTTTTAAATTTAGTTTATCCACTTCTTTACTTTTAAGACCAGTGAACATAACTGGGATCTTCTTACGAACGCTGGCCTCCCCCTCCCTCCCTGTTGGATTTCCTTGCAGTATACTGTTCTTACTCACTGCGGGAGGAGGGGGGGTCGCGACATTGGCAGGTGATATCGGTCCTGTACCGGACGCTGTCTCGGCTCCATTAAGCATCTCTGTAGCAGCTCCCTGCCCTCGTGCTCTCCTTCCTTTCGGTCTCATACCGCTCCGCAACACGCTCGAAGCAGCGCCTCGTCTCCACTCGCTGCCTTCCTCGCTGCCTTCCTCCGGTCTGCCTTGCTTCGAGTGGAGGCAGGGCTTCCACCAGGTGTGCCGCGTTAGCCACTGAATCAGGTGCTGCCGAAGAGACGTGTAGCGCATCTGAAGCCGCCGCCAAACCCGAGCAGAACCGTTAACTCCGAAATCATGAAGAATTTCAACTTTTAATTTTGCTGTAGAAGGCACGTAATCTTCCCGCTATACATATAGCATTTGACTCCGCAATGTGTCTCGGTTTTCTCACCGCATACAATTCCACTCTGTGGGGTCCGGCAGGAGCCACAAACTCACGCGTCCGACACGGACGCCATCTTGCCTCTCTATTGTTGTTTTTATACCTTTTTGCACACGGTCCATCAAAAGGGAAATCTATGAATAACTCAATGTACACATCACTCTGATTTGATGTGAAATATAATCAGTGAGTTTGAATTTAATGGATTGAAGTGATACACAGCTGTATTTAGAGGAGATGGCACACTTCACCCAATTACTTCCATGCCCTGTCATTATCACTCCCATACTTCAATAAAGACATTTAAACATCAAGAAAGTGAATGATGAAAGCGTCTGTGAATTATCTCTTGGTCCTACGACTTCTAGCTGACCACAGAAAGACAAAGTCCAAAACTTTGACATCTTTCCTTCAATTTCTTAACATCTTTTTTTCATCCTGAGTAGAAGTCCTGCTTGGACTCAATGGGATTGGAATAATAGTTGTAAAAGATGCCGAATCCGCTGGATTAAAGGCAAACGACCAGCTAAGATTCACGAAGACGCTGCTCTTTGTTTAATAGCGCTGAGCATGTAGTAACGTAAAAGACATGACTACATTCTGTCTTGCTTTCTTTTTCTGCTTGTAAGAATTTAAATGTTTAACGGATTAAAAGCCCCATTTAGAGATTTGAGGCAACTGTATATCTTCCACGTTTGAAGGGACCTCTGAGTATGGAGTAGAATTTCCTCCAAAATACCATTATCACCTGCTCTGAAGTTTTTGATTGTGTGTGACCTCAGAAAAATGAACAGTACTTCCTAGGGAATTAAATTATTTCTTGTTGTGGCCATTGCATTGACCCATGCTTGTCTTTGCACTACATGTCTTTCATATTAACATTTAAATGTCAGTGTCTAGGTCTGGTCAAACAATAATTGGTAGCGTGCAAAGAAAAGGCATGGAATACTCTCTGAACAGGGCTTTCCTTCCTAATGACATGCCACCACATTTTAGAATGCAAGCACTTTCGAGATACGAAACTGACAGACTCAACACTTGGGACAGGGTCGTTTGCACTTTCTCTGGTTCATGTTACATGCCAGGTTCCATTTTAACTTGATTACCCTATGTAAGTGTAGTAGTTTTTGATGACTGTGTTGCAAGACAATGTTGAGTTTGTCATAATGGTGTAGAAGGAGGAAAATGTTGAAAATGAATGCTGACAGTGACACAGAGGTGAATGAAAGACTATTTCAGCCACCACTGGCTGGACAAATTCCATACAACAAGGTTTTGGGCGTCATATGTGAATGTAAAAAGCCTCGTAGAAGCATGATTTGTGTTAATTTTGAAAGTTTCAATAGAAAGAGGTGTTTTCTTGGTTGCCATTTTACACTCATTCCTGTGACCAAGAAGGTAGGCATGTGAACAGGATTCACGCTAAGTGAGTTGGGAACAGCCCAGGCGTCTTTGAGTTAACAGGTCGCCATGTCGCATGCTAATGGGTGACTGTCACACTGATAATTGGTAACAAATGAACTGAGTAGGGCCTGGTATATTTGTACCGCCTGTTTACTAACAGCACTGCATCCATCTCTTTGAGCATCTTACAAAGCCATGTGGGGGATGAAGGGAGGGGGAGTACAATAGTTTCATACAATATGGGGGGGGGTTGCTGATCCAACCAATATTTTGAAGGTTTTTTTGTGGAGCAACAAATGTATTGAAGTCAATCTCAAAAGGGTTATCACAAGCAGATTTGTGTATGGTGAGACGATGGAGTGGAAGGGAAGTAAACCGATTGTGCAAATATCTCCCATTAAAATATTACTTTGGGAAAACAGACGTCATTCAGTCCTGGCCATAATGTAGAGCAGCAAGGTTTAGTTATGTTTCTAGGGTCCACCTGAATTACTTTACTCACTTACTGTCCATTATACCGACTGGCATATAAGGCAGCAACGAAGTCACTCCACTTCTGCGTATCTTGGGCACGTTTCTGTATGTGCCCCAGCTGTGGTTCATAATCTACATTTCTGTTTCCAGAGTTCGCATCCTGGTGTTTCTTGGCCGGCCTCGTTTGCCTTCTGGGGTCCAGTAATTCACGGCAGAATGAATTACTTTAGGCCTCATTTTAAGCTGCGCATGCAGTCTCCCTGCCTACCAGGTTAGCAGAGGCCCATACCTCTGCTGCCATGGGAAAGGTCCAGACATTACAGCGGCGGCCTTCCCATTAGGGCAGAGGAGCGTTGCTCCCCTGCTGCCAGTGCAACAAAAGTGAAGAAAGAAATGGTAATGAAATGAATTACCGTTGTAATTTGTACTGCTCCCAGGCCGAGCAGTGTTTGGGGGCGTGGTATTGCTGGTGACTGGCAGTAGGAGAGTGACGCTCACGCTACCAGTTTGCACTGGACATGTCAATTTGGCCGGCTATCTTGCGACGGCCAGCCTGACTTGAACAGTGTAAACCTCTCCACCTAGCTGTCTCGGCCAGCTGGGTGGAGGGCAGGCACATGTCACCTGTGCCTCCTGGAGAGTTGAGGCAGCCCGCTCCAGCCAATCCTGCCGCTGTTCTCATGCTGCTCATCTGCAGCATGAGAGCAGCGTTGGGATTTACAGAAGGGTGTTGCCTGAGGCTGCACGAGTTGTAGTCGCGCTGACTGCATCCAAGAAAAAAAAGACAGAGGAGAGCGAAACACAGGTAAGTCCATTTTTAATTTGTAAAAAAAAAAGTGGGGCTCCCAATGTGTTCGGTTCTCGGTCCTGTCAACACCCTCCAGCGTTGACGGTCATCTTCCGCCACGGCAGCCATAATAAGAGACCTATGCCTGCCTAGCAGGAAGGTATCTGTCTGGTGTCAGTGCTTCTCCCATTTTCGCAAATGCACTAACGGCAGAACAAAATTCCAAGCTGGCACAATATGTTTTTTTGAGCCAGCTCAGCAATCATTTTCATGTGTCTGAAAGTAGCTCCCAAAGATATATTTTGTTTCAGAAAGCAAAAATACAGTTGCCTTCACGTGCAGTGGGTTTGCTCCTGTCAGGGCCATTGATTATTTCCCCTGCCTGGGACTGGGAGGTCAAGTTTTTCCGCTGGCAGGTGTGGCATCTGTTGTTTTCTGAGTGGGGTCATTTCCTTATTTATCATCTCTGCAATTCTACAGAGAGTCACAAAAACAAACACAATGTGTACTTGCGTTAAGGAGCAGTGCATCTTGTGGGTAAGTGCATTTTTCTCCGAGTTTATTGAAGTAATAACATTTCTATCCGACCAACAAAAATACATTTTTATTTAATATTTTCTCCCACAGATTCATTAAATCAAACCCTTCCCATGCAGCAAACTTGATGTAGGGATTTTTTTCAGCCATGACAAGTCGCTACGTAGTGTCATTTGATTTAATCAGAAATGAAGTATCATCAAAATAGTGTAGTGCATGGGTGCTGGGACGTCAGTATTTTTCTGTGCATTCACGTTGAATCCAGAACCCTTAGGATTTCCCCAGTATTTCCACAGTGCTTTTATATTTCTTCCCTGAATGTAAAGACATGTTTCCTCCAAAATCTTAGGGGCATATTATCAAGAAACAACGTTAAAATAATCGGCGCTTTATCGGCAGGAAACTGCTGCTAAAGCGGCGATAATGGGCTTGATAATATGCCCTTGTGAATTCCCATAGAAGCCCATGTTCCGGTGTGAACATGGGCTTCTATTGGATTTCTCAAGGGCATATTATCAAGCCCATTATCGCTGCTTTAGTGTCAGTTTCCTGCCGCTAAAGCGGCGATAATTTTAACGCCCTTCTTGATAATATGCCCCTTAGTTTTTCAAGCTCTGTGCCACCTTCCAACTTCTCATATCAATGAGCAAGGAATGCTTCTGATGCCTGGGTTCCACTCACAACCTGAAATTGCGCAACCTCTATACAGATGCATACAAAGGCTGTCTGTGAGCAGGAGGAAAAGCTTTTGGAGGCATCCTCTTTTGTAGCCGAAGAGTGCACTCTTAGAGTCAATCAGCTTCCAGATATCATATTTACCAAAAAGACCAGAGACATTCACTGTCCCGACATAGTGAAAGGAGAGAATGCTTAATGCAAAGCATTTAGGGGCATATTATCAAGAAGGGCGTTAAAATTATCACCGCTTTAGCGGCAGGAAACTGATGCTAAAGCGGCGATAATGGGCATGGTAATATGCCCTTGAGAATTCCAATAGAAGACCATGTTCACACTGGAACATGGGCTTCTACGGGAATTCACAAGGGTATATTATCAAGCCCATTATCGCCGCTTTAGCGGCAGTTTCCTGCCGATTAAGCACCAATAATTTTAACGCCGTTTCTTGAAAATATGCCCCTTGATCATCTTCTGAACCTATTCCAATCTTAGAGCTATTGACATTGGTCAGACTCCCGTTCTGTGGCAGAGGTTATGAAGGATATACTAGAAGCATTTTCTAAGGCCCCGGTCTGGTACACCGACCCATGTGCTCACCGACTTTGTTTAATACTGGTTCCACATTAGTGGGCCTGGCTCTGCCAATTTCCTCTTCAATGACTGTTTAGCCTTCTAAGCTGAAAAAGCGCCGAGCAGCACCATTTGTGGCACTATTGAAGCTGACAGTGACAATGATAATTAAGACAACTCAGCACATTCTAGAGTCAGTGAGAACAACATAAATACTTTATCTGCAAGAGAAATTGGTGCCTGATGAGTCATCTGTCACCAGGAAGCAGTCTTTCTAGTGCACAGCCGCCCTGTTCAGGTCAGAATCAGACCTTGTGAAAATGCTCCAAAGAGTGTTGCATGCAGAGGATGAGTAGAGGGAAGGGGGCAATCTCATTCCTTCTTTCGACACTAATTTACTGATGCTCATGGACTAACAGAAGCTTAGTAGATTAGAAACCCCCATGAGATGTAATTTCCCACTCAAGAAGGCCCAGCTTCTGTAGGGCAGGTCAAATTTCCCACAGTGATAGAAAACGGCGACACAAACTCTATCCATCTCCGTGCCTTCTGTTGAGCCTAACATCTCATTGTGAAACGTTGGAGGCGGAGACGAGATTTTATGAGCAACAGCCTTCAATGAGGTTCTGAATAATCAGGTGCCCAGGCAAGCCAATGAGGCAGTCTCTTTAGGCAAGAATGGCTCCAGAAAACAAAGATCAGCCCTCGCTGAGCCGCCTTACATTTTCTTTCATCTTTCGCTTGAGAGTTTAGTGACGCAGGCTTCCTTTGGGTATGTAAAATCTGAACATTCCTGTTTGCTTGTGGTAGTTATCCCTCAAATCCATGTAAGTAGTAGGTCTTTTGAGATATTCCTATCAGAAAGCTGGCAAAAGACTACAGCTCCCAGGCTTTGTGGGATATGGCTATTTTGGCAGTGCTGAGTGTCCCAAGAACAAGCAATAGTCATTTTTTGAGCTGACGTGAAAGCATGTATACAGCGAAACAAGCCAGATTAGATTTAGTGAACTCCATATACCGCTCCATTTAATTTGCTTTGGTTTTAGGCAAAGCATATTACTGTGTTGAGCAGCATATGCTACATAGAAAAAGGCCACTTAATAACTTTTGCGTAGATATGGGATCTCTAATGTGGATACCTTCTGTGGACTTCCATACATCCTTCTGTACTCCACTTTTTATAATTAACTGGATCTGAAATGCCAGATAGTTTTAGTAACATGACGCAACAGTGATGTCATAATATGCACGTTCTAGAGAACCAGTGTCTTAGGCATTTAGCTTTTAATTTGTAATTAAATTATGAGGTTTTACACAGAGAAATTGTGTTAATTTATGACTCTCGAAAGATCATGTTAAATACACAGAACCAAGCCTGAGTGGAAAGCTGCCTGAATTCTCTTATAAATGGGCTACTTTTTCACAATGAGCTGTAGCCTACAGCCTAATAACATATTTCTTGAGTCTCCTTGTTGTTCCATTCACCAATATCTCCTGTGTATCTTGCTTTGTTGCTTTCTCCTCCTCTTAACTTCCACATGGACCCTCTTGAGTGCTGCATGGAAATCTGCCCTACTAATCTTGGTTTGCTGTGTCTAGGTGCCGCCTGCTCTAATGGTCATGCCTGGAGAAATTGAAGACATCACTAATTTTGACCATGTCTAATATACTTTTTTGCCACTAATAGACTCTAACAGGCAGTTAAATATTCCCAAACTGGTACTTGATGATAATCCTGAATCTCTTTATTTTTCCTTTTATCTACTTTTCTATTATTTTTCCTTCTTGCTCTCCCATGTCTGACAGGTGAAAAAGTGATGGCTGACGATCTGTTCACGCAGGATCTCTTCCGTTTCCTACAGCTTCTTTGTGAGGGACACAACAATGGTATGGGACTGAGAAAGCCAGCTTGCTTCCGCCCTGTTCAATTTTCCATTTTCACATGCATGAAAGCTCAAATCCGCATGGAGAGGAGATAGCCAGCTAAATGTTGACCCACGACCAAAAGGTGCACTGCATTCATGCTCGCCCCTGGTTTTTTAACTCCAGTTCCCATATCTTATTTCATTTGGAGTGGTGAATTTACTTTTGGAAGCATAGGATGCTATAAGATTGCAAATCAAACATAGCATTTTGACTCAAAGTTATAAGATTAGCTATCGTAAAATTACCAGTATCAGCTGTTTACGCCAGATGTTCATCCAGGATATATCCTTTAGTAATGAAGGGACACAGATTATTTTACAAGACTGATGGTAGGTTTGCTCCATTACCGACAGATGCTTTTGTTTCCAGCTGAACAAAAGTCAGAAAGTCAGCAAGTGAGCATGCACTTGTGACTTTTTAGTGGGTGGAGCACGTGTAGTAATGAAAAATGCTACGCCTGAGTACAGATTTGTGCCTGTGTACTGGCATCTGACTTCTGAGTGTTATGGCTGTTGAGGCAGGAGTTTGAGGATGTCAAAGTGGCTGTGTAGGAGAAATATTCCGGACTGTGAAGGACAATAGTACAATGAATGTGCGTTCGCATATATATGTCTTCTAGGTTTGCTCTATGTAAATTAATGGCTAATGGGGACAGTCCCATCCTGCATGGGTCTCTTTCTTTATGCCCCCAATAATCTGATTTTTTTAGCTGTAATCACAACTTTGTGCTCCAATCCTTGATTTACTGCCTCGGATCCACAGACCTTAAAGTTGTACCAACTCTGTGCCTGTTCGGCTTCGCTGCATATGCAGTTGCCAAAATCAAATCTAGACGTAGAGTGAGAAGCTTGAGTGAATGAAGACCACGAGTCCCTCACTGTATCTTTCCTACTGTCTGCAGATTTCCAGAATTACCTGAGGACGCAGACTGGAAATACTACTACAATTAACATCATCATCTGCACTGTGGATTATCTACTGCGATTGCAGGTGAGAGACTCGCACAATGTCAGACATGATTAGAGATCAAGGTGCAGACTACATGGGGTGATTACAGGTAAGAGTGTACGCAATGGCACAATGTGGGCTGAGGATGTAGGTGAACGACTAGCAGATTACAGGCATGAACTTTGCGTTGGTAAGCAGTATACCTGTTGTGATATCAAACCTGAGATCTACACATGTTCCGACTAATTGCTGTGAGTACATCTATGAACCTCATACCAGTGCAGACTACATGCTGTGATTTGACCTGTATCAAATATGTGCAGACGACCAGCAGTATTAAGAAATGTAGGTCTCACTTGGTTTCCTTTGGTGCTGCAATGTTACTTGTAGGGCTAGGGTGTTTCTGCTGTGGGGTGGGATGTCGCTGGCAGGTTTGACTTTTTCTCTCATTGTTTAGATTGGTGCAAGTGGAAGATGGAATGGTGCTTAATGAGTGTAGAATGACTGCAGGATGGAATGGTGCTTTTTAGGTCTCGACCTAAAGCATTGCTTTATCAATGCTTGATTGTCGAGATTTCTAGTAAGCGGTCCGAAAAGTCTGCCAAAACGGCGGATTAGCCACAGTTCATGTGATCAGTGCGCATGCACAAACCAGCCACGTCACAAACCACCATTTGTCTGTGCCTCACATCAGACTTCAAAGGCTGCCGCTCCCCCGCTCTCCCCATCAGCATTTGTCTGTGCCTCGCATCAGACTTCAAAGGCTGCCGCTCCCCCCATCAGATGTTCTTACACGCTACATCCCTTTCCTTCACACTCTGCCACATCCTTAGCTGAGCTTCACCTCACCCCTTCCTCTGCCCTGCCCCACCCACCTCCTCTGCCCACCCTGCCCACTTCCCTCCCTAAAATGTCTTCCTAGCTCCTTGATTCCTCTCTCGCTTCCTTGTTTAATATTGCCCTCCCACACAATAGTAGCATTTCCCTGGTTGCTTTCCACCGTCGCTGCTTCCTCCCGGCCACCACCCTCCTACATAAACACAGGGTTTCACTTATTAGATAGGCCTGACACAAATGCTGTGTTGTGACGCGCTGAACTCTCAGCTCACACGGAGTGAGCCTGTTTGTCAACTCAACCCTCCAACTCCACCCTCCAACTCAACCCTCCAACTCCAACTCCACCCTCCAACTCAACCTCCACCCTCCAACTCCACCCTCCCACTCCAGCTCCACCCTCCAACTCCACCTCCACCCTCCAACTCCACCCTCCAACGCCACCCTCAAACTCCACCCTCCAACTCCAACTCTACCCTCCAACTCCACCCTCCAACTCCACCCTCCAACTCCACCATCTAACTCCAACTCCACCCTCCAACTCCACCCTCCAACTCCAACTCTACCCTCCAACTCCACCCTCCAACTCCAACTCCACCCTCCAACTCCACCCTCCAACTCCACCCTCCAACTCCAACTCCACCCTCCAACTCCACCCTCCAACTCCACACTCCAACTCCACACTCCAACTCCACACTCCAACTCCACCCCCCAACTCCATCCCCCAAACTCCCCCCTCCAACTCCCCCCACCAACTTCAACTCCACCCTCCAACTCCAACTCCACCCTCAAACTCCACCCTCCAACTCCACCCTCCAACTCCACCCTCCAACTCCAACTCCACCCTCCAACTCCACCCTCCCACTTCACCCTCCAACTCCACACTCCAACTCCACACTCCAACTCCACACTCCAACTCCCCCCTCCAGCTCCCCCCTCCAACTTCAACTCCACCCTCCAACTCAACCTCCAACTCCACCCTCAAACTCCACCCTCCAACTCCAACTCCACCCTCCAACTCCACCCTCCAACTCCAACTCCACCCTCCAACTCCAACTCCACCCTCCAACTCCACCCTCCAACTCCAACTCCACCCTCCAACTCCACCCTCCAACTCCACCCTCCAACTCCACCCTCCAACTTCACCCTCCCACTCCAACTCCACCCTCCAACTCCACCTCCACCCTCCAACTTCACCCTCCAACGCCACCCTCAAACTCCACCCTCCAACTCTAACTCTACTCTCCAACTCCACCCTCCAACTCCACCCTCCAACTCCACCCTCCAACTCCACCCTCCAACTCCACCCTCCAACTCCACCCTCCAACTCAACCTCCAACTCCACCCTCCAACTCCACCCTCCAACTCCAACTCCACCCTCCAACTCCACCCTCCAACCCCAACTCCACCCTCCAACTCCAACTCCACCCTCCAACTCCACCCTCCAACTCCAACTCCACCCTCCAACTCCACCCTCCAACTCCACCCTCCAACTCCACCCTCCAACTCCACCCTCCAACTTCACCCTCCCACTCCAACTCCACCCTCCAACTCCACCTCCACCCTCCAACTTCACCCTCCAACGCCACCCTCAAACTCCACCCTCCAACTCTAACTCTACTCTCCAACTCCACCATCCAACTCCACCCTCCAACTCCACCTTCCAACTCCACCCTCAAACTCCACCCTCCAACTCCACCCTCCAACTCCACCCTCCAACTCCAACTCCAACTCCACCCTCCAACTCCACCCTCCAACTCCAACTCCACCCTCCAACTCCACCCTCCAGCTCCACCCTCCAACTCCACCCTCCAACTCCACACTCCAACTCCACACTCCAACTCCACCCTCCAACTCCCCCCTCCAACTCCACCCTCCAACTCAACATCCAACTCCAACTCCACCCTCAAACTCCACCCTCCTACTCCAACTCCACCCCCCAACTCCACCCTCCAACTCCACCCTCCAACTCCACCCTCCAACTCCAACTCCACCCTCCAACTCCAACTCCACCCACCAACTCCACCCTCCCACTCCAACTCCACCCTCCAACTCCACCTCCACCCTCCAACTCCACCCTGCAACGCCACCCTCAAACTCCACCCTCCAACTCCAACTCCACACTCCAACTCCACCCTCCAACTCCACCCTCCAACTCCAACTCTACCCTCCAACACCAACACCAACTCCACCCACCAACTCCAACTCCACCCTCCAACTCCACCCTCCACCCTCCAACTCCACCCTCCAACTCCACACTCCAACTCCACACTCCAACTCCACCCTCCAACTCCACCCTCCAACTCCCACCTCCAACTCCCCCCTCCAACTTCAACTCCACCCTCCAACTCCAACTCCACCCTCAAACTCCACCCTCCAACTCCAACTCCACCCTCCAACTCCACCTCCACCCTCCAACTCCACCCTCCAACTCCCCCCTCCAACTCCCCCCTCCAACTCCACCCTCCAACTCCACCCTCCAACTCCACCCTCCAACTCCAACTCCACCCTCCAACTCCACCCTCCAACTACAACTCCACCCTCCAACTCCACCCTCCAACTACAACTCCATCCTCCAACTCCACCCTCCAACTCCAACTCCAACTCCACCTTCCAACTCCACCCTCCAACTCCAACTCCACCCTCCAACTCCACCCTCCAACTCCAACTCCACACTCCAACTCCACCCTCCCACTCCAACTCTACCCTCCAACTCCACCTCCACCCTCCAACGCCACCCTCAAACTCCACCCTCCAACTCCAACTCTACCCTCCAACTCCACCCTCCAACTCCACCCTCCAACTCCACCCTCCAACTCCAACTCTACCCTCCAACTCCAACCTCCAACTCCACCCTCCAACTCCACCCTCCAACTCCACCCTCCAACTCCACCCTCCAACACCACCCTCCAACTCCACCCTCCAGCTCCAACTCTACCCTCCAACTCCACACTCCAACTCCACACTCCAACTCCACCCTCCAACTCCACCCTCCACCCTCCAACTCCCACCTCCAACTCCCCCCTCCAACTTCAACTCCACCCTCAAACTCCACCCTCCAACTCCCCCCTCCAACCCCCCCTCCAACTCCACCCTCCAACTCCACCCTCCAACTCCACCCTCCAACTCCACCCTTCAACTCCAACTCCACCCTCAAACTCCACCCTCCACCTCCAACTCCACCCTCCAACTCCACCTCCACCCTCAAACTCCACCCTCCAACTCCCCCCTCCAACCCCCCCTCCAACTCCACCCTCCAACTCCACCCTCCAACTCCACCCTCCAACTCCACCCTTCAACTCCAACTCCACCCTCCAACTACAACTCCACCCTCCAACTCCACCCTCCAACTACAACTCCATCCTCCAACTCCACCCTCCAACTCCAACTCCAACTCCACCTTCCAACTCCACCCTCCAACTCCAACTCCACCCTCCAACTCCAACTCCACACTCCAACTCCACCCTCCCACTCCAACTCCACCCTCCAACTCCACCTCCACCCTCCAACTCCACCCTCCAACGCCACCCTCAAACTCCACCCTCCAACTCTACCCTCCAACTCCACCCTCCAACTCCACCCTCCAACTCCACCCTCCACCCTCCAACTCTACCCTCCAACTCCAACTCCACCCTCCAACTCCAACTCCACCCTCCAACTCCACCCTCCAACACCACCCTCCAACTCCACCCTCCAGCTCCACCCTCCAACTCCAACTCCACCCTCCAACTCCACCCTCCAACTCCACCCTCCAACTCCAATTCCACCTTCCTTCTCCACCCTCCAACTCCACCCTCCAACTCCAACTCCAACTCCACCATCCAACTCCGCCCTCCAACTCCACCGTCCCAACTCCACCCTCCATCACTCAGGAACACCACCACATCATTCAGGGACACCACCACATCACTCAGGGGCACCACCACATTACTCAGGGGCACCACCACAGTATTCGGGGGCACCACCACATCACTCAGGGACACCACCACATCACTCGGGGACACCACCACATCACTCGGGGGCACCATCACATCACTCAGGGATACCACCACATCACTCGGGGACACCACCACATCACTCAGGAACACCACCACATCACTCGGGAACACCACCACATCACTTGGGGACACCACCACATCACTCAGGGACACCACCACATCACTCGGGGACACCACCACATCACTCGGGGTCACCACCACATCACTCGGGGACACAAACACATCACTCGGGAACACCACCACATCACTTGTAACACCACCACATCACTCGGGGACACCACCACATAACTCAGGGACACCACCACAGCACTCGGGACACCACCACATCACTCGGGGACACCACCACATCACTCGGGGACACCACCACATCACTCTGGGACACCACCACATCACTCAGGGACACCACCACATCACTGTAATACACCACCACATCACTCAGCCCAACCACATCATCACTCAGCACCACAACAGCATTGTCCTTGCTTGCTACCTACAAGCATTGCCATTGCCAATAGGACTTGCATTAGGAAAGTGTAAGCTATTGGCTTTGTGAATAACTATGCTATTAATTTATATATTTTCAAAGCCAACACATATTAAAAAATGTGTCATTTACAATACCAATAGCTCACACTTTCCTAATGCGAGGCCTATTACATTGCAAATGCTTGTTAGATGTGTAGTGGCACTGATGAAGATCGAATGGAGCAGTGAGAGATGAAATGTCCTATTTGGGGATGGAATATAGAGTTTGGAGGTTATAGGTTAAATCTGGCAATTGTGGAATGGGGATTCCTGTAATAGAATGGCACCTGTCTGGGTGGAGAAGTACTTGTGGAACAAAAATATGGAGAGTGTCATTTTGGCATAGCTATGTGGACAACCTCTTCCTCCCTCCTCCTCTAGTGGTTAAAGTTATTTAAACACAGCCACAGTGTAGCTGGTGGAAGATATTGATAAAACAAGGTGGCAGTACTGTAGTGGATCTTGATGCTGAGAGAACATGGGGCTATACAATAGGCACTGCCAGACTGGAAACAGCTACCAGTCCTGGCAATCTGCTTGACCGGCCCGGTAGCAGGGGGAGGGGAGGGACGTGCTTTGCGAGAAGCTGCACCGCTACTGCTTTAGTTACAGGGTGCCGATATTGTAGCACTCCTGCAAACCCGAATGAGAAGAGAATAGACTGAATCTCAGAGAGTGGGGCAGCGAGGAGGTGGGGCACGGTTTGGGAGTAGGTTCCTAGAAATGTGAAGCTGTGGTAAAAGAGAGAAATTGAATACATTATATTGAGAACAGTACAGAAACATAGTGGAAGGAGGCATGAGACACACATTGGGCAAGGTGATGAAAAGTGGATTGTAAAGATGAGGTGCAGGATGGAGCAGGTGGAAGCACATAGAGATAGGGAGCAAGGACATGGAGGGCCGCAGCGAGGGAGCTGGGGCAGAGTTAGAGAGACAGTGAGCAAGAAGGTGAAACCTCATAAAGATGTGAACTTGTTTTGGAGAATGGCAGTCACAGAGATGATACCCGGGACAGAAAGCTAGATGTCTACCATTAACTCCTTTCTCTCAGCATCTTTGGTGAAAACTGTAACTGTAGTCAGATTTATGGCACCTAATATGTCTATGTTGAAATAACCATGAACCATAGAGTTGATCTTGTGCTGATTGAAAGCTTCTTACACTAGTACAATGATGGTGGTGCAGATAAATCAAGTTTGCACCAATATAATGGTACTTGTTTGAATGAAATACACCCCACAGGATCACTTTATAAACCAGTTCCGTCTCACCACCATATCCTGTTTGTTCTCTAGCATGAATATGAAAAATAAGGAAATATCCATGTTACAACCACCATTATCTTCTGAATACATACAAGCAATAAAAACAAAAACACTCTTGTATTTTGATTTTCTTAATTTTTCTATGACATCAACAGAGGGAATTAAAGTTTTAAGATAGCAGATGCCTTTGCTTGCCAAAAAAACATTGTTAGAACTCCTAAATTTGTACAATCTGATAGAGACTTCTAGTTGCACATTCCTTTCCTTAGACTGTTCCCCAGGTGTCAGACTGGATTCAGAAAATCTTGAGCAGCAGATCTATGCGTCGGAGGTGTCTCAATTGGCTCTGCTTTGGCGTCGTCCGTGCCAGAAGTGATGTCTGCAGTGCCTATAAGTTTCTCACTCCGTGCCCTAACATTAGTTTGTTTCAATCCACGCCATCAGCAGAGATCTTGAAGAGCTACCTCAGTCCTTTTTTGGACTGCTTTTTTCAACCTTTCATCAAAATTCTTTTTGAGCTAAGCTCCCAGTGTCCATTAGGGATGTCCCCATAAAAAACCTGTGCCGTTTAAACCCTGTGGATGCTATCATCAGCAGATGTCTTTGACAGACCCCCCTCCCATGGCTAACTTGTGGTGCCTGGAGCTGGGTCTCAGACTATTGAGCAGTGAACCCCAAGGGGGTCCAGGACCGTGCCCTGAACCTCCTGGTCTCCCGACACCAGATAAATCTTAATTGCTCCAGGTCCTGGTCGCTCTCTTGAGTCGTTTCTCAGTCATCATCACGTTCGAAATTCTAGTGGAGATGCTTAACAAGAAAAAGAAATCCAAGAAGTTGAATCATTCTTTGATTTCTCTGCACTGGTCCAAGTCATTGGGCGAAACGCAGGATCAACACAACAAATCTAGGCCCCATTCCCACACGTCAGCTGCAGAGCCTGATCTGGGTCTATTCCGTGCTTCCCAGAATTTTTCACAGTGACCCCCACACAGCTGAAAGAATTTTATGAGGCCATGCACCTCATATTTGGTTGACTGATCCCTCTGGAGAGCCTTGGGGCCCCATGGGTTCAGCAGATGCCCCAACTGGATTTCCGCCAGTGGTCTCACCCTTGGTGTCAGTTTGACCCTTTGGATCTATTCTTGGCTCGGATCAGCTCCGGTTCTGAGTCAGTGACTTTCCTGGAGTCCGTTGCAGTTGCGCCATTCCTGGCGCCACTGACACCCCCTGGCAGTGCCTACCCCATTGTTACACCTAACTCAGATACAAAGCCAGACTGGTATCATTTTATGTCGACTCCACCGCTGACTGGATCAAGACTTTCCGGGTGGGAGGCAGCCCCTCTCTTTACTGACAGGCCATATGGGGAATACGATTTGGGTGATTCTGAGGATCCGTATAGTTATACCAACCCCCTGAAAAAGCAATGGGGTGAGGATAGCTGATATGAGGAACTGCTGGATGCCAGTGGTCTAGACTCCACTCTGGACATTGGCCTAGTTTCTCCTCCTAGTGTGGCTACAGAGGAAGTAGCATCATTTGCCATGGTGTTGAAGAGGGCAGCTGAGGTCCTGGATCTTATGCTCCCCTCAGTGGCAGTCAAGACTAACGCCTTGTCAGAGATGCCTCAACCCCTTTATTGAATTCCTCACCAGTGTCATGTTCAGGGCCTGGGCTGATGCCAGCACAGATGCTCCTGTGCACAGGACAATTGCCCACCACCATTGCCCCACTCCTGAGGATTTGGATGTCCTCATCCAGCACCCCACTGTCCCCAATCCGTGTTAATATGCCCTCTTACCATCATGGCCAACCTATGGGTGGCAGATCCAGTACCAACTGCCCTGATGGCAATCTATAACCTCTGACACCTGGGTGCTCCAAATTGTTCAGCAGGGCTACGCCCTTCCATTCACGGAAACCCAGCTGCCCATGCCACCATCTTCAGATCGACTGATGGGAGACCATCTCTACCCGTTGTGTCAGGAAGTACAGGATCTCCTTGCCAAAGAATCTATTGAGAGTGTACTGGCATTAAGAAATAGTTTGTGGTTGCTATTCCTGCTACTTTCTGGTGCCAAAGAAGGACGGAGGGCTAGAGACTATACTGGACCTATGCCCTCTGAAGTACTTTCTGTAATAGGAGAAATTCAAAGCTCTCATGTTGGCTCAGGTTCTGTCTACCTAGGAGAGACTAGGTGATAGCTCTGGACTAGCTGGATGCGGATTTCCATACACCCATCATGCAGGTCAACAGAAGTTACCTGCGGTTCAAAGTCAGCTTTGATCACTTTCAGTTTGGTGTTCTTCCTTTTGGCCTTACCAGCACCTCTAGGGTGTTCACGAAGGTGATGGCGGTGGTTGAAGCCCATCTGCGGAGGTCAGGGGTTCCATTCTTTCCCTACCTCTGTGACTGGCTGTTGAAAGCGAGCTCTCCCCAGGGGGAAACAGACTTTACAACGTGGCTTCAAGCATGCATTCCATTTCATTGCAAGCTGAACACTGCATGCCTTAATCATGCATATGACTGAACTATGCATATGCGTGGTTAAGGCTTTCGGCATTCTAGCTGCTGGCTGTCCAGGAGAGGAACCGAAATGGAGGCCCTGCGCGAAAGATGGGTATGCAATGATGTAAGTTGGGTAGAGTTTTAGGGCTCAGGGCAGGGGACGCAGAAGGGGTAGTTTCCAGGCCGGGGGCTTTTTTAGGGCTCATGGCAAAGGGGGGGTTTGGGGTAGGTTTTAAGTAGGGGACAGAGTTTTAGGGCTCAGGGCTGGGAGGAGGGGCAATTTTCAGGGCAAGAAGGGCAGTTTTTAGGTCAAGGGGAGTCAGGATAGTTTAAGGTTTAAGGAGTGGGGTTGGTTTTAGTACCTGGGTGAACGGGTTATAGGGCAAGAGCCAGGATTTTAGGACTCAAAGTGGAGGGAAAGGGGCCTGACCTTTACCATGCATCCCTTTACTCAACACGACTTTACCACGAAATTGCTTTGTAAAAGCATGCATGGTAAATACATTAGTGATAAAGGAATGCATTGTTGAGACACATTTATGGTTCGGGCTGCGTGGTAGAGACAAGCGTGGTTCAACCATGCGTGCCTCTGTCATACAACTGTCCCAGGCAGTCATCCTCCACCTCCATACTAAGGCAAACCTCCTGCATTCACTGGGGTTCACTATGAACATGCTGAAGTCACACCCGACCCCCACTCAGACACTCCCTTTCATTGGAGCCATTCTGCGCAGAATGCAGTTCCGTGACTACCCTCCGAAGCATTGAGTCCAGGATATTCAGACGATGATTTTATGTTTCAGCCCCTGTCCTGGATTTTGGTGAGACTTACTCTTAAGACTGACCAATCTCATGGCCTCCTGCAACCTGCTGGTTAAGCATGCCTGCTGGTATATGGGAGCTCGGCAGTGGGACGTGAAACCCAAGCCCTCACAGCGGTGGCAGATGCCTCCCTCCTGGTTTAGGGTGTCCCTCTGGGAGAGGTGGAGACCAGGAGGCTCTGGTCTCTGGTGGAGTCATCTCCACATCAACTTGTTGGAGTGGAGAATGATCCGCCTGGTATTGAAAGCCTTCCTACTTTTAATTAAGGGGAGGCTATTTCTGGTGTTAACAGACAACACCACTGCAATCTGGTACTGCAACAAGCAGTGTGAGGTAAGGCGGTGGACCCTGTGTCAGGAGGTATTGCATCTCTGGACGTATCTAGAACATCAGAATATTTTCTTGGTAGTACTACACTTGGCAGGCTCTCTGAATGGGTTCTCTGAATTCCAGGGTGGACAACCTTAGCCGTCGAAGCCTTGTGGATCACGAATGGCAACTGCATCCAGAGGTGGCACATGGTCTCTTCCGCGACTCGGTAGTACCTTGGTTAGATCAATTTGCCACCATCGAGAATGGACAATGTCAGCACTTCTGTGCGAAGGAGGTTCTAAGGCGGCCGTCGCTTGGAGACGCATTTCATCTTGAGTGGGTTTGGGACTCCTGTACGCCTTCCTGCTGATACCACTCCTGCCTCGAGTTCTGAAGAAGATTAGGATGAGCAGGGCCAAAGTCATCATTGAGGCTCCGAATTGGGTATGAAGAGTATGGTATCCCAAACTCCTGAGCATGAGCATTGGTCTTCCTGTCAGGCTTGTCCTTCATTAGGATTTCCTGTCACAGCAAAAGTGCAAGGTTCCACACCTAAACGTGCACACCCTCCACCTTCATATTTGGAGATTGAGTCTTGTACCTGTTGTCCCACACGCCAACAGGCTCATTCTACCGGAGGACGACGGCGGGACAACAGGTACAAGGCAGGCACTGACCAGAAAACTGTGAGTATGACAAACCTGACAAGCCTCCAAACAACAAACTGCCTATCTCTTTTTCTCCCATAGGGTCATCCCCTTACCGCTTCCCTCCAGGAAGCCTTGGCTAATAACCCAAAGCGTAAGAACAATTTTCTTGCGCCCTGCCACACTAAGTCAACTCCTTTCAGTGTGATTTCCGTGTTTTAGCCACACCACGCTCCTAATTAGTCGCGTATTTTCACTCTGATGGCACCACCAGTACCATCACACCTAGCCGACTATAGTCCTCTCACCTTGCACTATAGATCCGGCCACCTAAGCAATGTTGACCATATGTCTAAATTGACTACTGACTCTCTCTGTAAATGTTTTGTCCTTGTTCTTAATGTTTGTTTGTACAGGTATGCATGAGAAGGGAATCCCCGTCTCACATATAGAAAAACGCCTTAGTGAGTGTATCACATAGTCTGTACCACAACACTAAGTCTGTTTTATTTCACCACACCTTTTTAAAAAAAGGGTCCTGAGGAAAGCCAGAATACTCTAAGGCACTGGCTGAAACATGTCGACCATCTGAAGGACGCAGGGGGCAGTAACTCGCCACCCTCACGCGTCCTGTAGCCTCACCTTTAACCGCTGGTGACGGCCCAGTTATTAAATTTTAATTTACCCTCGGGTACTGGGACCACCACCAAGCCGTTTTAAATCACAACTCACCCAACCTCACTGCACTCTCAACAATATACCAGCTCTGCTGTAATCAGGCGTCGTAGCACACCCGGGACATACTAGGTGTCACTGGGTGGGCCCGATGATGAAGCATGCCACCAACTAGGTTGGTGGGTGAGGGCTTCATGAATACACCAACAAGGTGCCTGTGACAGAACTAATTTGAGTACTGCAACACTTTGGTCAACTTAAGTTAGTCCTCTTTGTTTAATCTCAACAGGCTATATAGACCATCGTCTGCCAAGAAGCACCAGTGTATTATCTTGAGGGGAAAATAATCTTTGCATACTTATCAAACCAGAACTATTTATTTATTTATTTAATGTGATTTTATATAGCGCGAACATTACCTGAAGGTGTCAGACCGCTTTACAAAAGAACCAGTTGCGTTACAATAGGACTTTGGATTACATGAGTTACATAAGAGATATAAAAGGGAAAATAAAACGCAAATGTACAAGTGGAGCGAAAGGAGTGAAAAATTGATAATGTACAAGTTGTAAAGTCACTCAAGGAAGACATACAATCAGATAAACTTTAAAATCACATAGGAATGATAGTTATTACAAAGGTCTACTACAAATACTAGTGGTTAGAGATAAATATGTATACAATCTGAAAATTCACTCAGGTTTACATTTTAACAGCGATTAGGCTTGGGCAATTTTACATTACATATTTACAGAGCAGGAAATTCTTGCCATCGTTCAGCTAGGTGTTCAGGTGGTGTTGCACTCAAGAGTGGTGGCCTTGGGTCTAGAGAGATCCTTGAGTTATCCATAGGTGTAGACGGCCGGATGGTGGTGGGGGAAGCAGCATGCTGGATCCCCAGGCTGATCCTGTGGTCATGCTGAGCTCCATCTTGTGGATAGAGGAGGGCGCTCAAGGGCAGGGGAAACTGTGCCACAAAGTCAGGTCTCCCGCCTGGCTCAAGCACCTGCAGTGAAGCCCTGGCCATCTTGGTAGGTCCTATCTAGCACAGCCAAATGCTGGGTGTTAACTCTGCCCCATTTTCACTCCCAGGTTAAGACACCGCGTGTGTGAAACCCCAGGATCACCCCAGCTGCAGAATGTTTTCCTCAGCTAGCCTTGCGATCAATCAACACCAGCTTTCTCTTGCGGACGCACTTGCATGCATTGTGGTATATTGTGGTGGGCATCTTGCTGGTGTTCATTTTAACCTTTAGCACCTAATACAAGACAGCCAAGATGTGGTGGAGTATTCCATAAGACCAGGCGCTACCAACTGCCTGGGTAATGGAGTTGATACCAGTCTTCGTCACCAGATTTTACAGTGATGTCTAACAGTCACTGATGGACATGCTTTTCAATGCCACTCCTTCCTTTGGAGACAAAGAGAACTCCTCCCAAGAGCTCTTTAAGAACAGCAAGGTGACAACACGCTTTCCTGGCCCGGCACCACCTTTGCGCCAGTTTTCCCAGTAGTTTCGATCCTTTAGAGGCTTCGGAAGTGGATATCAGCAGAGACAATATCAGAACATGCCTGAACAGCAACTGGCCTCCCAAACCTTTTGAGACAGAGGCCGGTGAACCAGCCACCAGTCTCCAAGCCTCCAGAGGCAACGATCTACCCAAACCACAACCCCTCTACCCGCAACTGCTGCAAAACTGCTTTAGGTAGTTATAAGTGAATAGGTAAACCTGGGTATCACTTAGCACCTTAGGCAATTGTATTAAATGAAAACAGTAGTCCCTAAATAAACAATGCCACACATTAATCGTAACCAATAGCAATTTAATTAAAGAAAATACAGAATGAAATATGACAAAGAAGTGGGTGCCAGTGAAAAACATGCTTGGTGCTCTCTTGGGTGTCATACATACGTGTGATAAAAGTGAGCATTATATGTATCATATAGTCAAGAATAGCACGACCCAATAATTTGTAGCACAGAACATTGGGGGTCCATGATATAGTCAACAACGTTTCGATCCCGAGGGAAATGGGATCATCATCAGTGCTATTTAAAATATGGAGGCCAAGAGAGAGATAAAGTCAAAGATCATGGCACTGAAACTTGCAGGAGTCACCACGGTCACTAAGGATTTTGGAGCAAAATGCGATGTGCAGAAGGAGCCGGGTGGAGTATGACACCTTGCACTGTATAGTCCATGGATGGCCTGCGGTCAATGAAGACTTCACAACGGTCCCTTCATTTGACACTTCCTATATATGATTCTCTTCAGAGCCTTCACTCTGCCTGTATGAGTTGAGGTCATTTGGGTTATGGTCCTGATGTGTCAACCCTAGGCCAGGTCTCAGTGAGAGCGACTCTGAGACTTCTTGGCCTCTTGACCTCCTTTATCCTGCTTTGGACCACGCCAGGTGGTACATGCAAGCTCTGCTGTGGGATCGGAAGTCTCAGTGGGCTCAGCACCAGGGGAACCTTTCGTATTGCTTTCTGGTGTCAGACAAAACTGTGAAAAACCTGCACTGGTGACTGCTGGACTGCATTTGAACTGGTGGCAGACACCTCTCCCCACACCACCCAGACCGTACAATTGTGATTCATGCATTGTTGCTGGGTTGGTGAAGTCATCTGGGAGAGGTGGAAATCAGAGGGCTCTGGTCATCAGTGGAAGCCCCCATCCACATCAATTTGTTTGAGTTACGGCCAAATCGAATTCACTGAAAACAATCCTTAGACTATCAAGGGGGAACAAGTGCAAGTTCTCACACAGAACACTACAGCCATGTGGTACTGCAACTAACAGGACGGAGTGCTTTACAAAATAACCAGTTGTGTTACAATAGGACTTTGGATTACATGAGGTACATTAGAGATAGAAACAGGTAAAAAAATGCAAATGTACAAGTGGAGCGAAAGGAGGGAAAAATTGCAAATGTACAAGTTGTAAAGTCACTCAAGGAAGAAATACATATAGATAAACTCTAAAATCACATAGGAAAGGTAGTAAGTACAAAGGTCTACTGCATATACTAGTGGTTAGAGATAAATATGTATCCAAATTGAAAATTCACTCAGAATTAAATTTGAACAGCGATTAGGCATGGACAATTATACATTACATATTTACAGAGCAGGAAATTCTTGCCATCGTTCAGCCAGGTGTTCAGATGGTGTTGCACTCTAGGGTGGTGGTCTTTGGTCTGGAGAGATCCCCGAGTTGGAGATGTACATAGGGGTAGACGGCGGGATGGTGGTTGGTGAAGCAGCTTGCTGGATCCCCAGGCTGATTGTGTGGTCATGCTGAGCTCCATCTTGTGGATAGAGGTGGGCGCTCAAGGGCAGGTGGAACTGTGCCACGAAGTCTGGTCTCCTGCCTGGCTCAAGCACCCGCAGTGAGGCCCCGGCCATCTTGGTAGCCCCTATGTAGCACAGCCAAATGCTGGGTGTTAACTCTGCCCCATTTTCCCTCCCAGGACAAGACACCGCTTGTGTGGAACCCCAGGATCACCCCAGCTGGCCAGTATAGAGTGCCCCCAAGCTTCGCTCACCTCCTGGTTGCGCCGAGGCAAAGGAAACTCAACCCCGCAATCAGAACTAATTAAGAAGCCAACAGGGTGAAGCTGAACCAAATACCAGTCAGGAGTAACTCGGACAAGCTTGTCTGCCTCCCGCTGAATCACTCGCATACCCCAAATACCTTAACTCTTCTCAGGAACAAGTGGGGAATTCAAGCAGACTTCCTGGTTGCGCGTCTCCCACTGTGTACCACCCGAATTATGTCTCAAATTGTACTAGTGTTAAAACTGTTTATTCTATTTCCGAGTAGTTAAAAATGACTGACTCTAAACCACCTTCACATTATGTGTGGGGTGGTTCTAATGGTTTTATTGTGCAAGGGCGATCTCTGTTTCAGCCTCTTGTTTACGTGCAAAATGCATCAGCTTAAGTTCTTCTTAGTCTTGCACCAAAGACAGCTTTTCCTACTTTCTTATTTGATAAATTTGCTTTCTGCGCCCACACAGGCTATATGAATCACTAATCTGACCTTTCACTAAAACCCCCACACATTTCAACCATTAGACAGAGTTAAGAACTGCACACACTGCATTCATTGAATGCCCGACCGGTGCGAATCCCATCTCACCTTAGAATACAAGCTGCAGCAGATCATTCTCTGTACATGGACAACTCCTATGGAATGATCTAATCCAGGTCAGCCATTTTTTGAAGGCAAACCGTTTTTTAGGTCGAGCAGACCTAACCCTCAATGCGTGAGCATTGATGGTGTCTGCTTCAGACCTAATGTTACCCGTATTTAGGAATGTGGACAGCAATGTGCCACGCGCTTTTCGTTTCCAGCCTCGTGGAGCCTCGTGGGCTCTGGAGCGATGCTGGCACTATCGTTGGGAGTCCCACACTGGGGACTCCAAATACCATGGCCCCCGCAGCCCTCAACATGCCCCGAGTACCTCCTGTCCCCAGAAACGCAAGCACGGAGCCCCACTCACCGGGACTTCTCCTCCGCAGGACTCTTCCGGGGAGACAACGTGCCCAGCCAGGTCCCACTCCGGGGCTGCTCCCTCCGGCGTCAATGGGCACAGGGACACTGGCACTCCGCTCCTTGGCTTTCTGGGCGGACGCCGGCTGCACGCAGGGCTCTCCTCTCTCTGCTCCGGAGCCTTGCGCCAGCCATTGCAGCCTGTCTCCTGGGAAGCTCCGGTCGCTCTCGACTTCCTGCTTCTGGTCAGGCCCCGCCTCTGTCTCGAGGAGGGCTGCCTGACTTCCGCCCAGCCCGGGCTGCTTTTTTAGGTCTCGCCTGTCGATGGGCATGCGCATCGAGCTTGCGAGACTATGGGGGCTTAACCACTCTTTAACTAACTTGCAAGGAATCGTGGCGATTCCTTGCAGTGCCGTGACTTTTAAGCTCAATGCGCATGCGCATTGAGCTTAAAAGCGCGTGCACATCAGTTCCCTCATACGCACGTCGCATTTCTCCTCCCCCCTCGCCCCCTCCCCTGCCCGCCGTGTCGCATTTCTTCTCCCCCCTCCCCTTCTCTCTCTTCCCTCCGTCTTGTTTATTTATTTTTTTACCTGCTCCGCCCCCTCCCCTGCCCGCCGTGTCGCATTTCTCCTCCCCTTCTCTCTCTTCCCTCCGTCTTGTTTATTTATTTTTTTACCCGCTCCGCCCCCTCCCCTGCCCGCCGTGTCGCATTTCTCCTCAACCCTCCCCTTCTCTCTCTTCCCTCCGTCCATTGGTCACCTCTCTGCTGTCAAGGTAAATTACATCCGTATACCGGTTCGTGCATTTTGCTTTACCACTTTTAGCTCCGTGCATTAACCCACTCTCCCCATTTTTCACTCAATAATCATGGCTCTCCAGTGAGATCACTGTTGCCATTTACAGACATTGCACTTTTATCCCTTCACTTAAACCTTAACGTTTCCTCACCGAGACTTTAAAAAACATAATAAATGTTTCAAATTAGGCTTGTTACCAAAGTTCGATAGCTCAGCATAAAGGCAAATGAATGGAATAAAATAAACCATTACCTTCTCAGGCCCCCATGATTCCAGCAGTCACTCCTTCACACACACTGGTAGCGTCACCAAAGAGACTACAAAACACTTCCGGAGCACACCAGGGGCAGGCTTTCGAGTAGACTCTACCATCTGATTCGGAAGAAGGGGGTGGGAAAGATCTTCAAATCTCCACCTCCAAGCTAATTTCTTTTGTCGTTCTGTGGGATACTAACAACAAAAAAATGATTCCTAGGGATTAATTTACGCCTTATCTGGCACGTAATCGAGCTGCAGAAATTACAAACCCTGACACATATCAAAGATAGTATCGCCCTCAGGAGGGAACAGTCTTTTCCAAACATAGATAAGGGACACAAAAGTATATTCCGGATGAAGCAGCAAATGGAGGCAAATGACAGCACTGCTAGTCGTTTCGAAGCATTTATTTAATGACAAGTGGAGAACACACTTCGAAAGTTAAAATATATGCTATTGAAAGTATTACAATTGTACTTAATTAAATTGAAAACTTCACATTTTATTTTTTCGTTGGCGCAATCGTTCTCTTTCTTCCTTAACCCAAGCATAATATTATGCTGAATACAGAAAAAATACGTATTTCCCTTTTATATTGTTTTGCGGCTTAATATAAAACAGTGAAAACACAACGAATCACTATTTCAAAATGGTTGCTTTATTTGTATTCACGGAGAGTGTTGCACGTCCCGCCAATCTTTCTAGTAAACTTAGAAGGATGCAACGCTGTACTGTCTGGATAGGTGCAGGCAATGACGTGTACGCTTCCTGTGCACTATTTTCCGATCAATACCGCAGCTTACTCTTGTTTTTTGGAGGGGCGGTCCATTCAATAGATGTGGCCTTTCATGATTGGTCTTCACCTCAGTCAGTTAAATGTCTCCTGGAATGGGCGGGTCATATGGCTGTCAACGTCTCTCTTAACAATTGGTCTAGAAAGTGGACTACACAGGCTGCCGACTATCTTGGTAGCACTATTACTTTTAACAGTAGGCATGTATGTATAAACTTAAACAGAATAACCACTAAGAGGCCACTGCTGGATAACAAAATACAGAGGTCCCCAGTTACGCGGGAATTAACTTGAACTAGTCAGAAACCCTTTTTAGGTCTCGCTATTCGATGCGCATGCGCATCGAGCTTGCGAGCATATAGGGCTTTAACCAGAGTTAAACTAACTGGGCGATTTGGTGCTGTGCCCGTGGCTTTTAGGTCAATGCGCAAGCGCATTGACCTAAAATGCGCGTGCACATCACCAAATCGCCATCTGTTCCCTCTCCCCTCTCCGCCCCCTCCCCTGCCCGCCGTGTCGCATTTCTCCTCCCCCCTCCCCTTCTCTCTCTTCCCTCCGTCTTGTTTATTTATTTTTTTACCCCCTCCGCCCCCTCCCCTGCCCGCCGTGTCGCATTTCTCCTCCCCCCTCCCCTTCTCTCTCTTCCCTCCGTCTTGTTTATTTATTTTTTTGCCCGCTCCGCCCCCTCCCCTGCCCGCCGTGTCGCATTTCTCCTCAACCCTCCCCTTCTCTCTCTTCCCTCCGTCCATTGGTCACCTACTCTCACACAATCTGCTTATTTCCACCCCAGTGGTTTTTGTAGTCTTGACTGTTCATCTCATCCCTCTCTCTCACAGGCTCCTGTGTGGGCTGTGGGCACATCAGGACAGGTCTGTGAGGGGCGTGCACACTGCACTATAGGTGCACTATCATCCATTGCCAGCTCAGACATATGGAATGTCTCCAGCCGTGAATTCACCTCTTTGACATGTTGGGTGCACTTCTTTTCGTACAGCCCTGTTGAGGCTTCAGTAGGTTTGGTCTGAACACGTCACGGGCAGCATGCCAGGGTGCAACGATCATTATAGCTGTACGTCGCGCACAATGTCTGACCGCCCCAGGAATCGGGTGTGTACGCCTCTTTGTGTTCTCTGCACTCAGTTCTGGCTCATGTTGCGCTGTATTTTGCAAACTGTTTCAGTTGTGCAGAGGCTGTGTTCTTTCGGTGCATTCGCCCTTTTCCTTGTGTTTTTCAGTGGCGTACTGCTCTGTGTGTAGTCTTTGCATTTGATGCACGCTGGTTTGGTTTTGTATGGGCTGTGTGTTCTTTATGTGCACACTGCACTGGCTTAGTGCCCCGTCTTTGCATTTGATGCACGCTGGTTTTGTTTTGTATGGGCTGTGTGTTCTTTAGGTGCACACTGCTCTGGCTGTGTGCAGTATTTGCATTTGATGTACGCTGTATTGATTTTGTATGGGCTGTGTGTTCTTTAGGTGCACGCTGACCTGGCTCTGTCTTTACCGTCTTGGCATTTGATTTGCTCTAGTTTTGTATTGGCTGTGTGGTGTTTAGGTGTATGCTTATTTATCCCTGTGTGCATTTGTGCATGCTGCTTTAGCGGTGTACTTGCTCTGAAACAGGGTGCAGCAAAAGCAGTTTTTCATAAGCTGTGTGTTCTTTAGGTTGGAGCGTCCTAAATTTTAGAATGACAACCATTGCGACTCACCTAGGTTTAATAGACATGTGGTGTGCCCCCCCCCCCCATGTCATTTTTTCTAATACTGCTACATTTATTATTAAATAGCAATATCGAAAAGCTAATTGCTTGCATATGCTGGGACTTTTTCAACTCGACTAAACTGGCGCACGATCCACCTGTGGGTCACACATCCCACTGTTTGGGAAATGCTGGTTTGGCTGCATGCTGCTTAATCCCTGTGTACTTTGATGCACACTGCTCGTGTTATGTGTACTGTCGGAACTATTAATGCATGCTGCTTCAGTTGTGCATAGGCTGTGTGTTCTTTAGGTGCACGGTGCTCATGTTCTGTGTGAACCGTCTCTGCATTTGATACATGCTGTTTCGGTTTTGTATGGGCTGTGTTTGTTTTTGGTGCACGCTGCTCTGACTGTGTGCACTGTCCACCACATCCACCATCATCTCCACCATCACCTCCACATCCACCACGACATCCACCTCCACATCCACCGTGACATCCACCGCCACATCCACCACCACCACATCCACCACATCCACCACCACCACATCCACCACCACCGCATCCACCACCACCGCATGCACCACCACCACCACACCCACCACCACTTCATCCACCACCACATCCACTACAACCACCAGCCCATCCACCACCGCATCCACCACCTCATCCACCACCACATCCACCATCACCACCACATCCACCATCACATCCACCATCACATCCACCACCACATCCACCACCACATCCACCACCACCTCCACCATCACCTCCACATCCACCATGAAATCCACCACCACATCCACCACCACCACATCCACCACCGCCACATCCACCACCACCACCACCACATCCACCACCACATCCACCACCACCACCACATCCACCACCACCACCACCACATCCACCACCACTTCCACCGCATCCACCACCACCACATCCACCACCACCACCACATCCACCACCACATACACCACCAGGTGCAAATGCAATGTTCTTGGATTTTCGTCACAATAAAATACACTGAACATAATCTTCACAAAATTAAATTACAAACGTTTAAGCTATTGCCATTTATAAATTACAATAAATTTTATTTAAGTATTAATTATTTACAAAATTAAAAGCCATTGTTATTTGCAATATCAATACATCTAAGTCACGTAAAGACAACACACATTGCATTACAAATGCTATAGGTGTCACATTTGCGAAAGTTAAAACTATTGACATTGTAACTGACAAAGCTATTACTTTTGCTATTTTCAAAACCAACACATAAATAAAAAAAGTGTCATTTACAATACCAATTGCTCAAACTTTCCTAATGCGAGACCTATTGCATTTCCAATGCTTGTTTAATTTGCGTTTCTGAGCACTATACTTATGACGTGTTGCTACTTTGCAATGTAAAGGTGCTCAATTTACTGACTTCGAAGGGTTAAAGAGTGATCTGCTGTGCTCAGGATTCGAACTGCTGACCTGAAGTTCAGATTTAATGTCAAAGGATAGGAGCAGTTAATTATTTATTTATTGACTCTAGCAACGGCAAGAGGCTTCTCTCCACTATTCCGAAAAAGTAATTCCAAGTAGCATTGTGGGGAATGTCACGTTATTGTTGCATGCTTGTGCACTTTTCGATTGTGTATAAATACAGCATGCACTTGTTTTTTGCGTGACACTCAGCTTAAGCGTCAATGTCTCTTGAACAAGATCAAGTGCGTGTTTGGACGCCGCCTCGGGCGTCCCGCTCTTTCAGGGAGCAATCTTACGCACAGCAACCAGTGCTCACTTGTTGTGCCATTTTATGGCCCCGGGCTCCCCGTGACCAGCACGTCAGGTTGTAATTATTGACAGAGGCCAGGTCTGGGCCCTCCGATGCTATCATCAGCCTTCTATGGTTTCAAAGTAAAGTAAATTATGGGCAATTTAGTGGCAGGAGCAGGCGTTTATGGCGCTATAATGGCTCACAGGGCAAGGTGAGGCGGGGCCTGTGTTACAAGGACGCTCCGCCTGGTCTGATCAGGAGGAAGTGGCGCAGCACCAGAGGTGGAGGGGGGCAGAGGGGGCTGCGCACAGCTGGCGGGGGCTTGTTGCAAGGAAACGCTTCAGCAATTTACGAGGCTTTTAAAAGTATCTTTCATCTGCTTTGTTTAACTCCCAAGTAGTTATAAAACAGACGTTTTAGTGGAGAATGAGGTCTGCTTCTTCGTTCTTCGTTCTTCGAAATAACAAACTTGGCGTCCTTTGTTTGTTTTCACAGATCCTATAGCTCAGGTGGGCCTGGCCTTCCTGAGAAAATTGCTCGTGTCCTCTCAGTTTAACCCTTGTTAACATTAGAGATCGTCTGTTTGTGTACGGATTTTCACCACCCGAGGGATTCACAGCGAGGCCTATGAATAGATTCCCAGCAGTTTAAATGAAAACAATGGGCAATAAATCTATGTACATGCCATTGTTATATGCATATCTAAGAAGACTATAATGGTTATAATAAGAAGATAATTCCATCTCTGTCTGAAAAAATGTTCTTTAATTATTGAAAAAACAGCCTCCCTATTCTAGATCAGTTTTATCAAACTGGCCTCTCTGTCATGAATCTAATGTTATCCCCTCTGTGGATCACAATGCGCCTTCCACAATCTTCATGCTGCTTTTCACACAGTTGGTCGAGCCACACCCTGATCATAACATTCACCTATCTCAGCATTACTTTCAGCACACAGAACTGTCGGATACCCTTCTATCTTTGTAACAGGGCCTTCAGACCTCCTGTTCGTCAGCACAGACCCCTTCCCTGTCTGATGCATCTACCAATACTTAGTTTCAAGGATGCTTGCTTCCTCACTTTACATCTCCTCATTGAGGGGCAAGTCATTAGCACCAGTCTGCTCCACCTTCCGCTGCTGCCATTGGCTTTAGGGGCTGCTGTAAAATCGGGGGCCAGAGTTTTTTCCTGTGCACCATAGCCGTCATTGTGCAACCTTCCCTCAGACAGAACATGGAGTAGCTTGCATGCATTCTCCCACATGCAGCTTTAGATAGCATCAGCAGCAACTGTGTAAGTTGCTCTCGGACATCATGGCACACATACTAGTTCTGTAACACACAAAGAAGTGTAGCTATACACCAGCCCCATACAATGGGTGACACCACCAACCAGCCTGCCTTTTTAGCCAATTTTATTGCAATCATGGCCCTTAGTTTTGCTACACAAATTGTAATTATGGATTCAACCCTCAGCTTGATTTTAACAAGTCAGCAATGGCTGAAGAGGTCACACATTACGTGGGGGCTGAGTAACAGTAGTACCCTCACATCCCCTCACCCTCCTTCACACCCTAACCCTCACAAACACTCACCCCCCCTCACCCGCTCACACCCTCTCACCCTCACACACCCTCTCACCCTCACCCACCCTCTCACCCTCACACACCATTTCACCCTCACACACCCTTTCACCCTCACCCACCCTCACACCCCTTCACCCACCCTCACCCTCACACACCCTCTCACCCTCACACCCCCACACCCTCGCACCCCTCACCCTCACACATACCCTTACCCTCACACACCCTCACACCCCCTCACCCTCACTCTGCCTCACCTTCACACCCCTCACCCTCACACCCCCTCACCATCACACCCCCTCACCCGCACACCCTCACACCCACACACCCTCACACACCCTCACCCTCACACCCCCTCACCCCCTCACACCCTCTCACCCTCACACACCCTCACACCCTCACACACCTCCTCACCCTCACACCCCCTCACCCTCAAACCCCCTCACCCTCACACACCCTCAACCTCTCCCACCCTCACTCACACACCCTCACTCACACACACCCTCACCCTCACACACCCTCACCCTCACACCCTCTCACCCTCACACCCACACCCCCTCACTCACCCTCACTCACCCTCACACACCCTCACATACACTCACACACCCTCACCAGCATAGCATAAGAAAACATAGCATAGCATAATAAAACACAGCATAGCATAGCATAACAAAAAAAGCATAAGATAGCAAAACATAGCATAGCATAACAAAACAAAGCATAGGATAGCAAAACAAAACATAGCATAACAAAACAAAACATACCATAGCAAAACGCAACAAAGCATAGCATAGCATAACAAAACACAACGAAACATAACATAGCATAACAAAACATGGCATAACAAAACAAAGCATTGCATAACATAACATAACAAAGCATAGCAAAAGAAAACATATCATAGTATAACAAAACATAGCATAGCATAACAAAACACAGCAAAACATAGCAGAACAAAACATAGCAGAACATAACAAAACATAGCATAACATAACATAACACAAAGCATAGCATAACAAAACATAGCAAAACACAACAAAGCATAGCATAACAAAACACAACAAAACATAGCATATCTAACAAAACATAGCATTGCAAAGCATAGCAAAACAAAACATAGCATAGCATAACAAAACATAGCGTAACACAACATAGCATAGCATAACTAAACAAAGCTTAGCATAGCATAACAAAATATAGCATAACAAAGCATAGCATAGCATAACAAAACATAGCATAACAAAACATAGTATAGCATAATAAAACACAACAAAACATAGCATAGCATAACAAAGCATAGCATAGCATAACAAAACATAGCATAGCATAACAAAGCATAGCATAGCAAAACACAACACAACATAGCATAGCATAACAACACACAAAAAAACATAGCATAGCATAACAAAATAAAGCATAGGATAACAAAACTAAACATAGCATAGCATAACAAAACAAAGCATAGGATAGCAAAATAAAACATAGCATAGCATAACAAAACATAGCATAACATAACAAAACATAGCATAACAAAACACAACACATAGCATAACAAAACATAGCAAAACATAGCATAGCTTAACAAAACACAACAAAGCATAGCATAGCAAAACAAAATATATAATAGCATAGCAAAACATAGCATACCAAACACAACAAAACATAGCATAGCATAGCATAGCATAACAAAACATAGCATAGCAAAACAAACCATAGCATAATAAAACATAGCATAACAAAACATAGCATAGCATAACAAAGCAAAGCATAGCATACCAAAACATAGCATAGCATAACAAAACATAGCATAACAAAACACAGCATAGCATAAGAAATCAAAGCATAGGATAGCAAAACATAGCATAGCATAACAAAACAAAACATAGGATAGCAAAACAAAACATAGCATAGCATACAGCATCACTCCGCACCACCACAGCATCACTCAGGGGTACCACAACATCACTATGCACTACCACAGCATCACTGAACGCACGAGCATCACTCGTTCGCCATCCCATCAATCAGCGCTACCACAGCATCAATCTGTGCAACCATTCAGCAACACCTATGTCCTCTCAATGTTTTAAGGTTTATTACAAATGGAACAAAAAGATGTTAATATTTCACTTCTGTTCTTGGGTTTTCGCCACACTAAAATACACTGAACATAATCTTCACAAAAGTTATTTACAAAACTTTAAGCTATTGCCATTATAAATTACAATAACTTTCATTTAAGTATTAATTATTGAAAAAAATTAAAAGCCATTGTTATTTGTAATGTCAATACATGTAAGTCACGTAAATACAACACATATTTCATTACAAATGCTATAGGTGTCACATTTGCGAAAGTTATAACTATTGGCATTGTAAATGACAAAGCTATTAATTTTGCTATTTTCAAAAACAAAACATAAATACAAAATGTGTCATTTACAATACCAATAACTCAAACTTTCCTAATGCGAGACCTATTGCATTGCAAATGCTTGTTTTTTATAGTAATTTAAAGTGTGGCCTCATTTCCACATATAAGCAAAAGCATCATTAAACAAGCATAATAGAACGAGATCTGCCATCAGGTACTCCCCAGTAAGTTCCACATTAAAATCAGAGATCAATAGTACAGATTTGAGACATCTAAAGGGGCACCACGGCATATTTACGGCAATAAAATACGCACATTCCAGCCTTTTCGTTCATCTAAAATTGTAACATTCAAATGCATAAAATCTCCTTCAAATTAATGAGCAAAATTACCCTTCTTAACTCTCATCCTGCAGATATTTTGCAGTCTGTCCCACATGTTCTGTAGTCTGGAGGCGGAGTAGTTCTCCATCAATGTATTACCTTATTTTAAATCACTTACCCAGGTCTTATATTTGGCCGTAATCTTTAAAGGAAAATATGTGAGATGTATTTATTTCCACATGAAGGCCCTCTGGTTATTCGACTACATTAAATAACTTGAGACCCTTACATTGTCTAAGCGTGCCTTAGAAATGCTGCATAACAGAAAAAGTACACTAGAGCAGTTGTTCTTATTAGCCTGTGGTCCAGAGACCCCTGGGGGTCAGCAACGACTACTCAGGGGTCTGGGACTGCTTTCAGTGCTGGATTTCAGTACTGATGAAGTGGGGGTCCATGGAAGTCAGTAGGTTCAGCTCAGTTCACACAGCTTTATTCGATCTTTGTAAACAGACCATAAAAGCACAACACTACATGTAAAATTTCCACACCAATAAATATAAATATATATGAAGTTAAAATAAGCATTACACAAATTTGCTGTGGCCCAAATAGATCATTAAAAACATTTATAACAGTTTAATAAGTAGAAGTACACAGTGCTACTTGAAAGTAGACCCGCCTTTATCCTCTTCCTAGAACAGGCCCATAAAAATGAGGCAACACAGAAACAAACAAAAGGGTCCGGAAGGCCTTTAGGAAATACATGGCGACCCGACATTGCCTAAAATTTTGACACCTCAAGATTGGGAGTATAAATATTTTTCTTTCCTCAGAGTAATTTTTACAGAATAAAAAGATGTGTAAATCCATCTGTGCTGCATAGTTATTACAGGGGCAGGGAGCGAGATTTGATAGTCTGTATGTGTTTTGTGGGTAACCCAAGAGTAACGGAATCATATTAAGTCGAAAGCGCAATAAAATAAATCTATGTTGTGCGTTATTTATGCGTGATAAATAATTAAATCCTTCTCCTGGTATTGGCGGTACCTGATCATAGTTAGTCAAAGGGGAAATCCCTGGAGTCAACCTGATCATAAGCAATGGAAGAACGAAGGGTCCGATTTTATTCCCTTCGCACGTAATTTGTTCTTTTTGTATACAAATCCGTTAACCATGTCTTTGTGACCTTTTTACATAAATCTGGGTCCTAGAAAGGTTTTACTAGCCCTAGGGCTTTCAATTCAGACTCAAGATAGTTTAGCCACCCAATCCTTTTATAGTAATCTAATTTACAGCATTCCCTAATGATAGTTTGGGTCAAGTCCACCGTGGTTCTCCGCCATATTGAGAGCCACAGTAGGACTGGGGCCAACCTTATGGTGTCACTCAAATTGGCAAGAACCAATTCCAGATGTAAAATGTAGTAGGTTAAGAACCACGGCACTAGAGGGTTGCAGTGACAAAGGTATTGATGAAGTGAAGTGACTCTGGCTTAAACAAATATTTACTGACATAAACGCAATGCCATTTACTATTGTGAAAGAATGGAATAATTCTGGTGGATGGAATTGTGGTGGTGGAAAATGAATCACACAGGCACGCATTGAATGACTGCCTATAGTTGCTGGTACTGACTAGCAGGGCCTAATGAGGCTGGCTTAGAAGGAATGATGATTGCTATCCCTAGTAGAGATAGAATAGCTGTTTGTGTTCTAGACCTGCACAGGAAGATTTTCCTGAAATTAAGGTCTGTAAATACAGTGGGACAGTCTGAAGGCATCAGATACAAAGGTATTTGTCCATTTACTGTTATCCAATTTATTGCACTTCTTTAGGAGTCCATCAGCGATTTCTACTGGTATTATTCCGGGAAGGATGTCATCGATGACCAGGGCAAGAGGAACTTCTCCAAGGCCATGTCTGTTGCCAAGCAGGTGTTTAACAGCCTCACTGAGTACATCCAGGTAAGACCTCTTTAAGTTCTGTCCCTTTTTTTTATCAGCTTCCTTATACCAGGCTCCTTCCCATCCTTCAGATAAACAGAAAATCCCTGCCCTATTCACTTGCCCTGAACAAAAACGATCACAGCTCTCTCTCTGATCTAACAGAGCCAGTTACCTCCATGAATTGTCTTAATTGAACAAAGCCTTGCTAAGATCCTCTGTCGTGCCCCAACAGTGCCAACAAAGAGCCATTCATCTTTCTATCTTTCACCCAAATGCACATCTCTGTATTTGTCCTACTGTCACGCCACTTAGAACTGTTCAACGAGCAAACATCTCATTCAGCTGCCCCCACCCAATTATTGCCATCACCTTTCTAATCCATGTCCCCTCCACCAGTAGCGGCCCGTATAGGGCGTGCTGCCAGGCGGTGACGTGGGGTGGGGGAGGGGCAGGGTGGGGGGTAGTAAACACCGGAATACGGATGAAGGTAAGTAGACAATTAAATCAATAAAAACGAATTTCGCTGCGTGCCCTGCATCGCCAAATGCGATGCAGCGCGTGCAACGAAATTCCTTTTATTGATTTAAATGTCTACTTGCCTGCATTCATGCGTATTCCGGTGTTTACTATCCCCCACCCTGCCCCTCCCCCACCCCACGTCACCACCCGTCAGCACGCCCTATATGGGGCTCTACTGTCTTCCACCCTTCTATTCCTATAAGGTAACCTTTTCTAATGATTATCCCTGATACCATCACCCTCTGTCAACTCCTGTTAGTAACACCTTCCTTCGGAAGGCTTGATAAACCACTGCTTTTGCCAGCCCTTGCTTACATCCCCTGCACAGAGTAGTCATTGGTAACAGTATTGTCTGTAACCTTCACTTGATAATGCCACCTCATGTCCTCTGTTCTTGGTAATGTATTATCTGGCTTTTCCTTATTTTTTGCACCTCCTCTAGCCTGCCCCTGTTAATGGCACATCTTTTCACTGCTTTAGGTAATGCTTTGTCCTCTCAACACCACTTGAAAATATTTTTCTTATGGATACTTTCAATCACAGATTCCGCTCCTTGTCAATTTTTCCAGGTACCAGAGTGGATCTGTAAGATTTTCATAGCAACTCCATTTTGTGTCGGTAGGTGGCGTTGTGCAGATCCTCATCTGGTCTGTCCAATTATGGATGTGGTATCGGGCCACTATATCTGTGCCTCCCCTGAGCTGTGACATAAGTTCCATTCTCTGTGTGCTGCTCGGATCCAGACGTTGTTCTCTTTGGTCTGTTTTCTTGACAGAGATTTCTTCTCACATTTTTTCCGGTGTGTAAGGGGCATGTCCCCTCCTAAGGCAGCAATGTTCAAACTGTGTAAGGACTGCCACAAACCTGTCGGTGTCGGATCCCTACGAGGTCTGGGCTCCCAGCATGATTAGAGTTTGGGTGGCAAATGCGGCAAGATGAACCTGAATGCCATCCAAGATTGTGAGGCCAAGTTGTATGTCTCACATTGCCGGACGTTGACCAAGGCTTGGACACGGTTGACAGAGCCAGATTTCATGAACGCTCGCCATTAAAATCAAGATCTTCTGTTAAGTCCAAAAAGTATATAAAAGCAAAAATTCTAAACATGGCTCACCCGAAGCCCACCCCTTCCACAATTTGTAGTGGTATGATGCTGTGGGTACCTCCATGCTGCAAACTCTATCTCTCACCCTGGAATCTATTCAGGCACTCCTTCCTATATTCGATCTGACTTCCCCAGCCCTACAGCGTAGGGAATTTAGGAAGACTATGGACTGGATCTTCAGTACCCGACCAGAACCCTCTGGCGTACCTTTGGGCTTTAAGGATCCAAGATGGCCTTCAGTCAGTCTACCGCCAGTGAATCCATCCCAGAGGCTGACTGTGCCATTTGACCTCATTCGGAGGTCAGTCACAGCTTTGGACTCGACCCCGATACAATTTACGGTGCCTCAGCCTATGCCTCTACCTTGATTGTTGACACCTGCACTAATGCCGCCTATGCGAGAGAGGGAGTCAATGATCCTGTTGGGTTCAAAGCAGATCTGTAGCGTCTTCCATCGATATTGCACCAATCATTCAATTAACAGTGCCACAGCCCACGCTGCAGCCTTGAGTGTTGACACCGTCACCGATGCCACCTATGCTGGATGGAAAGAAAATTATCCTGTTGCGTTCAGAACCAAATTCCAGGAGACCTCCATTGGCTCGCACCAATCTCGCTAATATCCACACTCCGACCCTGAATTACTCCTGCAACAATGTCATGACTAGTAAGATGATGACAACAGCAGTACACCATACGAAGATGAAAAGTTATTTTTAGACCTCCAAGACACCAGTGGCTTAGGCACATCGCATGACGTTGGCCTTGTTTTACCTTTGCTTAATGTGGTTAAAGGAGAGACTGCCTCCTATGCCACTGTCATTAGAAGTATATGAACAAGTGGGGAGTGTGAGAATCACGCTCCACACCCAGACGCACTGCAGTTTCAGGATTCTAAATCCAACTGATTATAATCCATTTGTCCTTGCTTATATCCATCAAATTATTTTTCCAAAAGTTTGCCATCGTTTTCTTCTTTTCTTTAACTGTAATCCACATATTCAACATATTGCGTTTTAGGAAGCTTAAAGTATTCACTTGTGCCCATCCAGGCCTCGTTGAAAATACGGACCCAAAGCAAAAAGTAGTTCAGAGCAGCGTTTCTTTATTCATAACCCAATGCATTTCGGGCATTTCTCTTGCCCTTCATCAAGGGTAACTGTGAATCAACAATTACAAACATTCCATTAATGATCACATTAGAAGAGCATGAGAAGTTCTGGAATTCACTCTGCCCACCACTGAGGTCAAGACTAAAGTTTTAATGAAGGTCCTCCAGCCTGGACAGATCACTAAAAAACCTCTCCTCCCTTTCAATGAAGCCCTCACAAACACACTGTTGGGTGCACCTGCAAAGCCAGGATCTTACCCTCCAGTTAACAGGCAGATTGCAAAGCAGCATAGGCCTGCCCAAGGGAATCTTGCCTGCCACCTCCAGAACCCTTCACCAGAAAGCCTGGCTGTACATGCTTTCACCAGTTATTTGAACTGCAATGCGTTCCTGACCACACCCCCAGGCTGAGAATCGAAATGCATGGAGACTTTCACGAAGATAATGTTTTGCTCACTTAGCCTTGAGATCAGTCAACAACAGCTTTCTTGTGGGGAGGTACACGCATGCATTGTGGTATATTGTGATAAATTTCTAGCTGAGGTACAATCTAACCTTTAGCACCTAATACAAGACAGACAAGATGTGACAGAGTATTTGAAAAGACCAGACCTGGACACCACCAACTGCCTAGGTAGAGGAGTTGGTACCAGACTGCTTCACCACATTTTCCAGTTTGTTCAACAGTCACTGATGGACATGCTATTCGATGCCACTCCTTTCCTTGGAGACAAAGATGATTCAGCCCTAGAGCTCTTTAGTGACTGCAATACAACAACACACTTTCTTGGCCTGGCACCCCCTTTACGCCAGTTGTTCTAGTAGTTTCAGGCCTTTTGAGGCTTCGGAAGTGGATATCAGCGGAGACAATGTCAGAATATGCCTCAACAGCAACTGGCCTCCCAAACCTTTTGAGGCAGAGGCCGGTGATCTGGCCACCAGCCTCCAGGCCTCTCAGGGCAACGATCTACCCTAACCACCACCCCTCCACTCGCAGCTGCTGCAAAACTGCTCTAGGTAGTTATAAGTGAACAATGGACCAGGAGAATGCAAAGTAACCTTGGTTAATTGTATTAAAAAACAGTGGTCCCTAAATAAACAATCTCAAACATTAATCAAAACCAATAGCAAATTAATAAATCATACAGAAAGAAACATGACAAAGAAGTGGGTGCAAGTGAAAAACATGAGTGGTGCTCTCTTGGGTGTGATACGTATGTGTGATAAAAGTGAGCATTATGTGTATCATATCCTCTTCCCCGCGGCGGACAGTCCGTCGGGGTGCGGCCGAATCTTACTTTTACGCAGATCGGACGGCCCCCAGCCGTTTGACGCTCACGCCCACCGTGACGCTGACGCGTCGAAAAGGATATAGTCAAAAATAGCGTGGCCCACTCAGTTGTAGTACAGAACATTAGAGGTCCATGATATAGTCAACAAAGTTTCGATCCAATGAGAGACATGGGATCATCATCAGTGATATTTAAAATATGGTGCCCGAAGAGAGATCAAGTTAAAGATCAAGGCACTGAAACTTGCAGGAGTCACCACGGTCACTAATGATATTGGAGCAAAATGTGATGTGCAGAAAGGGCCAGGTGGAGTATTACACCTCGCACTGTATAGTCCATGGATGGCCTGCATTCAAGGAAGACTTCACAACTTTTCCCTTTATTGTAGACTAATTTTACATGATTCTCATCAGAGCCTTCACTCTCCCTCAGTGAAAAGAGGAAAAATATACTATGAGCCTGATGTTTCATCCCTATGCCTGGGTCTTGGTGAGAGCGGCTCTGAGACTTCTTGGCCTCTTGACCTCCTGCATCCTGCTTGCGGACCACACCAGGTGGCACATGCAGGCTCTGCAGTAGGATTGGAGTCTCATTGGGCTCAGCACCAAGGGAACCTTTCAGATTCCATTCAGGGGTCGGAGAAAACTGTGAAAAACCTTCAGTGGTGGCTGCTAGACTGCATTTGGACTGGTGGCAGATCCCTCTCTCCACACCACCCAGAGCGTACTGCCATGCTTCATGCATTGTTTGCTGGGTTGGGGAAGTCATCTGGGAAAGGTCTTTGGTCATCAGAGGAAGCTCGCCTCCACACCAACTTGTTCGAGTTACGGCCGATTAGCTTGCACTGAAAGCAATCCTTCAGACTATCAAGGAGGAACGAGTGCAAGTTCTGACAGAGATCACTCCAGCCATGTGGTATTGCAACAAACAGGACAGAATGTTGTGGGTCTTGTGCCAAGAGGCATTACCCTACTAATAGTGGCTCAATGTTATGGGAATCTCCCTGGTTGTACAACACTTGGCAGGATCTTTAACACCAAGGACGACAAACTCAAAGATGTAGCCTAGCGAATCTCGAATGGTGGCTGCACTCAGATGGGCTCGGGACTTCTGTACACCGTCCCAATTTTACCTCTCCTGTCCACAATTCTGAAGTAGAGCAGGAATGGCAGTCCCCAAGTCATCCTTGAGGGTCTAGGCTGAGCAAGAAGAGTGTGGTACCTGTAACCTACTGGTCAGAAGCATCTGTTCTCTGATTTGAGCGCCCCTTTGGATGACCTCCTGTGCAGAATCAGGTCAGGATCCTGCAACCAAGCCTGCGCAACCAACACCACCATGCATGACATGGAGATTAAGGCACGCCAGATGATGGCCTTTGATCTTCCTCCCAGAGTTGTTGGTGTAATACTGGCAGCCTGTTGTCCCTCTACTAGAAACATTTATGTGGGCAGCGGGATTAGTTTGTTGTATGGCGTTCCTCATGCAACATGGAGAATTTGCAGCTACAGTTAGCAGATATACTGTTGTTTTGTTTGCTTTAGCCTAGCAAGGCCTTGCTTTGGCATCAGTAAAGGCTATTTGTCGGCTCGTTCTGCATTTTTTACATCTCTTTTCAAATAACCAGTTGTGATGCACTTTTTGGAAGGGCTATTTACCTGTTGTCACCAACGCCTTTTGTGATGTTGCTGTGTTATCTTCTCACATTCTAGATGTGGACCACATTTGAACCAATGCACAGCTATATTCCCCGACTATTGACACTGAAAACAACATTCCTTATTGTAATGACTTTTGCTTGTCAACTGATTGAATCTGTCCAGCAGCCGTATGCTAATTTTTCTCCAGACATACTGGTTGTGCGGATAAAGGCTGCTTTCTTCAGAAGGTTGTCACACCATTCCCCTTATGGCAAGTGTTGGAACTTGGGTTGCTGGTTGAGGTGGGTGAAGCCTTGATCAAGAAGTAACCACAATTTCTGTCAGGGTGAAGTCACAGCAAACCCCAAATTAACTTGTGCTTAACCCTTTGGTAGCTTGGCACAAAAGCAGTCAGGCTTAACTTAGAGGCAATGTGTAAAGTATTTATGCAACACTTAAAACACTAAGAAGGTGAAAACACAACACAAGAAAAATTCTACACCAATGTAGAAAATCAGACTAAAATCGAATCAATTATTTCACACCAAAAGAACAAAATTCCAATCCGTAGACTGGAGGTATGCAACTTAAAAGTTTCAGGTAAGTAAAGTACCTCAAAGCACTGCTGGTGACATCTTGTCATGCAAGACCAGGTGAAAAGTCACAAGTTCAGGCCAAACGCAATGGGGTGTGTTCTAGATACAAGGACCAAGTTAGTCCAGCTGCAAGAGTTAGCTTAAAAGTCCAGCACGCAGAGTTCCATTCACGGTGGAAAGGGCTGCGAGGAACAGAGTTGTGGATGGTTGTTAATGTAGGGCAAAGAGTGCACCGGGTGTTACGGACTGTCATTGCTGGAGCTTAGCACTGGCAGTTAAAGCGCCTTATCATTGCTGTAGCACCAAGTGCTGCTCATGTGCTGACAGGCATCAATGGTGGTTGCTGTTGCGCTAAAAGTCAAGTTCACCAGAGCTTGGCGGGTGCCATGGCAGCAAGATCTTGGTGCAGACGAGCACTATCGCAAAGAGCTCATAACTTCATGACTTCTCCTTTTCTTGAGTAGAGAGAGCTCAATTTATGTCACAACAAGGACCCAGGATCTAAGGGGCTCCTCTTTGGGGATCAGGAACTCACTCCAACAGAGGCCACTAGGGCTCAGGCAGGTCCAGGCAGCGGGGCAGTTGAAGGGGCCTCTGGAGTGTGTTATGGACCTGTAGCTCAGAATAGGAGGTCAGACAGCCGACCGTGTGAGTCACTCAGCCTGGGATGAAGGGTGCAGGTTCAGTCTTCATTCTCAGCAAGCAGGGCAGCAGGCAGCAGTTCAGCAGAGTAGCAGGGCAGCAGATTAGCAGTCCTTCTAGCAGCAAAGCAGTACAGCAGTCTTGCTTCTGTAGTATCCACAGGTCCAGAGGTATACTGAACAGTTGGGTCCATTATTTATACCTGGTGCCCAATTTGAAGTATGTTTCTAGAGAATTTCCTTTGAAGTCCTTGAAGTTTCCCGCCGCCTCTACCTTGGCTTCAATATGGGTGTATGAAAAATGCAGTGATGACCTGCCCTTGGTGTAAAGGAAGTGCACAAGCGATTCAGTTGCAAATGCGGCTGTGTCCAGTCCCCCCCATCCTGCACGTTTATGGCCCATCCAAGCACAACTAATCACTCTATTGTGTGACTGTCTGGGAGGAAAAAACAAAGTCCACCTGTAAACTACACCCAGTAATGTGACCCAGGAGCAGGCTGCAGGCACCAAATGGTTGGAACACGAAAATGGCAACTTTCTTAAAGTGTCATTTTCAGAATTGAGACTTAAATTCCCACTTTACTATTAAAGAGGGCTTTTAATTATAATTCTTAAGACACTAAACTCGATATCCCTTACTGCTCCCAGTTGAAAGTAATCTCTTATTAAACGTAATAAGGCAACCCAATGTTATCCTGTGGGAGAAGGAGGCCTCACAGTACTGAAAAACGAATTTAGGATTGTTTCACTACCAGGACATGTAAAATTGAAAAGCACATGTCCAACTTATTAAATGCACTGCACCATGGCCTACGGGCTACTTAGGGACTACCCTGGGGTGACGTATATGACATATATGTATCAAAAAGGAAGGTTTAGGCCTGGCCAAAAGGTTTATTGTGCCATGTCGAAGTTTGAATTGCACACACACGCTGCATTAACAGGCCTGAGATATGTTTAAAGAGCTACTTACGTGGGTCGCTCAATCAGTGCTGTAGGCCCACAAGTAGCTTTTAATTCACCGGCCCTGGGTACATGAGTGCCACTTTAGTATGGACTTACAAGTTAACCCTTTCGATGCTGATGACGAGCTCAGCTCATCATCACCCACGGGTGTCGTGTGCTGATGACGAGCTGAGCTCGTCATGGTGCCACTAAAATGGCATTTTCCAGCACACAGCGGGAAAACGCCTAGCAGCCAAGAGGTTAATTAAACGTGCCAATTGGTTGTAAGCCACTTTCACCATATTTAAAGGAGAGAGCACAAGCATTTGAGCACTGATTAGCAATGGTAACGTTTGCAGAGTCTTAAAAGCTGACAAACGTTTTTAGAAAACAGGAGGGTAAAGGAAAAAAGTTTGGGGTGACTCTGCAGAGAAGGCCGAGTCCACCAGCAATCCATCACCTTACCAGCTTTCTTCACCCCTCCAGAGATGAGGAACCACTCCATCGGCTTGACCCCAAGAGGGCATTACATTTTTACAAAAGTCGTGCAAGATATATCAGGGTGTAGAATACGATATTTGCTTGGCTTCTCTGGGGTGAAGTAGAGGAAAGCGGCTCAGAAGAGTATCATTATTAGATGGATTGTCTTATGTATAAAGATCTTTTATGGGCTGGCTAAGAAACAGCCCCTGGAGGGCTTAAATGTTCATTCCACCAGCGAGAAGGCTACACCACAGCACTGGGGTGTAGTATGCCGGTATTTCAAATTTTCCATGCTACTAAGTGGGCGTCAGTCCGTATATTTATAAAGCACTACTGCCTACATTGCCAAGCCCGGCTGAAAGGGCATTTTTTCCAGTCTGTCGTGCAGGATTCCTTGGTACTAGCCATTCCACAGGCCCACCTACTGGGGGAGTATTTATTTACACAGTGAGAATTCTGCAACTAGAAATATCCATCAGAAAAAAAACGTATTTGCCTTCAATAACGCTCTTTCTGATGAATACTCCATCAAACTGTAGATTCCTCACTGGCCCGCCATCCTCCGTTTTCTATGGAATCGACTTTTCTGGTCCAGACTAATAAAGAACCAATCTAGAGATCTGCACACTGGCATATTCTGATTTCAGAGGATCCACATCCAAAGGTGCGAACACGGATCACAAATAAACCGACGTCAGTGCTCGGATATGACACAGATGTGGTGGGCCTAATGTTACATCTAGGGTTGGAAGGACCCAACTTGGAGCAGTGCAATGCCACCTACCGATGTGCAAGGGAGTTGCTATGAAAAACTTCTGAATCCAGTCTGCTGCCTGGGGAAATTTGCCAGGTGAGAAATCTGCATTTAGGGTATCCACCTAAAAGAGCGTTACCAAAGATAAATAACTTTTTCATACTTGCCCTTGGTCATGTCATCAACTCTCTCTTGCTGCCGTTAATGATGCTCACTCTTTTCCCCGTAGGGTCCATGCACTGGGAACCAGCAGAGCCTAGCCCACAGTCGCTTGTGGGATGCCGTGGTTGGCTTTCTCCACGTGTTTGCCCACATGATGATGAAGCTTGCTCAGGTACAGTCACCTCTTCCCTCAGCGAGGGCTTAGGGAACACAATGGATTTCTGCTGCTGATGAGCCTATGATCTCTCGGCTTCCAATAGGCCTTAGATTCCATGCCACACTGCATTCCCGAGGCCCATCCCTGTACCCTGTACAAAGAGATGAAGGGGCATTGCGTTCCTAAAACCAAGCTCCAACTGTCAGAAGTTTCCAGGAGGGCTCACGCCTCCTAGTCATTAGTTATTATTTGTTTTATTTGCTATTTATGAGTTTATTTAAGAAATTGTGCTCAGAATTGGCACCTTTTAAGACAGCACAAAAAGTGGGTCAGCCTCCTAGAGGAGTCCCTCTGGGCGCGTAAAATCACACCACCCTTCTCATCTAACTTTGTGTATGTACTAATTCTGAACTGCTCTCTAACTCGCCTGTGACACAACGGCTGTACCTTCTGGGGTTTGGTGTTCTTTTGGTTCATTTTTGTATTCCCGCTTCCACCCTTCCTTTATGAGTCTGAGCCCCCTCACCCCCTCCTAAGCCCTAGGGAGGTTGTCCCACAAAATGTAATCTAAAATCTGAATTTACAAAAGAGTGTACCTAAATGTCCACAAAAAACACAGTATGCGCCCAGTGCTTGCCTCTCCTCCACTTGTCATCAGCTTGAAATCCTTGGAAGTCCACTGACAGTTGGCTTTTTCTGTTCTTTAAAATCAAACAGATTTTATTGTAAGGAGAAGTAAAATAAGTGACATAAAATACAACTTTGATTGTGTGCACACTACACACATGCATACACACTCGTACTTGCACACACACGTACATGCCCCCTCCCCATCTGCAGAAAGAATGGGCTTGTGATGTGAATAAACACGGGTATGGCAAGTTTTTCTATTTTTTATTGGCAAATGTGAGCCATTGTACAATGGATCTGTTTAAAGAGGCATTACCGTGATAATAATGAAGCTCAGGTGCAGAGACTTTCTGAACTGCCACCGTTTTTAGAGATTTTTAGGTACGGGATTAACCAAGGACTTTGAATTTATTATATTTATATGTCTAATATACTAACTTATTGGGGCCTTTACCCTGCCCTGTTCATCTATTGGTCTGTGTTTGTGTCAGTCACATTTTTGTTCCACCCACTACCTCTTACAGCATGGGATATTAGGTCAGCCTACCTCAGTCATTGGCTAACTTCACTGTGAGTGAGAGGATTTTGCCCTCTGACACGAAGCATATCACACACAAAGTAGTTACCATAAGTGCAAGGGGTTACTCTGGCAATGTATGCTTTCTGGGACCAAAAAGATTATACCTATTTTCTTTTTGCCGATGTGCTCTTAGATTGATGAGGACTGGCAAAGTCCCCAGCAATAATTTTGCCAAAAACCATGACAAAACAAACATTGCCAAAGCTAAAAGGTTGACTGGTATCCGTCAGCCCTAGTGGCTTTGCCAAAGATTGTGCAAGAGGATCCCATAACAAATCTGTTATTTATTTGCAACATCAGAAGCCCTTCAGATGTTAGTTTTTGAAGAAAGCCAGACTCTGACCCTATGGCAGTCCCCTTGTCTCCCCTCATTGACAGTCCGAATTCCCTCCCCAACATAAACAAAATAAAGGAAGGGTGGAAAGGGCATGCACTTCGGAAAAAAATACAAAAATGCTGTTAAAAATGTTTCTAAATAACATTTTTATTCTGATGTGTAACAGATGCCCAAAGGTGGAGGACTGCGAAATGGAGTAAGACACTTTCTGTCATACGGCTGTCATTTGATACCCTGTTTGCCGTCCATGTTCGCTGCTCCTTGCGCTCTGTTTCTGTAGCCCATGCCTGTGTTCCTTCTCTTTCTTTTTCCTCTCTCCCTTCTTGTACACCAACACGAGCCAGAGCTTTGTGAAGTCATTGACACTCATCCTTAGAGAATGTGAGTTAGTGTTTGTTGTCTTTGTAAAGCTTAAACCACTCTGGACACTAGAAGAAATCCAGTTTTACTTCTACATGTTTGTGGCCTCTGAACTGCTAAAGGTATGCCTTTTCAAAACGCACCTTCACAGAATACTATCGGCCTTTTACAACTGGAATTTTCCTACCTACCTTCGAGTCACTACAATTTCGCAGGTGTTTTAGAAAGAAAAAATCATGTACCTGTAGTCCTGGTTCTGCATCGTAGGAATCGTCATTAAGATCATAGATGCCTAAATAGTTCCCCGCTGCCTGCGCGGGCCCCGGAACTCCTACCTGTGTAGGTATTGTTCAATGAAAATGACAATGCTGAATGTATTTATACATGAGCTCATGTATAATCATAGACAGTGGACGTCTGTCAGAGATATCATTTTTCTCCTGAATGTCCGTACTGTTACCAAAGTGTGCCAAAATTTGGCTGAGTTGCACCATCTGTCATTCAAATTCCCCTTTAAACATTTTGTACAGGAAGGTAAAAATGCAGCCTGACTTACATGAAGAGTAGAGAAACAAGCATTTGAAATGCAATAGGTCTGGCATTGAGAGTTAGAGCTATTGGCGTTGTAAATGATAATGTTTTTTACGTATGTGTTTTGTTTCGGAGTGGATGTGGTGTGGAGTGGAATTATCTGGATTGAATTAGAATTGTTAGTTGTACAATTGTGAGTTGTGTAGGGTATTTGTGTAGAGGAATTATGTGGGATGGGGACTACTGATGAAAGCTGCAGAGAATAGAAAGAAATGAATAATGAGAGGGACGGGTAGTTTGTGTAGGAAGCAATTATTTAACTTAAGATAGTGGAGCAGAAATACTGTATGAGAAAGATAGAAAAAGGGGGAGAGCAGGCCATGGACACATAAAGAGGGTTGTTTTGTGTACGCAGAAGACACCCTAAAAAGAGGAGGAGAGCGTTGGTTTGAGGGGCACAAACTTTGAAAAGTTACGGGATAGAAACTGTGCTTGAAGACCTGAAGTTATCCACCTGAGAGAGGTGGGAATAGTGCACGAGAGAGCGACAGAGATAGGTAAGAAAGACTATGACAGAGAGAGAGAGAGACAAGTGGAAGGGACACCTAGGGGGAGAGACGAGAGGTGTAATAGTGCACAGCGTGAGGAGATTGTGGAAGGTAGCCTGTGTGAGTAGGCAGTAAAAGAGGAGACAGGTAGTGCGAGGGAGCAATGAGAGAGGGCAGTGGTATTGCCAGATGAGAAAAGGCTAGTGGGAGTGTGAGAGAGATGAGAAGGGAAATGGGTATGTGAGGGAGAGGTGACAGTGTCCACAAGGGACAAACAGACGCGGAGCACTATCAAAAATTGCCAAGTGAGTAGGAAGAAGTTTCCTTACTCTAACTGTTGTCATAGTGTTGTAAATTTGTGTGCGTTCTGTGTGGACTAAAGTATAATTTTAACAATACAAGTGCCACTCATAGAATGCAATTGAGAGGATATACAGGCTGAACCAGGAGTGGATTACTGGTGGTGCCACCGGTACACAAAAATGCTAGTTTTAGATACAATTAAAAAACGAATCGACGTTTACACAAAAGCAGGTTGGCGAAACATTAGACCATTTCATTAAAAAATACACGTGTCTTGTTTTACCTCTCTTTAAAACCTGTAGCAGACAGGTAACAATTTACTCTACGTATCAGGTTCTCTACCAAGCCCCAACAACTGCACATTTCAAAGCAGAGATTGCTGATCAATCAAAAAAGATGTGCCTAATTAGTTAAACCTGCATGCCTCGGGATATGTTCTATACAATGACCAGGGTGTTAAGTAAAAATCCGATTTCCTTCAGTGTAACAGCATCGCACTTGTCAACGCCACGTCAACACGTTTCAGCATGTTTGGTAAACCACTAATTGTACGAACACACGTGTGCGTGCGCCTAAAATTCAAATGCTTACAGAGTTCACATTGAAAGGTTTGCTGAATTCACAGGCATGCCTCCACGAACATAAATGTTATGTTTAAAAAATCAGGATCACCTATTTGCCATGAAATCCATGAATACCGTTTGGCATTGCCTGTTACAAGCAGTACGACTCTCTTCTTAAGAGCTCAGGCAGCATGTGCATCTTTTCAAACATGGGATGCCAGTGCTGATGATATATGGTGGTGGCGGCAACTCCTCCCCCTCGCAGCAGCCCACGGATAAAGCGATGGCTTTCCCAGGTGAAATGGATCCCTTTCCAGATGACGGCGGGGTCTATGGAAAACATACTGCAGTCAAACGATGTGGTGCTGGAAACCCAACCTGTTTCAGCCTGCCCTGAGGATGCCTCTCCTCCCCACCTGCTGTTAGTTAAAGTATGTTTATAACTATTAAAAATAGAGGTGAACAAGCCACACCGTGGATATCAAAAGAAAGTCGCGGCCACCGTACTTAAACATAAAGCATGGGGTGCTGCACTGCAAAAATGACAAAAAAGAGTGCTCCCCAACAACAGATGAAGAATGCAAGCAGAAGAAAACTGTCGTTGGGCAGTGCTCCTCTGTCAAAAACGGAAGTGAGGTGTTGCTCCCTGAGCCAGGAGGCAGCAAAGAAGAGGGACACTGGACTGAACCAATAGTAAGCAGCAGGTAGGAGCAAAGTCCTTTATTCAATACAACGGGTCTGGCAGACAGTGCACACCCGCTGCCTAGGCTCTACCTAAAAATAGACCTGTCCCTTTCAGAACTAGGAATGCTCCTTCTCACATGACTTCAATGAAAATTCCTGTGATGCAGAACCAGGCCTACAGATACATAATCTTTTCTTTCTAAAAAGCCTATGCTCTTGCATTGACTCTTTTAGCATTCTTTTCTGCTCACACAATAATGACCAAGTTGCCATGTCAGGAATTTCAGGAAAGGACCTGTCTGCTTTGTCACAACTTGACTAATAATGCTATGTTGTTCGCATTTATAGGGCTTCTTAGTGCAATAGGTTATGCATTGCCACAGCTGGGCAATCTGGATAGCTGTTAGTGGCATGGCTTAGACTCTGGATTTTGCATTGTTGGAAGCCATGAAGACCCCCAGGAATTGGTATGGCATAATGTGTGGTGTATGTTTGTTGGGTATGACCTTCTGTGCATTTTTGTGGATGTGTAGTTCACATTCGGGGTATGAAGCATGCCAAAATATGCATGTGTGATGGAAGCCATGTTAAATGACTGAGAGATGTGAGCTGTGGAACCCGAGGATGGAGAATTTGATTCTATGGCACTGTTCGTGTTAGCACTGTGTTTAGCAGTATGTTATTTTCAAAGTGTGGTATTGTCCTGAGCTGGATGAGGTGTCCTATACCTTACAGACCTCTTTCTTGTGACTCTGGAACCCTCTCAAGCCATGTCCTTGTCTTTTCTCTCTTTCTTCTTCCATCTCTGTTCCCCGAGTAATTGTTCTTCTAATGCCCGTCTCCTCTATGAGCCTTTAAGTGTGGTGGCGGCGGCTGGAGATGCTCTCCCTCGTCTGTGCACCCAGAGTCAATGCTTTCTGTGTGGCTGGCTGTGGTCAGCCCGTTTTCCTTGCTGGTCTTTCTTGGCTAACAAGGAGGGGGGAGAAAAGACATCCCAGGTGTAAAGCAGAGCTTCTGAGTTCTCCAGCACATTTGTATGCTGTATGCGAGCGATGAGGTAACCGGGAAGTAGAGAAGAAATACCAAAACACAGTACACATATCACAAGGCCAATGTACTCAAAGTCTTAAACACAGAAAATGCATGCAACTTTACATATGGATAAGATGTGTCATGAGGCCTGATCTAGATATGGGTGGAAGTAGAGAATCCTCTTATTCGTGGAGAAAGTTCTAAATTCCTTGTTGGAGAATTTTTGACAGTGGAGAATCCTCTAGCAGGAAAATATCCACTATCCTCTCACTGTGGTGGAATAAATTCTACCAGTGAATTCTCCAGTGGTTTAGCATTTCCTCCACAAATCGTAGGATCATACACAACTCGGAATGGTAGCTGATGATGGAGGAAATCCACCGGAGGCCTTTTCTGGATTAAGCACTTCAACAAAACATAATATTTTTCTTTAACACTGAATCAGGTCTTTAATGTTTGCAAGGACTGTCACTAACACAAAATACATCAAACTACAGTACTATAATGTTTGCAAGGAATGCAGCGCCCTCCTATTGCGTGAAAGCATATCCAGACACATATGATGCATGCAAAAACCTATCATACACATTTATGCAAAACATGCATAAAATGTGCAAGCCCACAAACACACAGAATGCTTCTAAACAGATACGCAATGCTGGTCCAAGTGCAATAAAACATGGAAATAAAAACACATCACATCTTGGCAATAACATTTGGATCTCCACACCACACAAAGGGATGGTCTCTTTCTCCCCTCTACCAGTGTCTGTTAGTGTTGCCATCTCTTCCCTGCTCGTGTTCCCTCAAGATGGACCTGACCATATTTAGCACAGTCTTTGATGCCACACAATGTGTCTTTGTTATCACTTTCTAGCCTAGCTTTGGAACCGGACCTCCGCTGCTCTCTGATCCCTCTCTGCAGGTCAGGTGATCGATCTCTGCCTGTGCAGCTTTAACACTCAGCTTTAAAACCATCAACTCCAGCAATTCACCTTAAATTACCCTTCTTCCTCCCCTGGGCTGAGCTTACGCGCAAAATGGGGCTGGGAGTGTTTTGGGCGGGAGTTAAAGGGTGCGTGGTTTTATTAAAAAAAGAATACTTTGTGATGTGCGGTAACATCTACAGCAACAAAAACAGTTTTTCTTTATTGCAATGCATGCAAGGATCATATCTGGAGTCACGTCTACCCCAAGGTAAGATGGGTGTTATCAGGGTGGATGCGAAAGGGGATGTGGATGAAGTCCCCATAATGGTTCCCTAGTCTCAAAAATGTTTTCTGGCTGTGCCTTATTTGCTCTTTGCAGTAACCTGCCCTAAAGGATGCTTATCACCCATAGTGCCACATACTCTTTTTTTATATCACCTACATTGTGACATCGTCTCCTTCCCTCACCCTTGTTTCGCATAATATGTTTATTAAAAATGGACTATGCAAAGCTAAAGTAGGGTCTATGTAACCATAGGCCTCCTGGGTTTTTTATTGTATAATCACAGGTAGAAGGGACCTGTGCTATTCTGGAAGCCCACATATACAAACATGGTATGCTTAATGAATGCAGCTCCAGTGAAATGTCTAACAGGCCTGCAAGGTTGGTGAGAAATAGTGAAGAGAGTTGGGGGCACTCCAATCCTTATATGATACTCCATTGGAGTGCCCAAGCCTCAGTGGGAACTTACCAGTATTACATGTGTCATTGTGAGATTATTATGTTGCAGATCAAAGAGACAATGTCATTAGAATTCGCATCAGCATCTGGCGCAAAATGGTCAAACAGAGACTTTTCTGACCAGCCCATTTATGTCCCACACAGCCCTTTGATTACTTTAGCAACATGTCTCCACCCCAACCTGCTCTTCTTTAGTGTCCTCCCCTGTTCCTCTCTACATTTTTGTCTTGCTCCCCTTTGTTTTCTTTTCTCATCTTCATTGCTGTCTCACCGTACTCCTGATAATGTCTTCCCACCCTTGCTTTTCTACCTGTCGCAGTTTAATGATTTTCCTTCACAGCAGTCTTGCCTCACTTATCACAGTGTCTTGCCCAGGTCCTTACTGCTGTGCTGCTCATTGTAGTATCTCTTACTATTTTCCAGTCACACTCCAATTAGTGACTTGCTCTTGGCCTCACTGCTGTCTCACTTTTCTCTATTTAAGGCTTGTCCACTTCATTACTGTGCCGCTTGCTCTCAATAAATAGGATCCTTGCTGCTGCCTTGTCCCAGTGCCCCAACTTTCTCCCTGCTGCCCAGTCCTGCTCTCATTGCTGTAACACTTTTGTTCTCTCATCTGGCTCCCTTAACACTCCATTTCTATTTTCACTGCCGTCCTGACATCCCATAGGATATTGATCGCCCCTCCCCTTCTGCCCTGCCTTCTCCGTTTCAGTGTTCCACCCTTTGCTTTGACCATATATTGTTCACATTAGTGTTCTGTTCTGTCTTTTAAGGTTTTCCACTGTCCTTCCAGTTTAATGCCCTCCAGACCCTGCTCCGCTCCTCAGAACTGTTCCTTGACACTGCTTGAGCCCATTCCGACAGATGCATTTTTTTGACTGTAGATTGAGATACATCTTTTGATCTAACCCAAGCCAGAACAATGTTGCAGCCTTTGTGTTTCAGGATAATTACAACATACTCAATATGTTAAATGTCCAAGTGGTGGGGTCACTTGGATGTGCATACCCATTTCCTCTGAGCCAATTAAACACACCTAGCACAGTCCCTTTTGTGTTTATCTCACCCCTAAGTGTTGTTAATTTGCTCCCCGGAGTGTCCACCTTAATCCTAAAGGTCGTACTTTTTCACTCAAGTGTCCAGCCTAGCCCTTATTGTTGAATTGCCTATCACCATTAGCTATATAATCACACGCATAGTGTCATATTAGTCTTCTCTTACTGTTCCCCCCATGATCCTACTTCACTGGTTAAGTCACCTTCAAGGTTTCACCACAGGCCTCAGTGCAGCCCCTCATGGTGATTTAAGTGTCATTCTCAAGCCCAAACTGCTGTCCTACACACCTACCATTCATTTCCCACTTCTATCTTTAGACTTTTTTAGACCTAGTCTGGTCTTGCAAATGTGGCACTCACAAACTGTTGTAGATCCAAAGGCATTAGGCCATGACCTTTGTCACAAGAACTATAACTGAATGTTCTGTATCTGAGGCTGAATGTGAAACATCAATTGGTCTCCCCTTGTAGACTAGAGGATTGTGAGCGAGTCCCCTGGTTCCAAGCTGCTTTTATCTAGGAATTGTCTTAATGTGTAGTAGAGCTTAGCTTTGTGGGGAACGATTCTTGAATTTGTTTAGTCTCTTCAGTGTCTAAAGCATAGATCTTGAGTCTTTCCATGTAACCAGGGCCCTTACAAAAATCCAGTAAAATGTGTTCCCTCGAGTTCTATAAATGTAACCTTTGTGATACAAGCGGATGCCACCAGAAGAGGTCACATTTTCTTTTTTTTTCACCAAACCTTTTTTGGGTGTTTTGAAGAAAAAGCGGCACATAACACAACAAAATCCGCAATAAATACATCACAGAAATGAGCAGGATAACATGACAGACAATTCTGGTACTCATGCTATTAGCGACCTCCACCATAAGAACAAAAAGAGCAAAGAAAACAGATAGGAAAAAAAAGAAAGACCTGCAACCACAAAACTTTGCCATTCAACATAATCTCTGAAAATAGACATAACACAAAAACAAAACAAACATGCACCACTTTTCCACTCCCCCCTCCGCTTCCAAGAGGTCAAATTGTGCCCTAATGTCGCTTTTTGTTTATGTGCTTTCACAAGCATTTTGTGGTTTTGTCAGCACTGGTGATCTGTCAGATTATTTGACAATATCTCATGCTCCATGTGTCTGACAATGATACTTCCCACCTTTTCCAAAGGTGATGGAATAAGGGGATGGGGAGGCTGGTTTGTCCTCCTCACTTCAGTCTGCTTCGGTGTCTTAGACTAGACAGATATATTTCCTTGATTTTCCCTTGCATATGTTAGTAAAATGGCTTCCCAACTTGTCATGGTGCCCAACCATGGTGGTGCCATGTACTAGGTTGAGTAAGAAACCGATGCAACACTCAGGCACTGCTAGTCTCCCAGTGCCACCTAGATAACAGTACTTGGGTTCACTATAAAGAATGTTGCCCCATGGTACACCCAGTGCAAACCATAGTGTTTACGTTTTTCATGGGAGAACACTTTGTTTGAGGACCATAAAGGATTGGGCACTCTCTCTATACTCTGCAGAAGTCTGCATGGGTAGTCCCTCCTGTTGGTATAATATGGCCAGCTCAGTCACACCATTCAAGGCAGGAATGTCATCCTGCTGCGTCTCAGTTGCCTCTCCATTAACATCCGGTTTCCTGGATTGTTGGGTATTTCCACTGCAGGCTTTGGTTGCCTCCTCTCTTTGGTGTTTCTTTGGAGGTCTCTAGGTCTCTTTACGGCTTGTACCAAAGGAAATAACTTTAAGGGGTTGTTGTATTCAGTTGAGCTTTGCCAAGCAGAAACTCAATAAGCAGGGAAGTACACAAAGCTACTCCCTTGGCCAGTGACCACGACAGGCACATTCCACAGTGACCAGGTCATTGATCTGACTCAAGCTTCGTTGTAACAATTCAACCTGAGACCGATGTTGCCAGAAGTAATGATCTGATAAAAGCAGATTTTCCTCTACTGTAATCACACGTATTACTTTATGCTGTCATACTGACTTCATTAGCAGTGGCCTTCTGGTTTTATCTTTAACATTATTTCAGATACCCTAGTCATAACCTCTAAGTCAACTTCCAAATTACCAAGAAAACTAGAGTAATATTTACTTCTGTTGAGACTAAGAAACTCTCTACTCAGAAACCCACACAATTTTGGTACCTTATTTGGTGTTTGAGGAAGAGGCAATCCCGTTGCAGCCCTACAGCAGAAGTCATAAAAAGGCATCCCCCCTTCCTAGGGGCCCCTTCTTCAACAATGAGTTGCCCATGGATCACCCTTCCTTAGCTACATTTTAGGGCCTTCTCAAGCTCTGTGGGATTACTGTGCACTACTGCTGGGGATTTCATTTTAAAACAGTTATTCAGGAGCAGGCTGATTCAACTAAATTGCTGATTCCTTCATACATTTCAACTTGTTCAGTCATACTATCCACAGATGCCCTTAGATACTTTGCTGGAGTCAGAATAAACATGCTGATAAGGGCTTTATTAATGTGTTTAAATAATGTGCAGTGTTCAGGCTTAGCAGTAGAATTCCATCAATGTCCTTGATAGGTATCCACCATATTAGAATCGTATTCTAATGCATCTTTTCAATCTAGCACATCGAACAGCTAAGTTCAGAGGCACTTATGTAAGCATCTGTATCCCCACCAATGACAACATTAGCCACAACCACTTTTGGAATGTAGGGTTGGGGTTTTCTCATGCACTAAATGCCATTCACCATGCAATTTGTGATGTCAGGAGAGCAGGATGCCTTCAAGGCATCCTTTTCGAGCATCTTCCTTCACTTCACATAAGCCCTATCACCTAAAGACTTCTGGAGTTCAAGGTCCATCTACCATTGAGTGTCAGCCTGCTTCTGTGCTTCCGAGTGAATCTCTGTTTACCCACTTGGTATTTCTCTCACTTTTGATCACTGGGAGAGTTACATTTAAAAAAAGGACCTGCTGGTGACAGGGAAGGAGTGAAAGCACTTGTCATCCTCCCCCACTAACAACTCTATTTCTTCAGCATTGGATCTTTCATATATTCACATGCTTGCATCATTCCTTGCAGTCAGGCTGGAAATCCATGGTAAGTTTAAGTAGCAGCAAATAGTGTTAAAATGCAGTTAGGCCTGAACAAGTGCTTCCTTAGTAGCAAACCCACCTCATTTGAACTTCAGCAAATGAGTTGAAAGTACAGCGCTCTCCTACTCCCCATGTTTCCCCATAGCTCAGAATTCTATTGCACATCATGTGTGAGGAAGTTCCTGAGAAGAGCTCTGCTGTAACCTATATTTTCCCTTAGATTGGTTACTCTTTCAGCATTGACTTCGTGTTTCCTGGACATCAGCACGCCCTATCTTCAGCTTTCGTCACTCTGTGAGTTGTTTTTAGTGGATGTTTATGCTTTTCACCTCAGTACTTGCCCAGGTGGATGGCAAATGTAACCAACTGCCACTCTAGACGAGAAATTGTCTCTCTTCAAGTCTTGCTTGGATTGCATACAAAGGAACATTTAAAATGATGATCTTCATGATAAAGGCATTTTCTCCTTTAGTCCAATCATATGGCTGCAACACATGTAAGAAATACACTTAAGAATAGGGAAAGGAGGTTGGCTCTTTATTTGCTGTCAAAGAACAGAATTCCGCCCTTCTAATGGGGATGCCCCCTCCTCTGGGGAAGATTCTATGAAAAGCGCTCAACCATGGATTTCCTTGAAGGCATGCAAAAAAAAGGAAGCATATGGAGGTTCCTCAGCTGAAATATAAAAAAAAACCACCCACAGCTACCTCTTCTAACCATCAGCAAAAGCACTCCTCAGAAAAGGCGCTAACAAAGGTTGAAGAACAACCTGCACAAAACTTTGTCTGACAATCCAGTGCTTCTTACATCCAGTTAGACAAGCCGCCTAAGTCCTTGAAAACCTAAGATCTGCTGTTGACAAGAAAGACACCATCATCCACAACCATTCCATCGCTGGCACCGATGAATTCTATTGCCCGTTCCCCTTTGTGGACAATCTAGAAGTTACTCTTGACTGCACTCTCAAAGACAAGATCCTCATTGATGTTGACATTGTCAATGACAGCACCATCATTGACATCTTGGATGGTTAGACTTTTGATAGAGACCTCTTTGAGAACCACAATATTTCTACCATGGTGGCGGTGCCCACCCTGATGACAAATACAATCTCAGCTACAACCCTGTCAACGATGACTCTGTGAATGACAGGAACTCTTTTCAAACCTTCATCCTTCTTTCTGCTGATTATTTCTACCCACCAAGTAGTACACTTACTTGACTGAGATCTTGAAAACTATGCAGCAACCAGGAACACATGTCAAACATAGTATACTGTTCTACACAGGTGGATGTACACTTTGTTCCTGAATTAGACGAGGACTCTATGAACATGAAGAATACCAGCAAGTATGCCTATCAGCCCCAGACCTTTGCAGGCCTCCCTCCTGAGAGACCTATCTCCCCACACATGGTTGCTTCCATGATGCAAAATCCAGTTCTGTGCCCTATCCCACTGACACCTAACGCCTGGGGGGATAGAACATGTCTGGTTCAGACAGTATGTCACATATGGAAAAGAAGACAAAACTTTTTGGGGAAGGGCATGCTGAGGATGATGGACAAAATGAGTAGGGGGACTTCATCCCTCCTAAGAGTGGAAGCAGGACAATCTGATAGAGAGAACAGTAAAACAGTAACAATGTTTGATCTTTCCATGACTTCCAGGGAGCAACAATGTTTTTTATATGACTTCAAAGGAACACATTGGGAAAACCGCAACATCCAGCTGAATCCTGAATTTCATGTTTCAAGGGTCTCAAACCAATACATACACCAGCCACAGTTCAGGAAGTCATATCCCTCTTGGAAAAGAAATACGTTACACTAGAATCCACACCAGCATGCTTGACGTGTTGTCCAAAGCAGCAGCGTAGTGTAGTCCAGAAACCCTGCCACTCTGGTTTCTGCACCTCTAGACAGGGATAGCAGACACATTTACAGTTTGAGGTGTAGAGTCAGTTCTATGGCTGCAACATTTATTAAATCTGCTAATGCCTGGGCCATCTTGGGATGATATAATTACCAGATGTGGCGTGGCATTTCATCTCTAACACTTTCCCAGATGACAAATGGGAAGAGGCAAGGACAGTGCAAATGCATCGGCCCTTCAGTTATGCAGCAATGGCTATTTCTAGTGGAGGTTTCCATCCACTAGCAAGAGCGGCCATCAGAGCAGACAGGGATGACCTTCATCAATCTCCTTTCATCCAATAGTCCAGGCAAAAACTTTGGACATGATTTTTGATGGCCAAACTTTTTTGGGAAAGCTTGTAGATGTAGTCCTGCACAACATCAAGACTGGCATAGACACATCACGCTTCCTAAGAGCTTTGCAGTTCAGACACACCACTTCCATTCCTTATCATGGTACATTGAGACTTCAGGCCTACGGAAGAGGCTTCTTCCAAATTGAAGGCAAAGGAAGACCTTTCTGACAACTAAGGCGATCAGGCTTCAATCAATGCTCCTCCACAGGAAGATGTTAGCAACAAGGCTACCACAGAACATCAGCAAAGAAGTGGAGAGCATTCTATCCAAGCTCCCAAGACAACCAGAAGAGAGCTTGACTTTCACCCTCCGTCCACCTTACATCCCCTCCTGCTTCCACCTGGGGCATTTGATCCCACTTGGAAAAGAATAACTACAGGTCATAGTTTATACAAAAACACTCACCCTTCCAGCCAGAAAGGTACATCTAATGCAGTTGAGGGTGATACAGCAAGGTATTCTCCTTGTTCTAAAATGAGTTATAGACAAGGTCCCAAAGAAACAAAGAAATCAAGGATTCCACTCCCGATTCTTTATGGTCAAGAAAAAATCAGACCGGTGGAGGTCAGTATTGGAACTGCAAATATTGAACAAATTCCTGTAAAAACAGCCATTCCTAATGGTAAGCCTTAAGGAAATTCTTTTGATGCTTCAGGAAGGGGAGTACCTCACCACTTTGGATCTTCATAAAGTGTAGTTTCATGTCCTAATGCATCCAAATCAAAGGCAGAACCTGTGATTTTCATGTGTGGATAGTACGATCAATTTAGGGCATGTCTGTTTGGACTGAAGTCTGTGCCTCAAATCATAGACCTCCTACCTGTTAGTGCTAGCAAAACCATTGTGCAGGCATTGGTGATTGCACAGTTAGATTATTGCAATGTCCTTTACCTGGGGCAACTAAAGGGAGACTACAGAAGTTACACAATGTGGCTGCACCCCTAGTGTTGAATTCACCTAGATACACACACGCAGGTCCAGCCCTTGCCACCTTGCACTGCCACTCAGAGAGAGAATCCTGTTCAAAGCTTTGAGCTTCTGCCATAGAATTTTCAATGGCAGGGGCCCACGACACTTGGCATCACTGGTTAAAAAAGGCCATCATTCAAGCCGTAGTCTCATGTCTTCAGGGACAAACATTTCAGTGGTTTCTTGGTGAGAAAAGTCAGGATGAGCGGCTTCTCTATTGGTTTTTTGGCAGCGAAGATCTGGAGCCTTTTTAGCTAAGGATGGAACTATTGGAAATAGTATTCCGTAAGACTTTAAAAACTTGGCTCTATCAATCGCCTCTGGAACAGGGTCATGTTGGGTAGTCAGAATGCCTACCATTCTTGTGTCTGTTAATAGGTGGGACTGTTAGGTAGTTGGCTTTTTGGGCTCTCAGTCTCCAGCGCTGGGACACGCCTTTGGGCGTAACCATGCGCTTTAGAAATTCGGTGTATTATTATTAATATTATTTTTATAAAGCCCCTAGTACCAATAGCTGCCTTCCTCCAGAGACAAGGTTATGAAGTATATCTGTGCTTGGAAGACTGGCTTGTCAAGGCTGTTTTGAAAGGAAGAGTCTCATGCCTCCACACCCAACTGCATCACTCTATTTCAAGAACTAGGATTGATCTTGAACAGCAAATGCTGTCCATGAGGGGCATCTTGTCAAAGGCTGAGAGGGAATGCGACATGAACATCCTGGAATTATGAGCCATCACACTAGACCTCCACTAGTTTCTTCCTAGGTTAGCGAAACAAGCTCTGTTGTTCCGTACAGACATCACCATTTTGATGTACTACATCTCAAAGCAAGAAGGAACAGAGTTCTGCTCTCTATCGGAAGAGGCACACATGCTATGATACTGAACCACCACCAGTGAGGTTGATCTTGCAGTGCAAACATCTTCTAGGATGCCAAAATGATCTGACAGATGACTCATTCAGGCACTGCCAGATGGCCACAAGTGGGAACTCCATCAGGACCAAGCTGAATATATCTTTAGAAAGGGTGGCCAGTAAACCATAGACCTGTTTGCCAAACTGGAGAACAAGAAATACTGGTACTACGTCAGCAGATTTCACATACCATAGTCCAAGGGCAATGCCCTTTTAATGACATGGTATAGGAGAACAAGGGAACCCCAAAATGTGAACCTGGGGTTGTAATGTGTTTAAGAAGTACAATGGTTCAGGGTTGGCCTTACTAAGTCCAGAGTGAGAAACTGTGTATCTATAACTTCTGCCCCTGTGGGGAGAGGGTACGTTCAATTTAGGCTTGACACTTGATCAAAGAGGGAGCAGGGTTGTAGGGCAACATTTATGGTTTATTTTAATTTCTCCAGTGTTGAATCTTAAGTTCACAGGAACAAAACTGAGCAGAGCTCAGGGAGACTCCTTCTCACACGAAAGGCGGTTGGAAATCTGAGGTATGATGGCTCTGCTGGGGAATGTGATGTCAGGGCTGGCAGCTGATTGGCTGAGTTTTGGTCTAAATAATGAGGAGGTTTGGCAACCAAATATTATGGTCCCCTATGGGACTTTCTATGCAGTGTTTTACTCTATGATACTGCTATAGTCATTATGTTACCATGAGACTCCAACTATGACGACGGGGATGATACAAGCATGTGAATCTACGAAAGATAATACTGGAGAACCATAGTGTACAGGTAAGTATCTAGTTTTTTATACACATTGAAACTCAGGGGCTCACGTAAGTGGGTAGGTGCGTATTGTGACTTAGTGAAAGTGAAATAAAAAGCATAACATCACATTGACAACATGAGGGAACTCCAATTAAATATGTACAATGGATGGAGTTCCTGTTGTAAGGGTCTGTTGTCAATGTGATGTTATGTGTGCTAAGGGATTTATTTGTAGCAGGCTCTCTAATAGTCTTTCTCGAATTCTTACACCCAGAATGGCACTATTATTAAATCGAGATTAATGTCTTTAGGCAGTTCGGGGCAGCCAGTGATTCCGTGATTACACTATTGCCTTTTGCCAATAATGCTGTGACCGCTGTGCTCTGTGCAAATATCTTCTTTCAGTCCAAGGCCCTGCCCTGGTACCCCTGAGGTCACCCACGCCTGCAGGTTTCTTTGAGAGTCAATCATTCCCTCAAGGCCCCTTTAACTAAGCACCACTTCTCTTGACAACAACGTCTCCTGCCCTGTCATCACATGTCGATGTAGTACCCTGACAAAGGAGCTCAAACCCTACAATGTGGCTCTAGAGCTCTACGGATAGCTGCATTTTACTTTTAATTTGAACGCCATTAATATGGCAGTGCTACCTGTGTTCAGTATGAGAGGGCCTTCTGTCATTCCATATTTAACAAACATGTGGACAAAATTACAAGGTAGGTGCTTAACAGCTCTCGGTGGCACTAAAGATTCAGCTTTATTGAAAGGAAGAGTTTTCCATATAGCATTGCTGAAAATGTTTTACATCAAGGTTCCTCTGAATTAACACGTGGTTTGAGGTACGAAAATGAGATGGAGTTAGTTCTCCATAAAAAGTGGGAGTCCAACAGCAAGATTGTTATCGGTGACAACTGTGCTGGTAATAGGCCTTCATGTGACTTTGAATTTTGTGATGAGTAAGAGTGGGAAGCTTCCGGAAGTATGTTTTTGTATAGTTTACCCTAAGTAAGTAAAATATTTGCACATGGCATACATTATGTGATTACTTTTAAGATATATTTAAAAGTAGAACTAGTAAATACAAATAATTTATCCTAAGTATTTTGCGTGTTCAAGTTACCTAGTTTGTTTTCTAGACTGGACTGTGTGATTTTGAACCTCGTGTGGGCAAGTAATCCTCATTAGTTGGAGGGTGGATGGAGTTAAGGGCGAATGTAAATGAATTGCTTTGCTGCATACCTGGAGGGAGAATTGGGTGTTGAGTGAGGGAGGGGAGAACCCGGATAACTGAGAGTTGGGGCCTTCTGCTTGCTTGGCTTTCAGCAATGGCTTTTGCTATAACCCACCATGTATGGCAGCATTGCAGCAGCATGGCACACATACTACTGCAATGGGCAAGGAACCGAAGAAGGGTCTTACTTCCATCAGCAGAGCTATGTGAGTGACTCACCTGACCATCTATCTCATCTGCTCTTAACATGGTGTGTTCTGATGGTTGGTACTAACATCACCTTTAATTATCTCTGCATTCTTAAGTATGACTTAAAGTCCGTATGCTCATTAGAGGTGGTTCTAAGGATGTTGTGGAATTACACGGAGGCCCGCATCTCTTAGTATTAGATGGCAGAGCATAATTTCCAAAGTATTCAATGAAACTTGAGCCTTTATGGTCTCCTATCAGCAGTGAGAAAAGGTATCACTACATGGTTCACCTAAGGCTTGCAGACCTATTAAAACTCGTATGAGAGATAAGATTACTCTAGCAATTGTGTACAACTGAGTATTAGTTCAATTACACTATAGATTTATTATTCACTAAAAGATTTGACCATTTGGTGGCCTACCTCATGGGGTATGACAAAAACCTTGACAGTCTTGGACTAGATTAAAATGGATAGGTATTTGGCTCACTAAAAATGACCAATGTTTCTAATTATTAGTTGTGAATGAAGTCTTAGCTGAAATAGTTATAACGGATGTGGAGATATAGGCCCTTTCGTGGCAAGTGGCACTTTTCGATACAGGGTTGTGGTGCAGGTGGAGGAAGTCTTCAACCTTCACTGACAGTGCTGTAACAGAGCTGTAGGTGCATAGTGGTCTGTGTTTCCCACCTCTTTGGGTTTGACATCTTTCAAAAGCACTTAACCCACTCAAGCACCTAACTGATCTATAGATTGTAAGGGGAAACAGCCGTTACAACGCAGCTGGGACCATGCATGTCTTTACAACGCATGCCTTTACCGCTCAAACTTGTACAACGACTATGTCTTTACCACGCATTCCTTTACAACAAAATGTAAGTATTACACAGGTAACTGAATTATTTTATGTGTATGGGTTAGGGCAAGAACGTTTTTAGGGCTTAAGGTGGGTATGGGTTTTTGGTTGTCAAGGGTAATTGTAGGATTTAGGGTGGGTATGGGTTTTTGGTTGGCAAGGTATTTTTAGGACTTAGGACAGGTATGGGTTTTTGGGTGGCAAAGGCTTTGTTAGAGTTTATGGTGAGTGGGTGTTTTTGGATAGCAATGGCGTTTTTAGGGTGGGTAAGGGTTTTTGGATGGCAAGGGTATGTTTAGGGTTTAGGTTGGGTATGGTTCGTTGGGTGGCAAGGGTATTTTTAGGGTGGGGATGGATTTGTGGGTGGCAAAGGTAATTTTAAGGTTTATGGTGGGTGTGGGTTTTTGGTGGTAAGGGAATTTTTCGGGTTTAGTGTGGGTATGGGTTTAGGGGTTGTGGGTTAATATATATATATATATATATATATATATATAGAGATGTAGTGAGCAAGGCAGACTCATTCGCCGAAACGCGTGTAGGCTTCATCCATGCACTAAACTTTTCTTTGATTCACCGTATCCCATATATATATATATATATATATATATATATATATATATATATATATATATATATATATATATATATATATATATTCGTGCTCTGTGGGGTGTCCAAAAGAATGAGCAGAGCGCCACAGACAGCTTTTTCCCCACTTGAAAGCTTTATTGGTGAGAGTTGTACAAACCGGCATTTGAACACGCAGCGGACCGCCACCTGACGCGTTTCGAGGTTCACTCTTTGTCAAAGGCAGCTGCGGTCACAAAAGGGGGCATGATGGGCAGCAAAGTCCTTATCTGCACTATTGTGGGTCCTGATTGACCGCTCTGAATGAGGCTCACGTTGCATGCTGGAATCTGCAGTCCTACTTAAATCAATTTCCCACATATTTTCTGCTAAAATTTAAAGCTCGTGATGAGCCCCAGTGAGTATCACTACATCAATCCAAAGTCTGTGCTCCACCATGAGCCCGTATCATCTGGACTCCGTGGCCCCATCCTTCTGGGGTGGCGCTCGCTCGACGGCAGGACAGTCGCCTCAAAATTCGTGCTCTGTGGGGTGTCCAAAAGAATGAGCAGCGCTCGAGCCACAGACAGCTTTATCCCCACTTGAAAGCTTTATTGGTGAGAGTTGTACAAACCGGCATTTGAACACGCAGCGGACCGCCGCCTGACGAGTTTCGAGGTTCACCCTTTCTCAAAGGCAGCTGCGGTCACAAAAGGGGGCAGGATGGGCTGCAAAGTCCTTATCTGCACTACCGTGGGTCCTGATTGGCCACTCTGAATGAGGCTCACGTTGCATGCTGGAATCTGCAGTCCTACTTAAATCAATGTCCCACGTATTTTCTGCTAAAATGTAAAGCTCGTGATGAGCCCCAGTGAGTATCACTACATCAATCCAAAATCTGTTCTCCACCATGAGCCTGTATCATCTGGACTCCGTGGCCCCATCCTTCTGGGGTGGCGCTCGCCCGACGGCCGGACAGCCGCCTCAAAATTCGTGCTCTGTGGGGTGTCCAAAAGAATGAGCAGGACCCACGATTGTGCAGATAAGGACTTTGCAGCCCATGATATATATAGTAATTCAGGGTTTATAATTACCTCTATAATACTTATATTTTTGTTGTAAAGGCATGCATGGTAAAAACGTTCATGGTAAAGGCATACATGGTAAAGACACATGCCTTCTAAAGACTACATTGTAAAGGCATGCATGGTAATGGCATGTGTGGTTCCGATTGTAACCTATATGAACAAGAAATATTCCTCTGTTAGCACATATATACATTATGGTACTTCTAGAGCAGGGTAGAAGTTTCAAGATCAGTTTGATTGTAGTGTCCTTGATTCGGACTGAAGCACTTCATCACTGTGATGGAGAGGCGAACACAGATGGTTTGTTGCCGTCCTTTCCATCCTCCAATCTGCTCTACAGGAAATGTTCACGGGGCTCTACAGCTGGTGAACTAAAGAACTAGTGTTCTTGATATAGAAAGCTCTAGTTGCCTCTTCCTTCCCATTCAGTTTATAAGATGTTGACTGAGGATTTGCAGCTCAAGTGGTGGTGTGCTACCTGAAGTTTTGGTTGTTGACTGAGCCCTGTGCTTGTGTGTGTGCCTCTGTTTCACAGGATTCCAGTCAGATTGGCCTGCTGAAGGAGCTCCTGGACCTGCAGAAGGACATGGTGGTGATGCTGCTGTCTCTGCTAGAAGGTAAGCACTTGGCAACTGCGGAAGGGGGCACCCAGTGTTAACCCACTAGAGCTACCCTGCTGAGTTCCAGTGAAAGCAACAGCAGAGGAGGGAATGCATACTTACTCAATCTTCTCAGCTTCTGTATGCATGTTTACTGAGTTCTCTTAGCTTCTTGCCTGTTCTTGTACCAAATATCTTCCTTGAGTTAATGCATACCTAAACCCTACTAAGGAAGCGCTGAACTTACTACAGTGTGTTTGCATTTTTATATTATTTTAGCTCCCGAAAAGCTACTAGGTATTGTTTCTTTACACCAGCAACCTTTGATGCAAAAACATCACTTTGAATTCCTTCTTTATATCCTCTTTTTACTCATACCATGCATCTTCCTTAGTAGCTCGTTTACACACTGAAACGTAAAAGGATAGTTACCTATAATCTTAGTTCTGCTTAGGGGGGGCTTGCCATTGCAATAATAAGCACTGTATAGTCTTGACTAAGTACTTTTTAAAATATACATATTATAACTACTTTTCTTCAGAGAAAAACATTTGTAAATCAAAATTGTATTTAACAGCCTATAAAGTACACATTTCTTTTGTTTTCTTTAAACAAAGGAGCCATTTACACTTTAAAATAGAAACTAGGTTAATAAAGATGCCAAGACAAACCCTTTTGCTAAACCTTTTCAAAGGACAAGAAAGAAGCATTTGCAATGCAATAGATCTCGCATTTACGCAAGTTTGAGCTATTGGCACTGTAAATGACAATGCCTTTTATTTATTTTTTGTTTTTTAAAAACATAAATAAAGGGCATTGTCATTTACAATGACAATAGCTTGAACGTGCTTAAATCCAAGTCCTATTATACTACAAATGATATAATGTTGTGGTCCTCCGCCCCTTGCTCAGCCCTAATGAAAGCTAGCCTGCACTAATAATAAAGTAAATAAATAAGCTCTTCCACTCAGTTAAAGCGGATGCGCTATAATTAAAATAAATACATTACGAAAGCAGCCAGCGTTATTAAGTAAATAAATAATTAAGCACGGCCGCTAAAGTTAAAGCGAACGTGCAATAACTTAAATATATATATTAGTAAAACCAGAGGGCCTGCTGGGATGTCGTGGGTGGAATAGGGAAGATCATTAAAGAAAAAAGTGCATACCGACTTATGAAGGAGACCGTAGAACGCCACAAGTAAAAGATCCAGTCCTCATGGGAGGTAATAAATGGTGACAAGGCGGTAACAAGGAGGGACTAATAAGCCTCATAATCAATTGGAAGCCAGCATTTACCAAGGACAATGACACCAGCCAATGAAAAATATGGGAGGAGAGTGGGCGATGCTTTCACAGCATACTCTACTACCGCATGCCTCGCAGAGCGAGCAGCGCATGCGCGCTGCCGCTAGGTTCAACATAAAAAGTAGGACAATTTAGCCAGATAGGCTGCAGTCCACATATAGTGAAAATGTGTCACTGGTCCTTTGAGTAAGCACATTCAAACAGTATCCCATAATTCTCTGCCAGTGGAAATTCTGTATTTTTTATGTACGGAGACTTAAAATCCTGATAGAGCACTAGTATATTCTTTTTTCTTCCAACTAGGATGAGGGAGGGTTGCTTGTGATTTGAATTGACATTTTATTGTAGGAGAATGTGGACTACAGGTGAGGTGCCTAAGAGACACATGACCTTGTTGAGCAGCAGCCCTAGAATCTGTCACAAAACAATAAGGCCTTGTGAATGTATGGGCTAGTTTCCAGGTAGCTCCTTTGGAAATACCTTCTATGGAGGTATTCTTTAAGCAAGCAATAGTTGTCACTTTACCTTTAGTAGAATGAGCTCTAGATTTGTATGTTAGAGTGGTATTTGCTTTTTCACAACAAAGAAGTAAGTAAAAGGAACTTTCTGCCTAGAAATGGACTGTTTTGAGGTGGAAAAATCTTCAAACAGGTCCAATGGATGTTTGGTCTTTCAAATATATTTTCATCCTTGAGTAGATAGAATCCAAGCACTTTCCTAACAGCTATGCTGTGCAAAGATATCTTAGCTGTTGGAAAAAAGCTAGAAGTGAGGTGGGCTGATTAATCTGAGAGTCTGACTCTACCTAGTAAAGAAAACTTAGATGCCTCTTCATGACCACTTTGTTTTCGTTGGATGCAGTGTAGTACTCGTGGGAGTAAAGGCTTGGGATATTGCTAACTGCTAAGGTACCAGGAAAGCAGCGCTCTGGGAGGTACACTGTAAAGAAGCCTTGTGGACAATGTCAAGAGGGAGGTTCATGAGCTTTGGAAGAACTGCTTAGTTTCACAAGGATCAGTAGGGAAGGTCTCATGACTGATATGAACCTTTTTTAATGCATTCTAGGAAGTACTTAATGACCAGGATGGGGAAGAAAGAGGTTTGTTAAGGCATTTTCCTGTAAGCAGCAATGACTGCAAGATGTACCTTTGGGGAAGGGAACTGCAACCCCGATTTGGCCAAGTAGAATAATTACAGGAGTACAGCTGTTTGCGACATCTGATGGGATCAGTGTTCTTCTCGATGTATACCAGATGCAGAATCTCTTAACTTGAAGACAGAGGCAAGGGATAGAGGCTTGGCTTCTTTTGAAATGTTCATACAATCACAGGGCACATTCAGATATTAACATTGAATGAGTGCACGACCCATGCATCCAAGTGCAATGATAGAATGTCAGTGGGTACAATCTCGCCTGTGAGCTTGGAGGAAGATTTGGTCAGCACAGCAGCCTTATCTGTTTCTACTCCTACAGATGTAATATGTCAGTAAACTACCATTCCTCTGCCACTCCAGAGCTATGATGATCCTCCTGACTTTGGAATATGAACGTTTGCTGATCATTGACTTTAAAAGGTGTTGATGGAAAGTCATAAGGAAGCTTTTCTGACCTGTCTATCAAAAGAATGTATGTGTGTGAGAATCGCACTCGATTTATGTAAAATTAACTAAGTATTCTGGTATGTGTGCTATGTCAGATTAATGCCTGCTAGCATTCATGTAAATCTGAAAGTGGCCTAGCCCCTGGTGGCTGCTAGGACTCTTGGCATGCATCAACAAGGAGAAATATTCCATTATAACATTTTAATCATGTAATATAGGAATGTAAGCAATCAAATTCATTATACATTCATTTTTACATTTCATTTCACTTTGTATGAATAATCCAGAAATTACATTTGACATTTGTAACTACAATACATTTCAGTACATGACCCAATGCATTTCGGAACCTATTGTTCCTTCTTCAGGGGTTCTGTTGAAAAGAAAAAAATAAAGGGAACGTATTAACTTGATGCCATTGTATTTAGCAAAAAGAGGCGTTTAGAAAAACAACTCAATGTTTAAATGCTCATTATTAGTATGAACTGGTTAACTTAAATTATGAAACTGTTACTCATAAGTTGCTCGATTGCAACTATCTTAATTAGGATACCTGGAAAGGTTTTTTTGTTTGTTGACCTAGTGATAAGTTAGAAGTTACAAGAAGAATTGTTGGATCTTACCTAGTTGAAAAGTATTGATATGCTAGGACACGCGAAATGCCATTTATGCAGCACTGTTGGAATCTGCGTACAAATGGAGATATACTGCGTTTAAACGCTAGTTGCAAAATATGTTTAAAATAGTCATATCCCAATGGTTTTGGGCTTTCCTGTAACAACGGGTGTTTTGAAGATTGTAATGGCAACCTAGAGATATGAATGGGACCTGTTAGGATTTTAAAATGCTCAAAAAGTAAAAGAAGTAACATGAGCTGTACACTCTATGCAACTCACCTGCATGAGCTGAAAGCTGTTTGGAATATTCATATGTAGAAGTCCCGTAAAAATTCCAAGATCTGTTCTTCTTCAGAAAAAAGTCAAAGAACCAAAGAACTAAACATTCGAGCAACTTATGGGTAACAGTTTCATAATGTAAGATAACCAGTTCATACTAATAATGAGCATTTAAACATTGAGTTGTTTTTTTAAACGCCTCTTTTTTCTAAATACAATGGCATCAAGTTAATACATTCCCTTTATTTTTTTCTTTTCAACAGAACCCCTGACGAAGGAACAATAGGTTCCGAAATGCATTGGGTCATGTACGGAAATGTATTGTAGTTACAAATGTCAAATGTAATTTCTGTATTATTGATACAAAGTGAAATGAAATGTAAAACCGAATGTATAATGAATTTGATTGCTTAAATTCCTATATTAAATGATTAATATGTTATAATGGAATATTTCTCCTCGTTGATGCATGTCAGAGTCCTAGCAGCCACCAGGGGCTAGGCCACTGTCCATCAAAAGAGCATTTTCCTTCGTTCCTGGTGGATTGTACCTGGAGACAAAGATATCTTTACAAGGAAAAAAACAATCACAGAAAATATCCTGAAGGACTGTGTTGTTTAACATATGGCATAGTGAGATATTTGTTTCAGAGATCTTCTGCCTTGAATCAGACGATAGCACATATGGATTCTCCAACTCAGCAGAGAGGGGTCTGTGTCTATTGTCTGGCTTGGAATGTCTTGATAAAACCAGCACAGGAAGGGTTGGATTGCTGTTGGAATTAGTGTCAATGTTACTTCCCATTAGCCTGATAATTGGCACCACTGAGTCTCTCGCCTTGCTATAAAGGTATCAAATGAAGATGACATTGTGAAACAGGAAAATGGATTATTCCATGCAGTGCAGGACGGATGATGTCTGTCTGGCTGAGGGATGAGCTGTGTTTTGTAGATCATAGTACATGAGGTGGATAGAAGATTGGCTGTTACCCAAAGGATCAAACATGCACTTGAAATGTCAAAGCAACCCCTAGCTAATGAAGGGACTGGCCTGGATTTGTTATTGACTGATAGACGTGTGGCTCCTGTGGTGAAAAGTATGTCGAAATGCTATGGCCCATGTTTAAGAATGGAAGCCATGATCAGCCAATTGCTGAGATATGAGTAAACAAACATTTGCTTTTTGTATTGCTATTAGAAACACATACTCTTGGTCTAAAGTTATGTTTTTCCAGGAGGTATACTGGAGCAGATTTAAGGTACAGTTCTATCGCAGGTACAAGTAGATCTGTTACCAAGGATAAGATTGGATTTGACAAACTTGTTTAGTGAACAGTTTTAAGGGTTAGTGAGATGGTAGTTGGCGGAGCAGGCATAGGATTGTTCAGTTTCGTTTCGCCTTTGATAAGCACACCATGAAAGTTGTTCATATCATCTATTAGAGAAGATTTTGCAGGATGAGATTCTGTGAGGATTGGTGAATATCTCCAAATCAATCATGACAACATTTATGAAGAAGATGCTGACCTTGAAGCAACCTGGAGTACTATGTCATGGTGGAGGTGTGCAATCTCTTGTTGGAGTGGAGGCCGGTCTAGGTGTATGGTCCCTTCTAGGCGTATGTATAAGAAGTATAAAGGGGCTTGGTTTTTAGAGCCTTCTTCAGTATTGTCTGTACATGAGAATCTGACAAGTCAGGGGTACTAAATTGCTCCCGCAGGGTATGGCCTTACCCCAGTCGTGACCAGTCCTTGAATTCTTTGCCATCAATGTATGTTTCAACATTATGGTGTCTGTTAACATTGAAGGGTTAGCTTGCTTTGGCTTTGACACTGAATTGGGTGATGGCAAACCAGTTTTTGACAGTGAGCAAGTAGCCAGAGTCCTGTAGTCAATGCCATGGCCCTCAATGTTGAAAAAATCTAGAGGTGCTTTTGATGGTGAGATCTCTTGCTGGATTTCCATCTGCTAGACTCTACAGAGACAAACATAGGAGTTAAGGTGATTCTGCTAGAGAGTGATTTCTGGCATCTCTAGTATTCCTGCTTGCCATGTAGCCAGAGTGATTGTCACAGGATTTACTTGCCAAGGTTTGTTATGTTAGGCGTGGCAGATGTGCACTGGTAAAACAAACAGTGGTCTGACATACAGACAAAAAACTCCCTTTGCATCAGTACCATTGTTGAAATGCTTTTTTTCTGAAACAAACTGAACTGCTGTTGTTTTTGAGTCCTACCAACACGCCATGGTTAGACACTTCCTTCCGATGGACTGACAGAGTAAGGGCTGATTTGGATGGGCAGACATACAGGTCAGTTTTCGCTGCCTGTCCCTGATAGGAAAACCCTAGAGGCAAGGGGCAGTAAAAACGGCAAAAAGCCTCCCTGGACATTTGAGATAACTCCCATGGTGAGGGGGGCATTGTTTTTTTCATATTAAAAAACAAATTCCTTCTTTGAGGTTTTGTTTTTTGAAGTAAAAAAACTGTAACTTTGCACTACAGCTCAGTCATGTTTGACAGAGCCAAAGGGCAAAGTAAGAATGCATTGATAGAAAACGCCTTTACGGGAGCCCCATTCAATGCATTAAATGCTTGCTGGCCCAATAGACATTTGTAAATTTGGCAGTAGGGACCTCTACCAGGGCTATGGACTTAAAAATCTCAGTTGCCATGGCAAAGGATGGCCTGACCGCCAAAAATAAATCATGTCTTTACAGTTAGGCATTTTGCTTTTACCAAAGCACTGAAAGCAGATGCTATACGTTGACATGGTTAATTCCACTTTGTTCATGTACATTGTGAAATTGCAAGACATAAATTCAGACTGGTGGATGCTTGATATCATTTTTCAGGGGCAGAAAGATCTCCCCAAAATCCTCCTCAAACTCTAGTTGATCGAGAATGTTTACTTGGTATATATAGAAAACACAAGGAGATGATGGATGGAGTGCTGAAACCTTTCAGACACTCACCCCCAGTCACAGATTTGGGTTGAATCCATCATCGTTCTTTAGCTCACTTCGCCAACCCACTTCAGACCCAACCATATTCAAATCAGTCTTGACCCTGTTCCTCATGAGAGCAATCCAGCCCGTACTGCCAAGTCAGGTCTTCCCTGGACCAGAAACAAGCATCCTGGGACCAGTTTCGCGGTAACACCCCTCATCAGCCAGGCTAGCTTGAATCCAGTGGCAAAGTGAGCAAGGGACCCGGTTCTGCAACTCTGTGTTCTGACTCTTCAGATCTCTTCTGACTCCCTCTGGTATGCCTGTGGGCTCCAAAGAGCAGAGATGCATTTCTTCAGGCATGGTTCACCCTCAACACTAGTTGAACCATCCTAACCCACCACTGGGCCTCTTCCTGCACCAACTCCGACTTAAACTGTGGCTCCATGATTTATTTTGGCTCCTGGAATGTTGCTGATGTCGACTTGCCGATGCCAGAGAACAAAGCATGCGCTATGTTTTCTGACTCCAAGTCAGCACCTCAACCGACCTCAACCAAGGCTGCTATCAGTTTGCGAACACACAGCTTTCTCTATATGAGCCATTTAGCTCCTTACTTCCACAAGGCCGATCCCACACACTACACTCATTGTTTGGGATGGATTTCGACAACAAATATGATGCAAGGGATAAAATTGGTCAACCCTATCAGGAGGAAATCTGGTATGATGATCTCTGAGATTGTATTGAGAGAGAGAAAAGGGACCAAGAATTTTAGCTGGTACCTAGATAAAATAAAATTAGAAACGGTAAAAGAATATAAATATCTTGGTCTTTGGTTTGAATCCTCCTTAAAATGGGACATACATTTTGCACACCAAAACGCAAAAGCATCTTCCTCCATTTGTGGCCTGAAAAAATTCAATAAAAACTATGGGGATATGTCACACAAACGGATATTAAAAGCATACGAGGCCATGATACCGCCCCAAGTACTGTATGGTGCAGAAGTGCTCCTTCTAAGCGAAAAGGGAGGCTGGGATCGGGCGAAAGGCAAAGCCCTGAAAACATTATTGTCACTACCTAAGTCATCTATGATACAGGCAATTAGACTGGAAACAGATATGATTGCATGGAATACTCAGGCCAAACTGGCGATGGTAAGATTCTGGAAACGCCAATCCCAGGGGGTAGGGGAAAAGGTCTCACATTGGTATAGTGAAGAAATCCGCCACAGTAACCTAAGATGGGCACTAGACGCAAAAAGAAAAATAAAGGAAATAATCGGGAATTTAATAGTGGGAGTAAACCAAAATTCTCTAGATGTAGAGTTCACGAAGAGTGCACTCAGAGTACAAGGAAGGGAGTACTCCAGAAGGCAGGATGTAGGATATCTAAGAAACAAAAAATCAGTGGTAAATATGATAGAATCATGGGAAAACGAGACTGGGTACCCATACTTAGAAACCCTGCCAAATTATGCATTAAGGTGGGAGATACTGAAAATCCGAATTGGCACCTTCCCTTGGCTAATGGAAGGGAGAGTTAAGGCAGAAATGTTATATCCAGATGGTATATGTAAATGTGGCCTGGGAGCCAAGTATGAAATGCTGCACATACTACTTGACTGCTTGACATGTCTAGAAGTGAGAACACGGTTCTTACGACCTTTATTTATAAAATATGGCATAAGACAACGTGTACAAGCGACGAACTTATTGATAGGAATGGAAAATCTGGAAATAGCAATTGCACTTGGGAACTTTCTGAAAAAGGTGAATCGCATAGCACAGGAACAACAAAATAAATCAAATTGAGGAACCTATATTGATAGATACAAGTAAAAGCTAAGTTACGAGGGATTGCAAGCCTATAAGATATCGGATAGTACTGTAATGAGAAACATATCGAAATTGCCTATTTTTAATGTAATATCTTCCAGTTTTATTATGTATAGCATGTGTTTTAAAATTCTTCTTAACATTTTTATGTCTGTGCTACCCATAGAATGCCTTTTATTTTTAAATTTTGTATAACATATAGAAAGCGGCATGGAGAGTAACAGCCTGATTTTATAAATTTTGTATGGTTTTGATATTGATGTGATGCATTTCGATCTAATTGTTTAAAGACCACGGTCGAAATAAACAGAGTTTCGCTCTCTCTCTCTGAGATTGTATTGTAATTGTATTGTAATAGCATTTATATAGCGCTTTCTACCCCTGATGAGGCATCAAAGTGCTTTTTCGGCGAATAGTACGCTACTTTGGGACCCTTAAAGGTTTAGTGTTGAATTAGTATAGTGAAATATGAAAGTAATTAAAGTGATGGATAGGTTAGTCAGTTATTTGGATTCAGAAGGATAGCGGAAGGATAGAAGAGGAAAAAAGGTTTGTATTTATATACCACTTGTTACCCCTGATGGGGTGTTGTTGAAGCTCTTTTTTTGGCGAGTAGCACGCTACTCCGGAAACCCATAAAGGATTGGTGGTGAATTAGTATAGTGAAATATGAAAGTAATTTGAGTGGTGGATATTAGTCAGTTATTTGGAGTGAGAAGGATAGCTTAGGTATAGAAGGGGGAGAAAGGTTTGCATTCATATAGCAATTGTTACAACCAGAAGAGGTGTTAAAGTGCTTTTCTGGCGAGTAGCACAGTACTCCGAAACCCATAAAAGGATTAGTGTTAAAAATTAGTATAGTGAAATATGAAGTAATTTGAATGGTGGATATGTTATTCAGTTATTTGGATAGAGAAGGGTAGTAGCAGGATAGAAGAGGGTAAGAGGTTTGTATTTATATAGCGCATGCTACCCCTGATGGGGTTTAAAGCGCTTTTTTTTTGGTGAGTAGCTCGCTACTTTGGAACCCATAAAGATTAGTGTTGAATTAGTATAGTGAAATATGAAAGTAATTTGAGTGGTGGATATGTTAGTCAGGTTTTTGGATTGAGAAGAATTGGGGAGGGGTCGAAAAGGGATAAGGTTTGCATTTATATAGCGCTTGTAACCCTGATGGGGTGTTGAAGCGCTTTATTGGCGAGTAGCACGCTATTCCGGAACCCATAAAGGATTAGTGTTGAAAATTAGTATAGTGAAATATGAAAGTAGTTTGAGTGGTGGATGTGTTATTCAGTTGGATAGAGAAAGGTAGTGGAGGGATAGAAGAGGGAAAAAGGTTTGCATTCATATAATGCTTGCCTATCTCTGATGAAGAGGTGTTAAAGAGCTTTTTTGGCGAGTAGCACATTACTCTGGGACCCATACAAGATTAGTGATAAATTCGTATAGTGGAATATGAAATTTGAGAAGTGAACCTGTTAGTCTGATATTTTGATTAAAAAGGATAGTGGAGGGATAGGAGAGTGAAGGATTTTGATATATATATATATTTTTAGGTTATTGCAGTAGGAGGAGGATTTTGGATAAGTAAAAAGGGGTTGTGGAGGGGAAGAGTCAGAGGGAAGAGCTTAGAAAGGTTTGTTTTGGGGATCGGCATAGTAAAAGAGGTGTAAGATAATGCAAGGAGGGGTAGAGTAAGGGAGTCTAGAAAGGGTTATTTTGGGGATCATAGTAGTGGTATGGGGTTTGGGATAAACGAGAATGTGGGTGTAGAGGATATATTGATAGATGTATAGGGTGAGAAATAGGGTAGTGCATTGGAAAGAGTAGTAGAAAGAACTTTGAGATGAGTCAGAAAGTTGGGTTAGGAGATATATTGAGAAAAGTGTAGGGTGAGAAATAGGTTAGTGCATTGGATATGCTGAATTAGAAGAACGTGATAAATCCATAAGTACATTTAAAGTTTATAGATGCATAAAGAAGGTAGGTATATGTAGATTAAAGATATTGATAGAGGTACAGGATGAGAAATAGGGTAGTGCATTGGGAATGCTTTTCAGGAGGAGAGTAACAAACACACAGGTCCAAGTACATGGAAGGTACATAGATGCACAATGGAAATAGTACATGCAGACCATAGATGCACCAGATAAAGTCCGGTTGTCGTGTTTTATTGTACTTAAAAAAAATATTACATCATTATTCTACATGTTTATACAAAGAAATACACAAAGATAGGTACATGTTTATTGTAAAAATAAATGATTATATACAGAGGGATATGCTGTAAATTTCTGTTTGCGTGTGGTGCTTATGTGGGGAAGAGCCAATTCTTGAGCCGTTTTCTGAAGATAAGGTGGCTGTCCGTGGATCTTATGTTGGGGGGTAAAGAGTTCCATAGTTTGGCTGCTTTAACAGAGAAGGATGTGCCCCCTATGTTTTATTTCTTGTATCTTGGGATTTTGAGGTGAGGTGCCATTTTGGAGCAGAGGTTCCTTTGTTGATTGTGTTTAGTGATTTTAAATCCGATGAAGAGCAGTCCCATTCCATGTTTTGCTTTGTGGGTGATACAAAGCAGCTTGAACGTGGATCTTCTGGCAGCCGGTAAACAATGCGGGGCTTTCAAGGCAGGTGAGATGTGGTCTCGCGGTTTGATATGCAAGAGTAGTCTGGCAGCCGAGTTCTGAATCTGTTGTAGTCTTTTTATGGTCGTTAAAGGTGATCCGTGGTAGAGGCTATTGGTGTAATCGAGTTTGGACAGAACAAGGAAGATGGTAGCTTGGACCTTGTGTTGATGTCGCAAATGAGGAAAAATTAGTTGCAGCGTTTTTATAGTAGCAAAGCTTGATCTTGCTAGTTTATCCACTTGGGCATTCATCAACAGCTTGGAGCCCATGGTCATTCCGAGGTTTCTTACTTCCTTTTATACTTTAGGTGGTGATACTAGCTCATCAGGCCAGGCGGCAAGCGGGTCATAATGTTTCCAGTCGCCACATAAGAGTATTTCCGTTTTGGAAGCATTCAATTTAAGGTGGCTCCAAGTCATCCACTGATCCACAGCTCTGAGACAACTGAAAATTGGGGAGTTTCCAATATCTTTGTGGCATTCCTGTTGAAGGAGTATTTGTGTGTCATCTGCATAGTTACTGCACGTTAGGTGAAATTGATTGATCAGTACCGGTAATGACTTCATGTAGATGTTGAAAAGCATGGGCGAGATCATAGAGCCTTGAGGGACCCCTGCTTTTTTAGAGTACGGTTTGGATGAGAAAGGTGGGGTATGGATGACATTAGTTCTATTTTGAAGGTGGAACGCGATCCAGTCTAGAGCAGTCCCCTCTATGCCATCTTCATAGTGTCTTTGTTTCGGAGTGTCATGGTCAACTGTGTCAAAGGCAGCCGAGAGGTCCAAGAGGAGAAACGCAGCCACCCCGTTGCGGTCTACCGTGTTCCTCAGGCCATCCCAGTCGGCAAGGAGGGCAGATTCTGTGCCTCTTCCTGGACGGAAACATGTTGGGAAGTCTGAAAATATGTCATTCTCTTCAGTGAATTGTGACATCTGGGCGAACGCTGCTCTTTCTATCAGTTTGCCCAGGAAAGGTCCATTTATAATGTGTCTGTAGTTGACAGGGTTCAGCAGGTCCAAGTTTGTTTTATTCAGTAAAGGGCGTATGTATGACTTTTTGAGTTCTTCTAGAAATATTCCGGTGATTAAGGAATCGTTGATAATTTTTCTTACTGGAGTGGCAGCAGAGGTTGGTAAAAGAATTGTCTTGTAAGTTTGTGGTGGACACGGGTCAGAAGGGCTGCCGGCAGGCCTGCTTGCTTTGACCAGGGCCATAAATTTATTGTGTGAGTAGTGTTGGAAGGAACGGACAGGCTGGGTTAGAGTATTCTTGGATTATTGTTTTGTCAAAAGGTTCACCTGATTCTGATCTTGTCTTCTCCCCAGTTCCTGCTGCTGAAGAAACTGCTTCTATTGCAGTGGCCATGCGGAGGGCGGGCAAATTACTTGACCTCCAGTTAGTGGTCAAAACAAATACTGAGCCGCAACTGCATTTTAATGAGGCACTAACTGCTACGCTCTAGGGGCCTGTGCCAAACCTTGTTCTAGGCCCCAGTCAATCATCAAATTGCAAGGCACCACTGACCTTCCCCTAGTGAACCTGCCTTTTTGTCTCAGTCCCCTTCTTGTGAGATTTTGGTGGTGCAGGCTTCCACCATTCAGACAAACCCAAATGCCATTCAGACTACCCTTCTGGATAGGGAGTCCAAGAGAGTGGAGGCCTTTGGGAAGAGGGTATTTTCTTCCACTTGTTGGACTCTCAGGTCGGTCAGTGCCAGTTGCCTGTTGGGTCGCTATTCCCACTCTCTCTGGGATTCAGTTGCTCAAGTCCTCCAAGGTGTTTTGAAAGACCTTGGCCCTGTCCCAATTCAAGCCATACAGGACAGCTGAAATGTTGTCAAATTTACAACTTGTTGTGGCCTGGACTGGATGTGCCATTGGCACTAATGTTGCCATTCATCTCCATGTTTGGCTCTCGTCAACAGGTTGTTCGTGCGATGTCCAGTCGTCCCTTATGGTTATACCCTTTGACAGGACTCATCTTTTTGGGCACAATGGAGATTCCTCTCTAGGCCGCTTCAAAGAGAGCAGGGCCACAGGGCGTTGCCTGGTTTTATCTGCTTGCCTCACCAGATTCAACAACCATATTGTTCCTTTTTTGGTGTCTATAGATGTACCACATACCGACAGCCACTTCAGCCTCAGAAGGTGCCTAGCAGTTTTGTGGGTGAGGCCATGGCAACCACCGACACCTGCGATTAGCACAGTGTGCCTGTCAGTCTACTGTCTCCCGCAGCTTCACCTGCCAAACCCTTTTAGTGTACCCTTAGTGGACCACAGCCGGCCCAGGAATAACTGATTGGAGGACCATGTGTCCTTCTTACAGCAGGGAGTGCAAGCCTTTATGGCCAAAGGTGCTATTGAGAGGGTGCCTGTGTAGGAAAGTAGTATCTTTCTGGCATAGACATCCTCACTTTTTGCCTGGTGTCAGTGTATTTTAATTGTAGTTCGCTGGGACCCTGCTACCCTGGACGCCAGTGGCAGTGCTCTCTCATCAAAATTTGCTGGTAAGTACTTTATACACCCAATATTTGGCATACTGGGGTACAACTATATGTTCCTAGTATATGGTACTGAGGTACCTAGGGCATTGGTACTTCAGGGGTCTACCAGGGGCTGCAGCATGTACTGTGCCACCCATGAGAGTCCATGCAAGCTGTGTCTGCAGAGCTGCTATCACAGTCTGAGTGAAATGGTGCATGCACCTCACACTTTAGATTTAAGGTTTTCCTTATATTCCTGTCACAGCACTTTAAAACTATAAGTCACCCCTAAGGTAGGCCTTTCAGTCCAAGGGCAGCGTGCATGGTTCTAAGTGTGTGGGTACCCCTGCATGAGCAAAGGTACCCCCACAAACTCCGGGCTCCATTCTCTGGCTTTGTAAATATCGGGCAGTCATTCTGAGGTATGTAGTAGACATTGGCAAGTTGAGATGTCCAACTACATAATTGCTGCCCTGAACCTGGTTGTTTTTGGTATTAAACACTTTAGAATCATGCAGCTATACAGACTCCAGGGTTCATTGCATGATACCATGTACTGCGGGGCTCCTTAGAGGGCCCCCCAATACCTACCTGTGTAGCCTTACAGCCTGCCAGCTCATGCTGTTGCCAATCCCGGATACTCCTCTGCCCCTCTTCTGATAAGTTTAATTCGGGCAGGGTAAGCTGAACAAAGGATTTCCTGTGAAGGAGTGATGTATTTCCTGAAAAAGAGAGGTGTGGCCACCTCTCCTTTAGAATTAGGTAGGCTAGGGGTGCTTCCGAGCACCACCAAACTGTATTGAAGGGAACATTTGGTCCTCTCTTTGCATAAACCAGTTTTGCCCAGTTAAGAGCTCCTGCTCTAGTGCAAAGCTTCACAAAGGACAGGGGAGTGTCTACCCCATCCAGCTCCTCCCTAGGGAGGTGCCCAAAGCTCCTCCAGGTGGCCACGTGAGTCTGCCATTTTGAATTTTGGCCCCTGGGAGCATCTGACTGGTTAGGCCAGCTGAGTAGCATCCTTGACTTGTCCTGATAGGTGTGTCACTGCAGAAAATGTCCTTCCCCATTTTAGTGTTACTTAAGGGCTCCTGTGAGGGTGGGTCCTTAGATTCAGCCTGGACATTGTCAAGATTCAGTAAGACCTGTCTGAAGACTCTTCTGCTGTTAGACACTGGAACTCTGCTGCTGGATCAAGCCAGGTCCAAAAACAAGAGTGCTCTTTGGTGGGAAGATTCTTGCTGCAACTTCGTCTCTGTGCTCTTCTAAGTTTCTGTAACTCAGTGGCCATGCATTCTCCGAGACAGCAAGGACTGCATGCATCCAAGCAAGAAGGAATCTCTATTGCAGTGAAGGATTCACTTCCCTGATTCCCCAGGCACCTCAATGTCGACGACCGGTTTGCTGATCCTGCTGTCCCACTGGCCTCCCCCGGCAATGCAACTCAGGTGGCGGTTTATTGGTTTCCCAGAGGCCTGACCAGTCTGCCCTTCAACTTGGGAGACTGTAATCCCTCTCCAACCGACTTAAACTACATTCCCATGTACTGTGTCTGTCTGCTGTTTCCAAGGCTTGTTGACTCCCCTCACTGAAGATCTTCAAGCTCCAAGAAGCCCTAGACTCAAGCATTACACTGCCCCAAGAACGACGTCCTGCCTGCATCCTCTACACGATGGGGCTCTATCTTCTGTGTGCTGCTGAGGCTTCCCTGGGACTCTCTGTGTCTTTACCAGACGTTTTAGCAGCATGAAACTGCAGCTAAAACGGCGACAATGGGCTTGATAATATGAGTTATTGAATTCCAATAGAAGCCCATGTTAGATGTCCTGCACATCTAACCAGGGCTTCTATTGGAATTCTATAACGCATATTCGCAAGCCCATTATCGCTGTTTAAGCGGTAGTTTCATGCCGCTAAAACAGCGATAATTTTAACGAGCTTCTTGCTAATATGCCCCGTAGTTCTTAGTGTTGTGATAATAAATAGTAAAGTATTTTTATAAACACTTGTGGGGTTCTTTCTTGTGTGAAGGCTTACTGACTGACTATTGTGGTAAATGCACCCGCTTTACACCCTCCTGGATAAGCCTTAGCTGCTTTTCACTGCTATCCCTTAAGAGTTTTGGTTATCAGGGTCCTAAACACTATCACTAAGGGTTGCCTGGACTCAGTGCACAGTTCCTCACCATAGGTGGGCACTATATACTAAGCCAGCCTCCTATCGCCTGCATCAGAAACAGGGTGTGGTGGTTATTCCTGCTACTTTCTGGTGCCGAAGAAGGAGGGAGTCCTTTGTCCTATTGTAGACCTGTGCCCTCTCAATGTCTTTCTCCAGAAGGACAAATTCAAAATGCTTATCCTGACCCAAGTCTTGTTTGCCCTCAACCCTGGAGACTAGAGGATGGTGTTTAATCTACAGGAGTCCTAGTTTCATAGACCCGTCCTGCAGGCCCTTTGGCGCTACCTGCAGTGCATTGTGGGACAGCAGCATTTTCTCTTTGGTGTGCTCCCCTTTGGTCTCACTAATGCCCCTTGGAGGTTTTTGAAAGTGATGGCGGCAGTAGCAGCACACCTTCGGGGGTCAATGATCCCAGTCTTACTATAACTCGATAACTTATTGTTTAAGGCAAGCTCACCCAAAGCTGTCATCAATCACCTCAAGATAACGGTAAACCTCCTGTCATCTTTGAGATATACTATCAACGTGTTGGAGTTGCACCTGACTCCTCAGACACTCCCCTTCATGGTATCCATTCTGGACATTGTTCAGTTTAATGCCTTTCTTCTTTCTCTGCAGTGGGATCTGAATCTCAGTGGGCTCTGTACCAAGGGGACCTCTGCGACCACATCCAGAGTCAGATGAGACTGCAAAAGATATGCAGTGGCGGTTACTAGACAGCATTTGGGTCAGCAGCAGACCCCTCTCCCTACCCCACCCAGAGCTGACAGTGGTGACTGATGCGTCACTTCTGGGCTGGAGTGGCCACGTGGAAGAGGTGGTGTCTTGATTCAATTTCAACCTTCTGGAGCTGAAGGCCATCCGCATGACATTGAAACCCTCCTTTCATGATAAAAGGGGAGACTGGTACAGGTGTTTATGGACAACACTACTGTCATGTGGTATTACAACACAAAGGGTGTGGTGGGCGTCATGGGCATTGTGGCAGGAGGCGCGACGCCTCTGGAAATGTCTGGACCACTAAGTAATTTTCCCGTTGGTGAAGCACTTGGCAAGATCTTTAAATGCTAGAGACGACTAACTCAGCTGTCGACACCTATGGGATCATGAGTGGCAGTTACACTTAGAAGTGTCGCAAGGTCTGCTCCATCAATGTGGAGTCCTCAGCTACCTCTCCTTGTCACTGCCGAGAATGCGCACTGTCAGCAGTTCTGTGCACTGGAGTTTCCAAGGTGTTCTTCACTAGGAAAAGCTTGGTGGGACTCAGGACTCCTGTATGCCTTTCCACTAATATCTCTTTTGCCCCAAGTTCAGAAGAAGGTGAGGACCTACTAAGGCCAGTTCTTCCTAGTGGCCTCGGATTGAGCACTTAGAGTATGGTATCTAGAGCTATTGGGTTTGAGCTTCGCCTGACCCTTCCTCCGAAGGCAACTGATTTAATCTGGGCAGCCAGGCAACCCTCGCCGAAGACAGTAAACATCTGTTGTTGGGACAAATTTGTGGTTTGGTGCAGCACATGGCAAATGGACTCCCTCCAGGCAATGTTATTAGATTTTGTTGTTTCTGTTATGTATAGCTTGGCAAGGCTTTGTTCTAGGCATGGTTAAAGGGTACCTTTCAGCTCTTTCAGCCTTTTTATGGTTTCCGGACCGACCCTGATTATATCAGTCACCTATTATAATGCGTTTTTGAAAGTTTACAGTATCTGTAGTTCCCTCTCCTTTAACTTTGACACAGTGGGACCTTCATTTGGTCCTCACATATTTGATGTGCACACTCTTTATCCAATTCACAGTTGTCTCTTGCAGCTTTTCAACCTCAAGACAGTGTTTCTCGTCACCATAACATCAGTGCAGCGCATGAATGGGCTTCAGGCTTTCTGTGCTAACCTGCCATTAACCACTTTCTTCACTGACAGACTGGTTTTGGGGGTGCGAGCATCCACCTTACCTCAAGTTGTGATGTAGTTTCATGACGGTCAACATATCACCCTACTGGTGTTCTTTTCTCCATCTCTTCCCTCTAAGGATGAGGAGAGAGTCCACCATTTGGGCACCAACAGAGCACTGAGCTTTTATATTGATCCTACCAGAGTACACTGGTTGGACAATCTCCTCTTTGTGAGGTTCAAAGTAGCGAAAAAAGGTTAGGGTGTGCAGAAAAGGACCTTCTCCTGCCATATTGTTCTCTGCATTATGTTCTGCTACGTATTGGCCACAAAGAAGCCTCTGGAAGGACTGAAAGCTCATTCCATCAGGACAAAGCTGCTACCAGTGCAAATGGAGTCCCTGTCCTTAACATCTGCCAGGTTGCTATATAGGTGTCACTGGATTTGTTGAAAAGCACTACTGTCTGGATAGCTAGGTTCGCTGAGAGGGGCATTTTGCTCGCTTAGTCCTTCAGGACTTCCTGGATCTGAAAGAAACAATTAGTATTAGATTCCTTACCTTAGAATTACCCCCAGGCATCAGACTGGATCCGGAAAGTTTTTCGTCAGCAGTACCCATGCACGTCAAAAGGTGGCGTCAGTCGGCTCTGCGTTCGCCGTTGGAGTCATGGTCGCCGGGATGATGTCGCGGTAGCTACTTAGATGCCCCTGCAGTGCGCTGACATCAGTTCTTTCTTTTTTTGCGCCAGCCAGCGCAGATCTGGGGAAAACGGTACCTCCAGTCACCTTTTTGACTGACTTTTTCTTTACTTTTGTCGACATCGTTTTGCTGAGTCTTCGACTCCTGATGCATGAGGGATGCTCGGCTTCAAGGCTTGCGGTTCCTGTAACCGACTGATGTTGGTGACGGATCGGCACCGCATGTGCCTGTTTTGCCTGGAGCGCGACCACGACCCCAAGTCGTGCTCTGACTGCCAGACCATGAATCCGAAGTCTTTGTGGGAGCGGTCCTGAAAGCTTCTCGAGGCCCGGCAGATGGCTCTGCGTCGTTTGAGGTCCCATTCAGGTGGGAGTGTGAGGGACCGCGGTCGCGGAGCCACCACCATCATTCTTCGTCCAAGTCTTCGCACTCGGAGTCAGGTAAGTTGAAGGACAAGAAGAATTCGAAGTAGCATTGTCGCTCTTCGACTTCTCCCTGTCCGTCGGCCAACGCGAAGGGAGGTGCGGGTGGTGCCCCTCCCACTGCTCCATGATGGGAGCCTGAGGGGTTGACTCTGGCGTCCCCCCCCCCCCTTTCTCGGGACCCCGAGCGACCTCTGCCCAGCTTCGTCACTTTTACGAAGCGATGCATGCCATTTTTGGGCAGCCCAACCCCGCTGGCGCGCCTTCAGGCCTGTGGACTTGGCTGGGGACCCTGAGCCTTTGATGCCGGCGGCTTCGGCCCCAGCACCACAGGGTCCCCTTGGATCCAGGCGTAGATCCGGATCGGCACTAGTCAACCTTGTAACACTTCCACCGGCGCCGATTCCAGCGGCACCACGTCCACAACCGGCATCAGCTGTGTCCCCAGCCAACATCGACCCCAGCCTCCACCTCGATGTAGACACGGAGCCGGACTGACGTCGACTGATGCCGGATCCGGCACCGGCACCGGCGGGTACTTTTGTGCCCTTGTTCTATCTTGGCTCTTTTAGCCCCGATTGGCAGCCAGAAGAGGGTGAGGAGAACTGGGAGGGGTCTGGAGACCCTCTGACGGACCAGTTAGGATATGAACCGGACTGGCGAGAGGAACTTGGGGAAGCTAGTGGTCTGGATACCTCACCAGACCTTGACATGTTGTCTCCTCCTACAATGGCTATGGAGGAGGGAGAGTCTTATGCTGTGGTGTTGCATAGGGCGGCAGAGGCTCTTCACCTCGGGCTACCTACGGTGGCAGTCAGGACTAACCTCCTGACAGAAATGCTTCAACTAGCACCGAGCTCTTCAGAGCCCCTGCTTCCGTTTAATGAAGCCCTCACTGACATCCTTCTGGGCACCTTATCCAGTCCCAAAACTGGACTCCTGTGGATAGGATGATTGCCCGACGCCACCGACCGGCTCCGGGCAACCCATCTTTCCTCTCCCAACACCCCACCCCTGAGAGCTTGGTGGTCCAAGCCTCTACCTCTAAGGGTGCATTCCCTAATGCTCCACCTGATAGGGAATCCAAAAAGCTGGATCATCTTGGGAAGAAGAGGTTTTCTTCCTCCAGCTTGGGACTGCGGTCGGTAAACACTGCATGTCTGTTGGGCCGTTACACCCACTCCGTGTGGGATATGTTTGCACAAGTGCTGCCTCAGTGCCCGGAGGAGGCCTGGGCTGTTCTCTCCAGTGCAGTTGCCGAAGGTAGAAACGCATCAAAGTTTACCATTCACTGTGGGCTGGATACCCATGACTCACTATTCAGAACGATTTCCACGTCAGTAGCCCTTCGATGCTAAGCCTGGTTGAGGTTGACTGGTTTTCCGGTGATGTCCAATCCACCCTTATTGACATGCCCTTTGATGACAACACGCTGGAGCGCTTTAAGGACTCTCGGGCAACGTCCGAGTCCTTGGGCCTCCCCACCACTTGCACTGCGCAGTCTGCTTTTCTCCCCTTTTGTGGCTACAGCGGGTGTGCCCCACCACATCCCACTCTTGGCCACAGGCCGGTAGAAGCTGTTCAGCCCCTGCACAGGCAGGGGCTTGGGAACCACCGTCGTGGTTCTGGGGGCCAGCAACGGGCCAGTCCACCACTACCCCCTCTGCAGCAGCCTCCAAACCCTCCTAGTCCGACCTTCCAAGGCCAGCAATCGCCAGTGGGCGGCAGGATCCGTCATCACCTCCCCCACTGGTGCACCATCACGTTGGACAGGTGGGCTTTGCAAATAGTCCGAAGGGGCTACTCCCTCCCCTTCGAGACAACCCCCCATCCATGCCACCTTTGTACCATCGCAAGTCGGAGAATCATCTGGCCCTTCTGAAACAGGAAGTTATGGCTCTCTTGTCCAAGGGAGCCATCGAGCGAGTTCATGCCCCAGAAGTAGGTTGTGGTTGCTACTCCCACTACTTTCTGGTGCCCAAGAAGGAGAAAGGCCTGCGTCCAATCTTGGATCTCAGGAACGTTAACCACTTTCTCCGGAAGGAGAAGTTCAAAATGTTGACGATATCTTAGATCCTGTCTGCCCTCGATCCTGGAGACGGGATGGTAGCGTTGGACTTGCAGGACACCTATTTTCACATCTCTGTCCTGCTGGCCCACTGCCGTTACCTATGGTTCACGGTAGGCCACAAGCATTTTCAGTTTACCGTGCTCCCCTTTGGCCATAACAGCGTCACTCGGGTGTTCATAAAGTTATGGTGGTGGTCGCAGCTCATCTGCGCAGATCAGGGGTTCCAGCTTTCCCCTATCTCTGCGATTGGCTGTTGAAGGTGAGCTCGCCCCAGGCTGTCGTCTCCCACCTCCAGGCTACGGCCGACATCCTGCATTCACTAGGGTTCTCCATCAATGTGTCGAAGTCGCACCTGACTCCCTCTCAGAAGCTCCTATTCATCAGAGTGGTCTGGACACTACGCAGTTTCGGGTCTATCCTCCTGAACAGAGAGTTCGGGTTATTCGGGCTATGATTCTGATCTTTCAGCCTCCAGCCTCCATCCCGGGTTTCGGTCAAGATGACCCTCCGGCTACTGGGCCTGATGGCCCCCTGCATCCTGGTGGTGGATCATGCCAGATGGCATATGCTGGCTGTGCAGTGGGACCTGAAGTTCCAGTGGGCACAAAATCAGGGGAACCTGTCCGATTGCACCCAGATCTCGGAGGGCTTGCATACCACTTGCACTGGTTTCTAACAAACCAGGATTATGTCTACGGCAAATCTCTCTCCCTTTACCAACCAGAGTTCACAGTGGTGACCGATGCATCACTTCTGGGAGGATGTATGCCGTTAGAACGTGCGCGTTACCACGACCTACTATTACAACGCGGTCGTAACAACGAAAGTTGTTACCACGCATTGCGCTGGGGGGGCGCAAAATTAAATAATTTAATTTACTATTCCAACACCAGTCCCCGTGGATAGTAGGGAAGGTGTTGGGATAGTAAATTAAATCATTTCCTATCCTTGAGCGCCCCCCAGCGCAATGCGTGGTAACAACTTTCGTTGTTACGACCGCGTTGTAATGGTAGGTCGAGGTAACGCGCGCGTTGTAAGCGTAGCATACCCTTCTGGGATGGAGAGGCCACATGTGGGAGGCGCAGATCAGAGTCCAGGCTCCACATCAACCTTCTGGAGCTTCGGGCGTTTCGTCTTGCACTTAAAGCATTCCTTTCCTCTGTCTGGGGAAGAGTACTGAAGGTGTTCACGGACAACACCACCGCCAATTGGTACAGCAACTGGTTCCTATGTTAAGAGGCTCTCCGTCTCTGGACATGGCTGGAACATCAGGGCATATCTCTGGTGGTTCAACACCAGGCAGGTTCACTGAAGCCAGGGTGGACGAACTCAGCCGCAGGTGCATGATGGATCACAAATGGTGTCTTCACTCAGAGGTGGTGCAAGGTCTCTTTCAACAGTGGGGAGAGCCGTGGTTAGATCTATTCACCACCGAATAAAGCACGCAATGTCAGCAATTCTGCGCATTGGAATTTCCAAGGCAGCACTCGCTCGACAACGCTTTTCATCACGAGTGGAGTAACAGTCTTTTATACGCCTTTCTGCCTATACCACTTCTGCCCAGAGTGCTAAAGAAGATCAAGCGCGACCTGGCCCAAGTAATTCTTGTGGCCCTGGATTGGGCATGAAGAGTCTGGTATCCTGAGCTATTGCACAAGGCCATCGATCCTCCGATCCAACTGCCTCTTCTGGAGGATCTTGTCGCAGCAGCAGGGGACGGTCCTCCACCCAAACCTGTCGCGCCTCCACCTCCTTGCATGGAGATTGAGCGGCGACAGTTGACAGCTTTTGGCCTTCCTCCCGAAGTCTGTGATGTTATCTTGGCAGCCAGGCATCCCTCTACTAAGACGGTATATGCCTACAGATGAAACAAATTTGTGGCATGGTGCACAGCAAAGGCTGTGGATCCCCTTTCCACCCTTCTTTCACAAGGTTTTCTTGTTCCCTCTTTCTTTGGCCCAGCAGGGCTCTGCTCTGGGCACTCTAAAAGGCTATCTCTAGGACATTTCAGCCTGATCAGCCTTCTCTTTTCAAGTCCCCTATTGTAAATCGCTTCCTTAAGGGAATTACCTATCTTTTTCCTCCTGTTCCCTTCGTATGCCTGATTGAGACTTAAATTTGGTTCTTACATATCTTATGTGCGCTCCCTTTGAGCCGCTACGTAACTGTCCTATTAGGCTTATGACTTTGAAAACTGCCTTTCTGGTGGCCATCACCTCTGCGCGCAGGGTGAGTGAGCTCCAAGCTCTTTCTTATAAACCTCCTTTTCTGACTTCATCCGGACAAGGTTGTCCTTCTAACTCGTCCTTCCTTCCTTCCCAAAGTGTTTATTCCTTTCCATATTGGACAGACCATCACTTTGCCCACTTTCTTTCCATCCTTCCAAAGAAGAAGAGAGGCTCCACCGTCTGGATCCAAAACTTACGCTTTCCTTTTACTTGGATCACACAAAACAATTCCAAGTTGATGACCAGCTCTTTGTTGACTACATGGGTGCCAAAAAAGGTTGGGCAGTGCACAAACGGACCATATCTAGATGGGTCGCTTTGTGCATCAAAGCTTGTTATTCCTTGGCAAAGAAGGATCCGCCAGTGGGGTTGCGCGCCCATTCCACCAGTGCGAAGGCAGCTACCATTGCTTCGGGACATGGAGTCCCCCTTAATGACATCTGTCAGGCTGCTAGGTGGGCATTGCTGCATATGTTCACAAGACACTACTTCCTGGACAGCCAAGTCCGGAGAGACAGTTTCTTTGGCCGTTCTATTCTCCAGGACTTTCTGGTGTGAACTTGGTTCTCAGACCCACCTCAGGCGTTGGTGTTGCTGTGGTATCTTTTCTAAGGTAAGGAATCTATAACAAATTGTCTCTTTCAGATGAACAAGTTACTTACCTTTGGTAACAATATATCAATAAGAAACATAGGTTAGTGATAGATTCCTTACCGCCCCACCCATCCTCTGCGTTCTGCCAACTGAATTCTAGGGTTAAGGATTTCCTTTCAGGGCCCCAGTTTTGTGCACCATTCTTGAATGGCTCAGCGCTTCTGGCATGGAAAGTCGTGTACAGAACTGACGTCAGCGCACAAGGGCGTTGTCTAAGTAGCTACCGCAACGTCATCCCTGCAACCACAATGCCAACGACGAACGCGGAGCCGACCAACGCCACCTTTCGACTCGCAGGGGTACTGCTGACGAAAAACTTTCCAGATCTAGTCTGGTGCCTGGGGGTAATTCTAAGGTAAGGAATCTATAACTCATCTATGTTTCTTACAGATATATCATTACCGAAGGTAAGTAACTTGTTTGTCAGGTCCATTGTGATGGACACTTTGCCAGTTCGGTCCTTCAGGACTTGTTGGTCTGAGCTAGTTAGCAGTCCCACCTCCAGGAACATATTACTTTGGTATCTATTCTAAGGTAAGGAATGTGCAGCTAGATGTCAATCAGATGAACAAGTTACTTACCTTCAGTAAAGCCTTTTTTAGTAAAGAGATTATCTAGCCACAGATCCCTTACCAATTCTCTTATCCTCACCGTTCTGCGAACTGGAATTTCTGCCTCGAAAAGGTTCTTGTAGCCATTAGAATCTGCACACTGCTATCTGATAAATTCTTCTAGCCGCAGATTCTTGACCTTTGAATTTCCCCACACATCAGACTGGATCCGGAATATTTTTCGTGAGTAGGAGCTGTGCTCACCCGTAGGTGACATCGATTGGCTTTGCATGCTCTGTCTGCACCAAATGTGACCTCATGGTACCCATATAGGTGCCACCTAGGCATGCTGACGTCAGTTCTTTTCGTTCCTTGCTAGCCAGCACTGATCTGGAGAAGAGCTAGCCCTCAGTCATTTTTTGACTGGATTTATTTGATGTTTTGTTGAGTGTTTGTGAGGTTTTTCCTCCTGGTGTAATTAGGATGTCATGTCTGAAAACAGGATTAAAGCCCTGCTCAGCCTGTCATCGATCAATGTCGATGTCAGTGACAGACCCGCACCTTGTTTGTCTGTGGTGTTTAGAGTTCGACCACAACCCAAAGTCCTGCTCCAATTGACGCACCATGAATCCCTAAAGCTAATGGCATCCCAGCGTGCGACTCTGTACAAATTGAGATCCCACTCAAGTGGAAATTCTTGGGAGTGATTGTGGAGCCCTAAGTCATCATCGTCCCACTCAAAGTCTTCGGGACACTCGGATAAGTTGAAGCATAGGAAGAAGTGAAGTGGTCTTCGATTTCTCCTCATCCATCGGCCAATAAGACAAGAGAGCATCGGCATACGATGCCTGCTTTCTCTGAGCCTGTACCTGGGCGGACTCAGTGCCTCCACAATTTTCCGGGAGCCGGAGCGACCCCAACCCAACTTAAAGAATTTTATAACGCCATGTGCCTCATACTCTCGGCACCCCTTACCCCTCAGTGCACGTTCGGGCTCCTCAGGTCAGAGGGGACTCCATCTTGTTCCACGCCCATGGCTCCGACCCCAGTTCGAGTGGACCCCATGGATCCATCCCCGGATCCAGACCGATGCCGGTCGTACCATCTCAACCCCTCCCGGTGCCGGTCACGAAGCTCCTGGCGCTGGCAGTGCCATCTCCATTGTCATTCCCAACTCCGACATGGAGCTGAAGGGGCACTGAACGGTATTCAAAGGTAAGGAAACTGTGGCTAGATATAGTCTCTAGTAGATAAGGCGTTACCGAAGGTAATTAACTTGTTCAATTCAGCCTTTTGCCGTCGGCTCCATGCTTCTGGCAGGGAAATAGTCACGAAAGAAACCCACGTTAGCAACCTGGGTCAATCAATCAATCAATCAGTACACTTGTAAAGCACGCTACTCACCCGTGAGGGTCTCAAGGCGCTGGGGGGAAGTGCTGCTACTGCTCGAAGAGCCAGGTCTTGAGGTGTTTCCTGAATGTGAGGTGGTCCTGGGTCAGATGTAGGTGGGCGTGGAGGGAGTTCCACGTCTTGGCCGCCAAGTAGGAGAATGACCTTCCTCCGGTGGTGGTTCTGCCGATCCGTGGGACGGTGGCGAGGGCGAGGCTGGCGGAGCGGAGTGTAGAAAGTGAGGCGGTTGTTGAGGTATTCTGGCCTGTGTCGTGGAGCGCTTTGTGTGCGTGGATGAGGAGCCTGAACAAGATCCTTTTGCTGACGGGGAGCCAGTGCAGGTCTCTCAGGTGGGCTGATATGTGACTGTGGCGGGGGATGTCAAGAATGAGTCGTCCGGATGTGTTCTGTATATATTGGAGTCTTTTCTGAAGTTTGATTGTGGTTCCTGCATATAGGGCGTTCCCGTAGTCAAGTCGGTTTGGTGACGAGGGCCTGGGTCACCGTCTTTCTAGTTTCGGTAGGGATCCACCGGAAGATCTTATGGAGCATGCGCAGCGTGTTGAAGCATGAAAATGAGATGGCGTTGACTTGCTTGGTCATCGTGAGAGAGGAGTCCAGGATGAATCCTAGGTTGCGAGCGTGGTCAGTGGGTGTTGTGCTGTGCCTAGTTCTGTGGGCCACCAGGAGTCATCCCAGGCAGATGGGGATGGTCCGAGGATGAGGACCTCCGTCTTGTCTGAGTTCAGTTTCAGACGGCTGAGTTTCATCCATTCCGCGACGTTTTTCATTCCTTCCTGGAGGTTGAGTTTGGCGGTGGCTGGGTCTTTGGTGAGGGAGAGTATCAGCTGGGTGTCGTTGGCATATGAGATGATATTGAGGTGGTGTTTGCATGCGATGGTGGCGTGGGGGCTCATGTAGATATTGAAGAGGGTTGGGCTGAGTGATGAGCCTTGGGGTACGCCGCAGATGATCTCGGTGGCATCAGAGCGGAAGGGAGGGAGGCAGACTCGCTGGGTTCTGTCGGAGAGGAAAGAGGTGATCCAGTCCAGGGCGTTGTGGAGGCGGGTTATAAGGGTTCAATGGCAGACTGTATCAAAGGCGGCTGAGAGGTCTAGGAGAATGAGGGCAGTGGTTTCTCCATTGTCGAGTAGGGTCCTGATGTCGTCGGTGGCTGCGATGAGGGCGGTCTCGGTGCTGTGGTTGACTCGAAATCCGGACTGGGATGGGTCGAGGGACCCATTGGCTTCGAGGAATGCGGTCAGCTGCTTATTGACGATCTTCTCGATCACTTTCGCCGGGATGGGAAGAAGAGAAATGGGGCGGAAGTTTTTGAGGTCTTTGGGGTCCGCTGTGGGTTTCTCCAGTAGGGCGTTGATCTCTGCATGCTTCCAGCTCTCTGGGAAGGTGGCGGACGCGAGGGTGTTTATGACGTTCCGTAGGTGGGGGGCGATGATGGTGTTGGCTTTGTTGAAGATGTGGTGAGGGCCTGGGTCGGAAGGAGAGCCGGAGTGGATGGTGTTCATAGCGTGGGCGGTGTCTTCGGTGCTGAAGGGGGTCCAAGCGCTCAGGGTGGTTGTAGGGGGCGTATGTTCGGTGGCTGGGGGCGGAGTCTGGGCACCGAAGCTGTTGTGGATGTTGGCGATCTTGCGGTGGAAGAACGTGGCGAGGGAGTTGCAGAGGTCTTGTGATGGTGTGATGTCGTTGCTGTTGGCGTTCGGGATTGGAGAGCTCTTTTATGATGCTGAAGAGTTCCTTGCTGTTGTGTTTGTTGTTTGAAAGATGTCTTTTTGGTGGTGCCGATTAACTGGTGGTCTTTGCGGGTGACGTTCTTGAGGGCAGTCGTGTTTTCTGTCGTCTGTTCGAGGGAGCTGCAGGATTTCTTTGGTTCTTTGAGGTCGTCAGTGAACCATGTTGTTTTCTTGTTGCCCGGCTTGCCTGGAGGGTTCTTCAGTGTTGCAAGGGCGTCGGCGCAGTTGACTATCCACTGTGTAAGGTTGCGGGCTGCGTTGTCGGTGTCCATGGTGGTGATGGGTGGGTTCTGGCTCAGTGATGTGGTTAGCTGGTCTGCAGGGATTTTGTTCCAGCATCTAAGGGGGATCTGTTGTGGGTGGTGGTGTGATGTGGTCTTCTTGAAGGTGAAGTGGATGCAGCGGTTATCGGTCCAGTGTAGTCCGGTGGAGTGGCTGGAGGCAACGTGGCTGCTGGCAGAGAAGACGGGGTCGAGAGTGTGGCTGGCGTAGTGGGTGGGGGTGTTCACCAATTGCTTGAGTCCAAGGTTGGCGAGGTTGGCGAGCAGGGTGGTGGTGTTGTTGTCACTATTTGTCTCCAGGTGGAAGTTCAGGTCCCCTAGGAGGATGTAGCCTGATGAGGCGAGGGCGTGTGGGCTGATGAAGTCGGTGATGGCTTCACTGAATTGTGTGCGTGGGCCCGGGGGTCGGTGTGGATCTGGAAATGTAGGTGTTCGGCGATGGTGAGGACATCTTCGGAGTTGGTTGTGACGTTGATGGTGATCCTGTAGATCAGTGTTTCCCAAACTGTGGTCCGCGGACCCCCAGGGGTCCGTGACACATTCCCAGGGGGTCCGCAGGCAACAGATTTAAAAGCACTGCAAAGTTCATTCTATAATTAGCAGCTTTCAGGCAACAATAAATGTGTCAAGACAATACAATTAATGTGCCTGCTGGAGAGAGATGAGAGTTTTGTCCAGTGACAGCTGTGAGTTATGTAATGTAGCACAGAGGGTTAATATGCCTACTGCAAAGAACGTGTACCATGCATTTCTAAAAACAGTATTTTATGTGCATAGGTGAGTGGGTTACTGCTTTTGTCACAGAGATTCTTTTGATACTGTGCAGTTCATAAGCAACAACCGTAATCTAGCACAGTGACCTGTAAACTTTCATCAAAGAGCTGCTTGCAAACAGCATGGTACCAGTTAGTATCTTATGTTTTTCCCAGGCTTTCATTATCCTGATGCTGCTATAAAGGTTTACTTGCGTGGAAATACATTGTTATTATTAAAGTCAATGATAACCAATGTGTTATTTTCTGAACCCCAAGTTTGTGCTTCTCCAGACCAAGCACTCTTTAAAAATGCCCACCTGAATGAATAACATGTGAATCCTACACCTTGTAGTCCCCTTTGCCTTATGTAACATTTCGTTTACTCTGATTTACATGTATGATGCATTGTCTCTATATGTGTGTGATGTAAAGTGCTCCGACAGCCTACAATTGGTACGTGAGATGCTATAAAACAAATAAAATACATGTGACAACTGGGGCTATGGAGAGATGAGAGGCGCTGTTGGAGGGTGATAATAAGGGAACCATTAAAGAACCCCAACAACGATTGTTGTATCCTGCTGCACAGCAAGGACTTCATTTGCTATTCGTTAACCCGTTGCCTGCGCCGAAAATTCTGCGCTAGTGCGGAACGTTCCATTGAGTTAATGAGATAGGAACGCTCAGCGGACGTGCGCAGCACTGGCGAGGTAGTGCACGCGACGACCGCTGAACGTTCCCCGCACTTAAGGGGTTAAAAGCTAATACAACTCAATATATAATAATAAATGTGTTGTAGACTGCACCATTGTTTCCTAAATTTCTTAGGGGGAGCCCCTCCCAAAGCCCCTTTCTAGTAGTCAGGCGCACTCACTGCACTTGTAGTGCACTGTATGGGGACTGGTCTGAAAACATTTGTGAGGGCTGCTTTGGGTTTCCAGTCTGGCCCTGGCAGGAGCAGGAGCCTCGTACTGCGAAATGAAACCAACCATTTAAAAGTTAGTCACAGAGATGCAGCATCAACCTTCCCATTAAATTGTTTTGTTTTTTTGCAAATTCAATATAAAATAGTAAGGGGGTTACATATTTGCAACTGAAGTGGTGAGGTGTGTCGTTAGCCTCCTTGGCTCCGCCACTTCAGAAACGCAGAACAGCACCATATTTCCAAGAATATGGTACAGCCCTGCGTTTCCTCCTGTGCTGGTGCTACACTTAGCAGTGTAGCGGCAACGCAGGTACGCTTGCACCATAGTGCAAGGGTGTCTGAGTGCAGGGGAAGATTGTTTATGTACAGGAAGGCCCCCCTTCCTGCACATAAACAATCTTGAAATTCAGTTTTGTCACTTCTATGTGTGCTGCTTAATGCAGTACACATAGAAGTTACAAAATGCAATTTTTTTTAAGAATGTTTATGTGCAGGAAGGATCACCTTCCTGGACATACACAATCCAACTCGTTTTGCTTTTTCCATGTGTGCTGCCTTGTGCAGCACACATGCAAAAAGCAAAACGAGGAGAAATAAAGCATTTCTCCAGGTTTAGACAAGGTAAGACCTGGTTTACCCTGGTCTTATTTTTGGTGCTGCCTCCTATTTATGCTGCCCTTATAAATAGGGGGCAGCATCAAAATCAATGGGTGTTGCGTTGGAACGCCCATCGCCACACCCACTGCCCACCCCTTTCACGCTAAGCATTGCGTGAAAAGGGGCATTATTTACAAATCAGTGTTAAGCCATGTTAAGTGGCTAAACAGTGCCTTGTAAATAAGGCGAAACACCTATTGCCACGGGATCGTCACAAAAAGTGACGTTCCCATGGCTTGTAGGGGCTTGTATATATGCTTGTATATATGCCCCTAAAACCCTTAGTGATTTGAATATTTGTTTTGTGTGCACATGTGTGTTTATTTTTTTTCCGAATTACTGTTTTAATGTTTGAAATTTAAATCATACGAATTGCTTGGGGGTCCCCAGCTTCCAGTGGTGACTCAAAGGGGGTCCTCAGGAGTCAAAAGTTTGGGAACCACTGCTGTAGATGATGGCGATTACTCCTCCGGGTTGGTTGATGCGGTCCTTTCGGGTGATCTTGTAGCCCTCCGGGATGGCTATGGTGATGTCGGGGGCTGAGGAGGCGTTCATCCAGGTTTCTGTGAGGAAGGTGATGTCTGATGCTGTTGTGTCGAGGAGGTCCCAGAGTTCGATGGCATGCTTATGGACGGAGCGGGTGTTGAGCAGGATGCACTTGAGTTGGTTGTTGTTGGTGCCTGGCCTGGGTGGTGGGACGTAGGTTCGGACGCAGGTGAATTTGCTTGTTTAGCAGGAGAAGGGTCCGTGGGTGCGCTTTGGGGTGGCTTGGTAGCAGGCGGCTGGTCGGCCGGTGTTGAGTGTGTGGAGGATCGTGGTGTCAAATCTCAGTCGGGTTACTTGGTTTCAGCAGGGGCCAGGGTTTCTGGCGCTGGGCCCGGTCCAGGCAAGGACGGGCGCAGACGGGCTTGCCTTTGGCGCGCCATTATGACAACTGGAAAAATGTCTGACATATATCTGCCAATTATATCATAGGCATCTATGTTCTAAACATACACTGCATCCGACTGTTCACAAAATATGTGTACCAAAGGAAAAGAAGATTTAAATGTTTTTCATTTTTTTCTTCATAATGTACATATTATACATCCTTACCCAAAGTGCTCTCTTGGAACTTTGGTTGCAGGTGTTAGTGAAGATGTTTTTTACAAGAATTGGGGAAGTATAAAGTATATATTTGAATGTCCGTTTTGTATTGGTTTATGAGCAATGCGCATGATTAAAATATTTATGACTGTTAAAAACATAGGGTTATAAAAGCTTTGGAACTAGAAAGGTAAAATGTTAGTGAGGAATTGCAATGGGCACTGAATGAAAATGAGGCAGGAGAAACGGGTAAAAGACACAGGCAAATAAAAGGAAATTATGGGAAAAAAACAAGTTAAATTATAAAAGGAACAAAAGTGAAAAAAAGATAGAGCCAAAATGTGAAACAAGATGAAAAACAGACAACAAGTAGAAACACAGCATATGAAATATAAACATATATAGACTTGGCTTGCAGCTACCTGTGTTTTTTCAGAGGCATGACTTTGTTTTTCTCACATCCTCTCTTTTCTTCCAGGGAATGTGGTTAATGGAACCATTGCGAGACAAATGGTGGATATGCTGGTGGAGTCCTCCAGTAATGTCGAGATGATCCTTAAGTTCTTTGATATGTTTCTGAAACTGAAGGATATTGTGGCTTCTGATGCTTTTCGCGACTATGTCACTGACCCCAGGGGCCTCATTTCCAAGAAGGATTTCCAGAAGGCCATGGACAGCCAGAAGCAGTACTCACCTTCTGAGATTCAATTTCTTCTGTCGTGCTCCGAGGCAGATGAAAATGAGATGATCAACTATGAAGAATTTGCCAACCGCTTCCAAGAGCCTGCAAAGGACATTGGATTTAATGTTGCTGTTCTATTAACTAACCTTTCAGAACATGTTCCCCATGACAACAGACTAAAGAACTTTTTGGAGTTGGCAGACAACATCATCAGCTACTTCAAACCATATCTTGGGCGAATTGAAATTATGGGTGCAAGCAAAAGAATTGAGCGTATCTATTTTGAAATTAGCGAAACCAACAAGGCTCAGTGGGAGATGCCCCAGGTGAAAGAATCCAAAAGGCAGTTCATCTTTGACGTGGTCAATGAGGGTGGAGAGTCAGAGAAGATGGAGCTCTTTGTAAACTTCTGTGAGGATACCATATTTGAGATGCAGATCGCAGCTCAGATCTCAGAGGTTGAGGAGGAGAAGGAAGAGGAGGATGATGATGAAGGCGAGTCCACGGAGGGGGCCGAGGCTGAGTCGGAAGCAGCACCAACTGAGTCATCCTCAGCCTTTGGGGAGTTCATGGATAATGTGATCAACTTTTTCAAGATGTTCACCTACAAAAACTTACGAAAGCAGTACCGAAAGGTAAAAAAGATGACCCTGAAAGAAATTGTGATGGCAGTGGCATCCTTCCTCTGGACTGTGTTCATTGGAATCCTACACTTCATTTACAGTGTCTGTAAGGGCTTCTTCCTGATCGTATGGCACACTCTGTTTGGAGGCAGCTTGGTGGAAGGGGCCAAGAAGATCACAGTGACAGAAATTCTGGCTAGCATGCCTGACCCGACACAGGATGAGGTTCATGGCGATGGGCCACCAGTCACCGACAGTGCTGAGGTCCAGGAGGCTGGAGATGAAACAGATTTTGTCGATGCAATAAAAGAAGAAGTGCAAGAGGAGGACACCGAAATGTTTGGCATGGATCTAAAGAAGGATGGTAGCCATTATAAGCTGAGCTCTCCCGACGCACCTGGTGGCCTTGGAGACATTGGCGAGTCTGCACCCGTGGAGCCTCCAACTCCGGAAGGGACACCCATTATCAAGAGGAAGTTAGGTGTAAGTTAACAGAAGATCTCTATTGCTTGGTGCAGTGACACATATATCCTGACATCTAGTGTTGTTATCAGTATTGCTTAAAGTGGGGTGCTTCCACTGTCTCACTAATATGCAGGCCTCACTTGAGCTCTCATGGTGCCCGGGTGACTTCTTGGTGCTGTCAGTGCAAAATCTTCTGCCTACCCACCATACTTGCAAAACCACACTCATTCACATCTAGCTCTGCATAATTATAAAACAGCAACTGGCCAATAATGTTTTCTCATGGGTTAAGTAATTGGCAAATACCCCTTGGTAATACTAAAATTTGGAATTGTGTTTTGGCGGTGTACTCCGACACTTTATCTTACACTGCTTTTGCAGTGCGCCAATTTTGATACCTCTTTTAAAACGGGTCTGCATTCTAGGAGACTGATTATTTTTGGTGTCCCAAACTAAGCTTGGTTAAAGTTTGCTTCAGCTTTGTTTTGTTTGCATGTACATATTTTCCTCTATTTAACACTGCTGTAATTTCAAAAGTATTTCCCAGAAATAGAAGCAAGCTATAATATTCTATAGGAGGTGCATTAATACTTTAAAATTTGCTCTCATGAGGACGGGAGGTGGTGATCCAATGATACGTTATTAATTATGAACAATATTGAAATGATTTCTGCAGGATTTCTTATGTTTAATGTTGCTAGTATTTTTAAATAATTAAAGAAATGAGTGGAATTATTTGTTAGATTACAAACATGTTTTAATGATTTGTAAAGGATATCACATGGAAGGAGTTCTCCAGTTTTAATTTTGATGATTTAATCAGCCAGGATTGTTAAAAAAAACAACACTGCCACTGTTATTGAAAAAAATGTATTAGTAAGATTAATTCTTCACCTGTATTTCCACTTGCAGTACTGCAGTTATGCGTTACTGGCTCTGGTATGCAACTGCTGTGTGAGGTACTGAATGCAAGACTGGAAAGATACAGTTACCAGAAAAGCTGTCTTTGAGCTACAACACCTATATATCATCTGGGGAGAATATTCCACTGGGTGGTAAAAATACACAGATAAAAAAAAACCTTTTGTACAATCTTTTGTGGGTCCTAAATTCCACAGTTTTACCCAGTACCCATTTAGTGCAATGAGGAAATGCTAGTAGTAATGTTACCCCAGCTGTAACCCAGTGCAATGGTGTTGTTATAGGCGGAAAATTGTTCCTCTTCCATTATTTTGCTTTATGTGCCACTGGTGGTAAGTAACAATCACAACCACTGGTATACCTGCCATACTAGGCATAATGAAACCTTATTTTCATGTAAAACAATGATCATTCATAGGAAAGAGGCAGTCATAACTTTCATGAGGCATGGTTAAATGAACAAAGACCCAACCCACCTGGAAGTCTGAATTATGTAATGCTTACTTTTACAGGATTTGGATGAATTCATTCCTCAGCCGCCACCACCACCCCCAGTAGACGAACCCCCCGCTGAACCAGAAAAGGCAGAGTAAGTTGTTGGGAGCTTTGGGCAATATTTGATTTGTTGAAAGTCAGAAATGTAAGAAAGGTGAAACATGATAGAGAGGGGGGGATGAATGCAGAAAGAGTGTCATATTGAGGGAGAGAAAGAGAGGGACCAAGGGAAAAAAGAAAGAAAGTGTGGGCCAGTGTATGGCGATGAAGAGGTAGAGCGAGAAGTGGAAAGGCTAATTAAGTTTAAGAAGGTGATCAAAACAGGGAAGGCAGGAAGACCAGGCAGAGAGAGTGAGAGGGAAAGACAAAAGATAGGCGAAACAAAAGAATTAACAGAAAACAAATGTAAGATGAGACAGACAAGAGAATAGGAAAGGCAGAAAGGTGCAAATTAATTTAAGAGCAAAATATTTAGATAAACTAAATGAATGAAAGCCTCAGTCTTTAAAATCTTCTGTTTGCATAATTTCTTCACACAAGTATCAAAGTTGGTAGTGAACCAGACAACATGTTTTTTATTTGATAAAAAAAAAGTTCTCACTTCTTGAATAAAAATCGGAATTACACAAAAGAAGCATATTATCGTGCCTATATTATAAAGACAGGCACATCACAGGGATACACTATTTAAAAAAAATACTTGATTGCAATACATAGAAAAATGCAAGCTTGTAAAAAGCCTTGAATTTTATTACAACGGACAAATGAATCCAGCATTGGCTGTTTCATAGATTCACCAGTTAAAATGATTCCCCTCACCTCTGGCTAGGAGTCCTCAATAGTTTACCAGTACACAGGTTGAATGAATGATATTATTTGTAGAGCGCACAATGGCCAAAACGGCTTCCTGGCGCTGAGAGCTCTAAGGAACAGAACAGACAGGGCCAGGAGGTTTAGCGGGGGTAGGCCAGGGCAAACAGAAAAGTTTTGAGCGCTTTACGGAAGTGTGAAAAAATAGGAATAGAGCGCATGGAGAGAGGAAGGGAGTTCCAGAACCGGGGTGCAAGAACAGAGAATCTAGTTCCACCAGTGCGAGTTATGTGGAAACGGGGAACAGTGAGGAGGGCAGAGGAAGATGAACGGAGAGTGCGGGCAGGGGTGTGGAGGGAAATCAGAGAATTGATAAAAGCCGGTGCAGAGTGATCAAGGGCCCGATAAACAAGGCAACCTAGTTTGAACAAAGATCTCTGCAGGATGGGTAACCAGTGGAGGGATTTGAGGACAGGAGTGATGTGATGGGTTTTGGGCAAGTGAAAGATGAGACGGGCAGCCTGATTTTGGATTGCTTGAAGGCGGCGGGTTTCGTAGGCAGGAATGCCTGCGAACAAGCTATTACCATAATCAAGGCGGGAAGTGATAAGGGCAGAAATGATGATTTTAAGGGAGTCAAGAAAAAAGAAACGGGAGATTTTTCGGATCATCCGAAGGGAGTGGAAGCAGGAGGACACCACGGCACTGACCTGGCCATGCATGGACAGGTCCTGGCTGACCTTAATGCCCAATGTTTTAACGGAGGGAACCGGGGTGGGAGGGGGGCCAAGAATAGGGGGCCAGAAGGCAGGGGACCAAGGGCTGGATGAGCCGCCAGTCAGGACAAGCTCAGTCTTATCTGGATTGAGCTTGAGGTGATTGGCGCTCATCCACCCAGAAATAAAGACCATAGTGGAGCGAAAGAAAGATAGGGAGTAGGAAGAAGAGGAAAGATCATAGACGAGCTGGAGGTCATCTGCGTAGTTATACACAGAGACCCCCAGCTCAAGGAGAGAAGAAATAAGTGGATGAATGTAAAGATTGAAAAGAAGAGGAGAAATGGAGGAACCTTGGGGAACCCCACAGGGCACCGGGAGGGGGAGAGCGGAGAAGCCGGGGAGGTGGACAGCTTGAGAACGTCCTGTCAAAAAGGACGTGATCCAGGAAAGGGCGGGGCCTCGTATGCCCGCTGCGCTGACACGGTCCAAAAGAATGTTATGGTCGACCGTGTCAAACGCAGCGGACAGGTCGAGGAGAACCAAAGCTTGGGGAGAGTTGGTGTCAGCCTTGGCTTTGAGCTCGTTAAGAACGGCTAGCACCACAGTTTCGGTCGAATGACCCGAGCGAAAACCTGGTTCGCTCGGGTCAGGTTTACACAATAGTGTTCATTACACTCAATTAACATTGAAAATAGTGATATACTACTTGTTATCTATCCACCTAAACATGTGGCCTGATTTATGGCCAGTGACGTGGAGAGACATAAAGCACTAGTCCTTAGAGAGGGTGCAACTGTCAGATTTCCTACTGCTGGTAAAGAGAAGAGAGTCCTCTAGAACTCTGCTCAGTGACTTCATTTTTACATTTATTTCCTTAAATGTTCAACTCTTACAATTTGATCAATCTCATGTGCAGCTAGAGATGGTACTGAAACCCTGTTTCTACTTTTTTTGTGTGAAACATTTGATCCATAGGGCTTTTGCTTCTGGAGGCTAAGCCTTCAAAGCTTGCAGCTACTGCAGGGATAAAAATAACTACATGGATTATCTGCAACTTTTGTATATTTACTGCATACACACGGACCAACTAAAACTATGAAAATTGTCTTGCAGTTTTGGATTAGTATCATGAAGACCCTAAAAGACCCTTGACTCTTCTGTAAAAGGAGTGTACTTCTTTCTCAACTAGGCTCAATGAACCTAAGCTCTGAAATGAAGTCTCATTCAGAGACTTCTAAAGTCCTGAGTCTTCTGTTGCTGTTCTGACTTCTGGTGAACCACCTTCATCTGTAACTTTAAAAGGTACATCTGCTCCTTCATTGTTGAAGTGCCAAGCAGGCACACCTACATAGTCTCCTCTAAAAAGTAAGTGTCCCAGTAACTCATAGAAAGGCGAAATCTACAACACCATCTGCCTTGTTGTCAGTGATGTCCACTTTAAAACTATCAGCGTCTGTGCTATTAATTGCTCCTTCATCTGCGTTTGGTGTCCGTCAGTATTTAGAAAGCTTATTGGCTGCCATACTGCATTTGTGTGGCCACTGGTTACTGGTGCACAGGCAGTTCTTCCACTATCAGTTGCTCCATCCCCTTGCTGGCTTGCATCTTGTTGAGGGTAACATGCTCATTTGCTTCTACTACTTTGGTTCCTAAGGTGTCGGTTCTTACATATTCAGTTGAAGAGCTGTTGGTTCCTACCTGGTCAGCAGCATTAACCTTGACTTAAGCTCTAATAGTGTTGCTCTTGTTCACAGCATTTCAAATATAGTTCCTCTTGGCTTCACCAAAAAATATAGTTTTTCAGCCTCCAGATCTACTACTACAGTATCTGTCTTCCCTTCAAGTGGAGAATGAATATGAGTCCAGGATGAAAAAAAGTTAAGATCGTTATAATAGTTTTGAGGTTCTTTAGCACAGCTGATGACCAAGACAACATGGCTCCCTGTTAAAATTATGGGGCCTATTTAGGAGCCAGTTTGCGTCATGTTTGCAACACAGAACTTGGTACATGCTCGCCGCAAGCCTTAAGTGAGATTTATGAAGTTACACAAGTCTATTTTGCCTGGCCCTGAGTGGCTCCATAAATCTGGTGGAAAGCAATGCAGCTCAAATGGGTGATCCCACGCAACTCCTATGGTTGTTGCCGCATTCCCGGCGAAGCGTAACAAGGAGAAATATTTTTATTTCTCCTTGTTACTAACGCTTTTTATGTGTGCTGCATTCTATAGCACACATAGAAAGAGGAATAGGCCTCTCAGGATTGTTTTTATGCAGGAAGGTGGCCCTTCTTGCTGAAAAACAATCCTGCATGCAATGCAGACACCCTTGCACCACAGTACAAGGTTGCCTGCGTGGGCGCTAAGATGCCAAAAGGGTCCCAGCGCAGAGGAAAAGGCAGGGATGTGCTGTATTGTCCTGCCCTTTCCCTGTCACACAATGCAGAACAGCAAGGTGACTTGCTGTGCTGCACTGTGTGACAAGTTCATAAATCAACCCCAGGGTCCTGTTGGTAACTGGCATTACCATGATTAGAGGGGCCCAAAGCACTATCCTTTGCTGCACAGTCATGACAGGAGGTATGAAATGCCTTCTTATCCTTACATAATTCATATTCAAATGGATCTTCTGTCCTCTTTACAGGGTAAGTACTTACTCCTGCCTGGAGTACTTTAACATCACTTCACCATCTTTGCCTCCTGTGCCTGTTCTGTAGTAACCTCAACGATCTCCTCTGTCAGCTCCTGTCTGTTCAGCTGCAACCACAGTTGACCCTAAAGTTAAATTGTGGGCTACAACAGCCGCCACCAGTTGCCGAAACAGTGGGCCTATGGATTAGCTGACGATGGAGATGGCAATGATAATGATGTTGATATTGATGTTATATGCTGCAGCAACAAAAGATGAAGAGAATGCTGGATAAATCAAACATTCTCCCCAGTCAAGAGATCAGGGTTAAATGCATTGTTCTTTTGCTCACTGTGCCACCCCAGTTTGGACCCAACCATAAACCATATGAAAATCAGTCTTGACCCTGCTCCTCATGGTCATGGGAACAGTCCAACCTGAGCTGCCAAGCCGGGTCCTCCCTGTCCTGGAAACAAGCATATTGGGACCGGGTTTGGCGTATATCACCCCTCTTTTGCCAGGCCAGCTTGAATTCAGTGGCACAGCAAGCAAGGGACCCACGTCTAGGCATACCCTTCCCACTTAGGGCAAAAAGTGCTGCGGAAATACACTGCCAGAATGATGACAACTCATTGTCTTCCAAAGTGCTGGAAGGAGTTATGTATTTTGTTCCAAACTGATGCCACCTCCCCAGGAATTCTCAGTGAAATGACAACTGACATGCCATGTCCTTTTAAAGGGCATGTCAGAGATGCAGCCTGTCTCCTCTACTGCTGGGTTTCCTGTTTGACTTTAAGTAGGAATTCAGGAAAGCAATTTGCTCAATCCAAAAGCTCGATCACATTTGGAAACATGTTTTGACCACATGAAGAACCCTGCATCTGCTACTGTGAACATCTCTAGGCTAGTTTAGATAAACATTCACCTGACACATCACAGCCTGTTCCATCTCTTATGTGGCAAAAGATTGTGGTGGGAAAAAGAATGATAGGTTGGATTGCTACCTAAAACGGTTGCCAATGGTTAGACTTATTGCAAGCCTTCCTCTCATCATCTTTATTTGTGCATTCAAGTGATAGACTGGATAGACAACTCAAAACCAGGTAATACATCTGAAATGAGGAAGTAAGAAGGTCTATTCCATTTTTACTGGAAGTTAGAAGTCTGTGGCATTGGCCCTAACATTCATCATAGACATTTCAGCTGCATTTCAGCTGAGTATGTGCCAGGGTTTGGCAATGTAAAAGAGCAGATGATGGGTGGAATGCTGAATTAATCAAACATTCACCCCCAGTCACAGATCTGGGTTAAATCCATTGTTTTTTTGCATGACACGCACATTCCGGTTTAGCCCAGTTGTAAGCAAATCAGTCTTGACCCTGTTCTCCATGGGAACAGTCCAGCCCGACTTGCCAGGCCAGGTCTTACCTGGACCAGAAACAAGCATCCCGAGACTGATTTCGGGGTAACATCCCTCATCAGCCAGGCTAGCTTGAATATTTTGGTGTAGCCTTCCCACTTAGGGCGACAAATGCAAAAAGAACAGATGATGGACCGAATGCTGAATTAATCAAACATTCACATCTAGTCACAGATCTGAGTTAAATTCATTCTCTTTGCTTTGTTTGTCCTAAGTTGGCAGGGTATGCCCAGACGTGGGTCCCTTGCTCACTTTGCCACTGGATTCAATCTAGCCTGGCAGATGAGGGATGTTACCCCGAAACGGCCCAGGATGCTTCTTTTCCGGTCTAGGGAAGACCTGGCTTGGCAGTTCGGGCTGGACTGTTCCCATGAGGAACAGGGGTCAAGACTGATTTGCATATGGCTGGGTCTGAACTGGGGTTGTAAAGTGAGCTAAAGAACGATGATGGATTCAACCCAGATCTGTGACTGGGTGTGAGTGTCTGAAATGCTTCAGCCCTCCGGCCATCATCTCCTTGTGTTAGCTTTGTTCACCCTTACTTAGTAGGATATGCCCAGATGTGGATCCCTTGCTCACTTTGCCACTGGATTCAAGCTAGCCTGGCTGATGAGGTGTTACCCCGGAACCGGTCCCAGGATGCTTGTTTCCGATTTAAGGAATACCTGGATGGACTGTTACCATGAGGAACAGAGTCAAGACTGATTTGCATGTGCCTGGGTCCGAACTGGGGTGGCGAAGTGAGCTAAAGAACTGTGATTGATTCAACCCAGATCTGTGACTGGAGGTGAGTGTCTGAAAAGCTTCAGCGATCCGTCCCTCATCTCCTTGTGTTTGCTTTATGGTTTGGCAATGTATGTACAGATGCCCAATGCAGACCTCCAACCACGAATAGGAACTGGCTGCCTAAAAGCTTTCCTTTCAACCATGGGGAAGTTAACAGTGAAATATTTTCCCAATTCCAACGGTATTGAGCTGAGACTCAAAAAATCAATCCAAGATTCTTTCCTAAAATCCCTTTTACGTTTTCCAAACTTCTACTCACAGAAAAGTTCTGTAGATTAAAGTATGTTATATTCTGTGGATATTAAAAGATGTTTAAAGTTCTGCAAAGATAAAATCAAGAGATTTCATATGTAAGAGCAACACTTTGTTCCCTTTGGACAAGCCAAGAGAGACAAGGCCTTGTCAAAGCAAGGCATTTCAAGATATATTGTTTCCTGCATCGTTAACAGCTCACACTCAGGTGGGAAGATCATTTCTTGGTGGGGTGAGAGTTCTCTCTGTCGGAGACATGGGAACTATAGCCTTCTTTTCACAAGAGATCTCCAATAAGAAACTCACAGAGCAGAAACTTTGAGGACACACTCCATCTCTGGCTTCAGACCCAAACATGGGACCGAGACCGCCCTCCTCATGGTCACCGAGGAGGCTAGAAAAATCTTAGATCAGGGAGGATCAGTGGCAGTGATCCTCCTTGATCTCAGTGCGGCCTTCGATACGGTCAGTCATGTCACCCTGCTGCACCGCATGTCCCAGGTCGGGATCAAGGGTAAAGCGTGGTCCTGGTTTCGGTCATTTTTGGAAGACAGATCCTTCCAGGTGTTCGACGGCGATTCGGTCTCCACCAGCAGACCTTTGAAATGCGGCGTTCCCCAAGGCTCCTCTCTAAGCCCTGCACTTTTTAACCTGTACATGAGACCACTGGCCGATGTCGTCCGCCCGTTCAGGATTAAGATCATTTCCTACGCGGACGACACGCAGCTTGTGGTCTCCCTGACACAGGACACCAATCTACCTGTACAGAGCGGGCTTAGAGAGTGTCTGGAGGATGTAAAGACTTGGATGTCCCAATCGTCCTTAAAATTAAATGGAGACAAAACCGAGCTTATGGTCCTCGGCAACTCGGTCCCTAGCTTCCCTGCCACCCTCTGGCAACCCAGCATGGGCCCTCCACCAACCCCTAAAAACAGCATCAAAAGCCTGGGAATATGGATGGACAGATCCCTTTCCTTCAACGTACAAGCTACTAAACTCTCGGCTACCTGCTTTGGCATCATGAAGATGCTTAGGAAATTTTTTCCCCTCCTTCCCATGGAAGCCAGGCAAGCAGCGGTACAAGGCCTGATCCAATCCCGCCTTGATTTTAATAATGTTCTTTACCTCGGCGCCCCGGAATCCACTTTGAGAAGGCTGCAGACTGTTCAGAACTGCGCTGCACGCATGTTGCTCGACCTCCCCCGCAGACAGTCAGTAAGGTCCGGGCTTGTTACTCTCCACTGGCTACCAGTGCGCCAAAGAGTTATGTTCAAAGCCATGTGCATAGCCCACCAGTCCTTCTGGAACTCTGGCCCCAGGATCACACAGGACCTAATCAATCATTACAGGCCCAACAGGAACCTAAGATCTAACCAGACCTTTCTAGCAGTTTCACCGAGAGTAAAAAGATCCAGATCTGGAGGTAGGTCGTTCTCCCACAATGCTGCTAGGGCCTGGAATGCCCTTCCATTGTACTTAAGATCCAACCCCAACCTTACGGCCTTCCGTAAACAATTAAAAATCTTCCTATTTCATCCAGTCTAAACTTCCTCTCCCTCCCCCCTGTGTTCCTCATGGTTGGACTTCGGTATTCCTAGCGCTTGGACGCCTCCGGGCAGCAATCCCGCTCTATAAATTCACATCCTATCCTATCCTATCCAAGAACTCCTGCCTTGATGAACAGTGTAGAGCAGAATCGACAGTGGAGCAGACACTGCTTTATGGTGAGTCTTATTACCACCTGCCAGTATTGTTTCTCTTTTACCGTTCTGTACATTTATAAAAGATCTACTGTTAAAAAGAAACCGTTTTTAACCTCTAATTATAACTCTTTTACATTGGTGTGATTCCAAAACTTCACATGCAACCAGCCTTTTTTTACCTGCCATGAGGCTCTGCAAATGATTTACTTTTGACTGGCAGTTTGAGCGTCTTCAGGAAGATGAGCTGTGAGTGGCCACCTCATCAGCCAGAGTTCAGGTCAAATATTGAGGTGGATAGAGTAATATTGAGTATATTTTCCAGTGCCCTGGGAACGTTGTCCAATCTTAAGACAGAGAACAATTCCAGAGTGTGAATCTATGAAAGATACAAAATGCTGAAGAGCCCTAGTCCTAGGTAACTTATTCTTTCAAAAGCATGAAAACGTTCAATCTTTTTTAGCTGAAGTACCACTTGGATGCCATTCTTTCACAAAAGCGACTGTTTGCCTGCTTCACACCCAAAATATTTGCTGGAACTACATATTATCTGCTGTGATCTGCCACTCATGAACTAGTAAACAATCCTGAATCACAATGAACCTTCATATGCTTTTTTCCCAAAGGGTATTCCAATGCCTCATTATAGGCAGGTTCATAGTTTCCTATTTTCAAATGTTTTTCACTTTTGACTCTTGTGTCTTTTCGTGAGATGAACGTTAGTAACCCTTAGTCTCTCCTTTCACATACAGCTATCAAATGCTGACTTTCGAGCCTCTACTGAGAAATTCATGATTTCTCCAGCCAAATGCGTTTTGCAAATGGCCATACAGTTATAGAGCACTGTGGGTTTTAGGACATCAACAACTTGAAGGGCACCACCCTCATACTTTGCAGTTGCTTCCACTACCATGTGCTAACTTTGGGTAATGATGCATAGACGTCTTTATTTTCCTCCACATTGAGATTCTCCTTTTGCTCTTGGTCTCAAGCTGACAAACAGCTTCTGGCTTCCTCACATACATCTCTTTAAGAACTGACTTCGAGTTTGTTTTAATTGTGAATTTTCTGCCATTGCAGCAGACAACCACCAAATGTATGTTTCTCTGCAAGGACAGCAAAGGTTTCTCCGCTAAAGTAGCTCTGTGCACCATAGGATGATCAGCTTTTGTTGGTGTGACCTCCAGTGTGAATTCAACCACTAAAGTGTCCACTGAAAACGAGCCCTTAAAGTTGGGGTATGTAAGCATCGTCTGCATATCTCATCTATGTAATATACTTGCTATCCTAACTTGTTATAGACTCTACTTATGCTTAAATGAAAGTCCACTGTCCTGTTACCAAGGTGACTGCAACAGATGTGGTTGTGGATCAGTCACTCTTGATTGGGTGGTTGAGCAGTAAGCTATTTCTGGCAGGTTTACATCTGTATCTTGAAGGGCTCTTGATAGAGATGGTATAGTCTCTGCTAGTGTGAGTTTTCCCAGCTAAAGAACTCAGAATAAGGAGATTGACTACAAAGCCGCATATAGTTAATCTACTTTTCTTTGACAGGTTTAATGTTAACTCTGTTCTTCAAATCAGATGCATAGTTGTAGTGTGGTTTGCTCTGTAAGCATTCCTTTGAGGAATCAGCTGTTCCCTGAAGCTTCGAGACAACAGAAAGATTCGAATAGTAGTAATAAAAGTAAGACTGTCTTTTGCCGACTCAGGTACAGTAGTTTGGAAGTCACTTGCATTGGTGTTTGAAAGACAATGTCTATCCAAACGTTGCTTCTACAGTTTTTGAGTTCTGTAGTTTGAAAGCTGTCATATCCTCTGCTTCATCTACGAACAATAGCAAACGGGTAGCGTGAAACATGGTTGTGCTTTACTGTTTCCTTAAGAAATCTTGAGCTATTAAGATTTCTCCTCAAGAAGTAACTGTGAGTAAGAGAGTGTGGCAAGATTTAGAGTAGAGAGGGATAAAGGCAAAAGAATGGATTAAGGGCTAACACAGAGAAAAGAAAGAGGGCAGGCATATAACGTGAGCTTGTAGAATCTGTACAAGAGAGAGAATGAGAGCAAGAGAGAGAGAGAGATAGATTAGTAGATGGGATATGACAAGGGAGATTGGATGAAAAAAAGAAATCAAAGAGAGACTGAACCAGAGAGTAGACAGTAAACCTATTCAATTGCCTTCATTCTGTTATCTTGTGTCCCCTATTTTCTTCTTGGAGAGCAGTGCTGAAAATGGCGAAAAGACTGTAGACCCTCCAGAAACAGCACCGGAGCCAGAGGAGCCACATGATCCCAATGTGGAGGCCAAGCAAAAAAGGAAGGCCACCCAGCAGGAGAAGATGCAGGAAAGCTCTGAGGGCGGTCTAGAGTTCTGGAACGAGCTTGAGATCCAGAGGGTCAAGTTTCTGGTGAGTACTCCGTATATGAAATAGTTGCTGAAGACCAAGACCACAATCTCATAGATGCAGGACTTTCGATGTCAAAAGGCAGAGTATGATCACTTCATTTTTGGATGTGAATTCTAAGGCACAGTGTGAGATAGTGAATTGCACTAGATCACACCGCCAAATAGTGCTGGGACTTTCTCCAGACCCAGCCTGCAAAAAACTATATTAATGTTTGAAGTAAAAGTGTGAGCAGAACATAATGCTTCTTAGTTTCTCCAAATCTAAATTATTTGAAATTTCAGTGCATCTGCTATTTAAAATTTTCTAATGTCTTAAAACTTGGATCTGTTAGAGACATCTAGTCGCAGATTCCTTACCTTAGAATTCTCCCCAGGCACTAGATTGGATCCGGAAAATGTTTCAGCAGAACCTCTGCGTGTTGCTTGAGGGTGCTGTAGCGACGTCCTCTACCAAATGTGACATTGACTGAGTCCATATAAGCCCTTCCCCGATGCACAGACGTCAGTTTCTTATTTTACATGCTACTACACAGATCCACGGAAGCAGTTCCTTTAGCTGTTTTTTTGGCCTTCTATGACATTTTTTCACTTTAATCAATAAGCCTTTTTTTCTATGACTTTGGGTTTTAAACCTTGTGAGTGTTGTGCTTGACAGGTGTCGCCACAGACCCTCATTCTGTCTGTATGTGGTCCTTAAACGAGCACTACGACTCCGAGGAGTGTGATGCCTGTCAATGAATGAAGCTGAGTGTGTTGAAGGAGCGAAGGATGCAGCTCCTGACGGCGCAGTTGTCGAAATCGGAAGAATCCTTCCCAATCAACAGCCCCTTCATGGAGCTGTTCCAGGAATCGTTCACGCAGACGTTGCTTGCCATTTACGTCCCGTGGTAAGTCACACCACAAACGGTCAAAGTCGCGGCATCTCCCGGCTTCATCATCTTTCAAAGTGGTTTTCCACAGCTCCTCAAACCCTCAAACTGAGGACTCTGTGCAAGAGTGCCTCCCTCCCTTTCTTGGAGCCGGGGCAACTTTAACTCAAATGAGAAATTATCATTGTGCTCTCCTCGCCATCTTTTAGTCTTCACCTTCCCATGGAGCGCCATCAGGCCCTAAAAAGGTGACAGGTGCTTTGACTGTGACAACGCCGACAGGTTCGCCCTCAGCTGCAGTTAGTAAGCCCTTACACGCATTGGCCACAGTGCACAAACCTTCGGGCTTGCTCCTGAGATGTCGACCTCATTCTGTCCGTGACACCGCCAGATGCCCTTCCACTGTCCTCTCCCGACGTCGGTATGACGCCGGATCGGCGTACATCAGCGCTGGGTGAAGAGCTAATACATGATGGTTTGGTGGAACATTTTTTGGAAGAAAAAGAGAAAGAGGTTGGGCTTGTTCAACCAATGCCTCTGGATCCTCCTATGGTGGATAGTTGGGTTGCTGATTTAGGTGAAGCAAGCAGATTCTGGCCTTCTTTCTCCTCCTGGCCAGGCCACAGAGGACAGCTCTTCTATGATGGACATGTTTGAACGGGTGCCTGTAGTTTTAGATTTGTCTCTTCCTTCGATGGTGAAGTCTATGGACCAATATAGTTGTGCACCCAAGTATTGGGTGAGTCCCCCTGAGCACAATCTGAACCCTGCACAGTGTTGTTTTGTGTGAAACAACGTCAAAAGAAATACTCCGTAGTCAATTGAATATTTCAGATATATTTTCCAAATTACATGAATTTAAACTTTCAATTCATGGTAATTCATGACATGCATGGCCTTAGGGCTTGTATGTGTGCCACATGTGCACACATGCACATTTCAGGGGTGCAACAGGGTGTCCTTTTGGAACCCTTTCATCCTTGAAAATGCATGCACAATTTGCAAGTACCTATTGGGTACTTGCAAATTAATTGCACATTCAATTCCCATTCATTCCTATGGGCCTCTTGGCCCATAGAAATGACTGGGAAGCCATTCCTTATATGCGACTCGCTATTTGCGAGCCGCAAATAAGGAATGCGTAGGAATCGCTATTTTAAATGCGAAACCTACATACATTGCATTTTGCAAGTCCTTAATAGCGAATCAGTAAAATTCGCTAATAAGGACTCGCAAAATGCAATGTTGATACATCTGGCCCAAAGTTCTGTTTCCCTTCTATCAACCCTCATTGTTATTCTACAGCTGAGTTGGTCATGTTCAGCTTGTTATTCTGTATTGTGTCACTGACACATATCTGTGTTCCGTTTTGTTTGTTGGAGAGCCCCTCAGCGGGTCAGCTCCGTATTGGTTGTCACTCTGTGGGGTGTTCTTGTTTCTGCAGGTCTTATTCTTCTTTGCATTTACACTGTTCACAACCGGTTGTCTTTCTTTGTGACTTTAGGTTGGAACCTATTGAATAGGTTTTTCTGTTATCTCTACTGAAGGGCTCCTCGCTTGAGAGATTTTTTTTGATGGTATTTCTTTCTCAAGATCGTTTACCTGTGTTACCTGCTCTTAGGGGCACTAGCGGTAAGCATATTGCCATTCTTTTTTACTAATTTGCTAACCCTTCTGGGATCCTGTGGTTTGTTTTCCCCTTGGGGAAGCTTGTGCACAGTTTGTGAGCTGTCACTACTATATCATTGGTCTCTCCTGATGCTCTCAGGGAGCACCCTTTATGTTAAATACGTTTCCCGTGGAGCAGTGGAACATCTGGGAGATCTTCTCGGCAATCCACTTTTGGGGCCTGACCAGTGATTTCCACTAAGCCATCATTTTCCCTTGTGGCCCCATTTTGTTTCGGCGACCTTTCTCGCCTTTCTGCAGCAGGTTACGGAGTGTTAATTCCTCTATTCTGTGTTTGTCCGGCTCATTTTCTTTATCAGTGGTCTATTCCGCATTCTGTATCTGTGTGGTCGTACATTTGAGTTTCAGATTCACTCTCACTCTTTCTTTTATGACCATCCTTGTGTCCTTGTTCTTACTCTTTCTGTCAGGTTCTGAGAACAATTGTTGCATAGATCGGATGTATTTAACTTGCTGCCTCTTGCTGCATGGCATCAAGAGGTTTATATTTTTCTTCTTTCGCCATGCTTTTCCTGTAAGTTAATGGCTTCATCCATCTGCATATGACTTCTTGGTCTTACTATTGGTTTCTAGCCAATGGGTCCGTCTTTGGTGATCTTTCATAGACGATTATGTATGTTTGGACTATGTGATTTCGTATAGCCTGGTCTTCAGGATTCCGTTATTGCCATAGGAGTCACTTTTGGAGTTCCTTATTCATTAGATGATTTTCTCGTCTTTTTACTACAGTTTGTTCAATTCTTAGACATACTGTGTTTGGCATATCATGCACAGGGCTCAGTCCTGGAACCTTTCACTCAGGACTTATAAGTGTAGCTCTTCTCGTTCTTTCAATTTTGTTGAATCCTGCTTTTTGTGGAACTGCTGTTCTCGTATGCATATATATTGTGTTTATTTAATTCGCCTCTCCTTCCAATTGGCTTTTCGTTGTTTAGTCACGATTTTAGACCTTATGCTTTATGTATCCTAATTTCCCTTTAGGACTATGCTTTTTTTTACTTTTTCACCGGCTCCTGCTTTCACTGTTTTGACAGTCTCGTTCTTCCAATAATTTTCCTTTACTCGCCTGACTAGGCCAGTTTTTAGGTCCAGTTCAACTTTGTATTCTTTATGGGAAGGTGCTCTACAAAACGATCTAACAAAATTCTCCATACGGTATGCTCTTTTTCAGAAACTGAAAAAGAGCATACCGTATGGAGAATTTCTCCGTATGAGAAGGAATTGCTCGACAAATGAAGAAATGGAAAAGAAATTCAGAGACACGAAAGATCGTTTTGTAGAGCAAGGATATAAACACATCGATATCACTCAGGGGGAACAAAAAGCAAGATTGAAAACAAGGATAGAAACACTAAATAAAGAAAATCTAGATGATGGAATAAAAAGCAATGAAAAGCACATGCATACTGAACAAGGAAAAGAAGAACAACCACAAATGATTGCAACCTACACAAAAGAAAGTTATAAAGTTCAGAAAATACTATCTAAATACTGGCATGTACTTATGAAAGACCCGGACATAGGAACTAAAATTGGAACCGGGCCGCTAATTTCATATCGAAGAGCGCCGAATCTCTCGGACCATTTGGTGAGAAATCATTTCTCAATAAGAAAACCTGCAGATTGGCTTCAAAAAAGAAGCAATGGATTCACAAAATGCATGACATGCAAAGCATGTAAAATTGGACAAAATACAACAACACTAAAAGATCCTTCAGGCAAAGTCTTTGTAATCAAGACCAAAATAACCTGTGAAACAACATTCGTAGTCTACATGTTGAAATGTTACTGTGGGAAAGAATACATAGGCAGTACAAAGTGTCCATTGAAAAAGAGGATACTAGAACACATCCGGGCAATTCAAAATCTAGACAATGCATATGCCATGGCGAAACATATTAGAACTCATGCTGGAAAGACGTGGCAAGATATAAGGTATCTAGGCCTGGCAACAATCCCGAAACAAGAAAGAGGGGGGGATAGACTACTAAAATTAAGAAGACTGGAGTCTAAGTTGATAATTAAGTTCAAAACAAAACATCCTTTGGGACTGAATGCAGATGAGGAGATGCATGTTCATCTTTAGAAATGATAAGAAAAACTTTTACAACAATGTGATATGTACAGTTTGGTTTGAGCGGAAACTCTTGCCAAGATTGCAGTATAATGTAGAAAATGATACAATGGCCTATTACAAGTGACAGCTTAATGGTAATTAGTGGGGTAAAGGGCACTCAGCCCGAGGAACCAAGGCGATATCATTCAGTGAAATGCACAAGGATGTTAATCATTCACGGAAATTCTATTGTTTTTCCGTGTAACACGTATAAAATATTCTACTATAGAATATACGTGTATAAGTGCATCACTTCATGATAAGCAACCCCACTACTACCCTCAAAAATGAAATAAAATGACAAATGTAAAATATAGAAAAATTTGCTAACAACTACATGGCCCAGAATGCATTGCTCTGTAAACGTAATGAGTAAGAGTATAAAATGTGGAAATTGAAAAGGGACTAGTGTAGAACACTGCCGTGATCAAGAACGTTTGTTCGAAACGCGTAGGAGTTTTGCGCTAGACCTGCAATAAACGAAAATAATTGCTGCCAAGAAGTGTGCCGCGTGGTTTCTTGTTTCCGAATATATATATATATATATATATATATATATATATATATATATATATATATATATATCTTGACTCCCGAAACGCGTTGATGTTTTTGAACTCGTCTAAAATAAAGTAAAGACTTTTCTCTTTCTTGGAGTGCCGGATGATTTCCTTGACTGTGTCTTGTTGGAGAATATAATGTCCAATATATATATTGCCTGCTGCGCAGGCGAAAAGCGTCTCTCTTTTACTGCAGGGTCGTGGGAGACCCAAACATCAATAAAGAAGCCTGATCCATGCATGCCTCGTGTACGTGCCTCTTCTTCATTGAAGCAGGATTGTTTTCTCTCATATATTGGAACTACATCGAGAGGAATTTGGTCCCACCACTGAGAGTCAAGATGCACGGGGGGTGAACCGTTACCAAAATCTTGTGCAACCAATTTCAAATTAAAATCGAAATTTTGCCCCCTAATGCTCAAAGACAATATAGATATCTTCCACGACCGTGTTGTCACTCAACTCAAGGAACTTCAAATCAGAACTGCCAATAAAACCAAACGATATGACCACAGAGACAAAGAATACCACATTCTAATCAAAAAACTGAGAGCAAATAAGAACTTGGTGATCAGACAATCTGACAAGGGGGGCAACGTGGTCCTTTGGCCACGCAAAATGTACTTAGAGGAAGCCCACAAGCAACTCAACGATAGAGAGTGCTATCGTCGCATTTCCATGCAAGAGGTATCTAATTCCAGGAACGAAATTTACCTCAAACTATCTGCTTGGAGAAGCAAGGGCCTCATCACAATGGATGAATATAAGTTCCTGAAAAAAGACTACCCGGTTACTCCGGTGATATATTTCATCCCCAAAGTACATAAGAACATACAACAACCCCCCGGCAGGCCCATAATATCTGCTTGCAACAGCTTACTGGAGAACACGAGCAGATATATCGACTTTTTCCTACAGGAATATGTGAGGGGTCTGCCTTCATTCATTCTTGACACCAGTGACCTATTGAGAAAGATCCAAGACTTCATATGGTGCCCCAATTATGTCCTAGTATCTATGGATGTTACATCGCTGTATACCAGCATATTCCACATTGATGGTTTGAGGGCTGTGCAACATTTTTTGGAGAAAAGAAATTTGTGTTTCCATGATCATTCTAAAATGTTGTTGGATATGATTAACATCTGTCTTGAGAATAACATCTTTCTCTTTGCTAACCAGTTATTTATACAGACCAGGGGGGTGGCAATGGGGGCCTGCTTCTCTCCCAGTTACGCCTGTCTACATATGGGGTACTGGGAGGAGCAGGTCCTGAGGAAGCAATTTGCTACCGTCATGGACACCAAAGTTAAACTTTGGTTAAGATATATAGATGACCTGGTTTTTGTATGGGATGGATCTGAGTCAGAGGTGACCCTTTTCATTGAAGAATTGAATAGTAACAACCTGAACATACAATTCACTAGCACCCTGAGCAGAGAATCCATTGTATTCTTGGATGTGGAATTATATGTTTGTGATAACAGCTTACATACTAGACTATACCGCAAACCCACAGCTGGGAACACACTGCTGCATGCTGGAAGCCACCACCCAGCACATCTGATACGTAGCATCCCTTACGGGGAGATGCTGCGTATCAGAAGGATTTGCAGCAGTGAGGAAGAATGCCGGCTGGCGCAATCAGCATGTAGGGCCCGATTTGTTGAGCGTGGCTACAAAACAGATACGATAGACAATGCTACTAACAGAGCTAATAGGATTGATAGAACTGCACTCCTGGGCTCAGGTAGTGTACCAACTAGCTCTGTCACTGTTAGCACTGATGACGAGACAAGACTAATTATGGCATACAACAAACAACACAAAAGTATCCATAAAATAATCAAAGACAACTGGTCTTTAGTCTCCTGTGATCCCGTGATTGGATCCTCCATCAGCAAAAATCCTAGCATCACCTATCGTAAAGCACACTCAATGAAAGATAGTTTAGTATCGAGCAGCCCTGAAGTGGTTTCAGGAACATGGCTAAATGACAGTAAAGGCTTTTTAAGATGCTCAAGCTGCAAAGCGTGTAAACACGGCATCAGTAAGACTGAGGTTTCTACCCCTCTCTCACCCTTTCCAATTAAAATCCAACAAAAATTAAACTGTAAATCAGAATTTGTTGTGTACGTTTTGGAGTGCCCGTGCGGCCTAAGATATGTTGGCAGCACCAGGCCACAGGTGCATAAGCGCATACTGCAACATCTGCGAGCGATCACCCATGCAGATGCAGCTTATCCAGTGGCTAGGCACTTCGAGAGTAAACATGGAAAGGATGCGTCCTTACTTAGATATTTCGCGATAGACTGTGTTCCTCCCCAAAGGAGAGGCGGTGATAGGGAGTCCCTTTCAAGAAAACTTGAGACTCGCTATATAATCCTTTTAGATACCAAGGCACCGTTTGGCCTTAACATAGGGGAGGACTGCCACACTTATCTCTGAATATATCTAAGTAAGATCTGTTGAGCCAGTCATCCATGTAATTTTCGAAATTTTGAGTTGTTGTACCCAAAACAGTAATGGTTAACTATGAACTGTGGATCATACATTCTGTTTGAACACACTATATCCCTTTCTCCCTCCATGACCAACAGATATTTCTACATTTAGATTTTATTATTTATCACGCACTTGGTAGCACTTTTTTGCCATCAGCTTATGTTGCACAACTAGCATATTTTGCACAAATATAATGTTTACATCTCTGGCTTTGGTATTTGCCCACTGGGGCATCATTTCACTATATTGATCCATGGGTTTCAATATATCATACCTTGATCAAATGTGTTAATAAATCAATTACAATTTTAGTTATATTTTAATATTTATATAACTATTTATAGGCCTTTTTAACTTTTATATGAATTTTAAAAGTTTATTATTGCCAATGCCTTGTAAATTTTCATGTATTAACATGTATTTCAAGAGAGAAAAACAGTTTTATATTGTGCACAGTTTCATAATGTTTATTATTTCAACATGAATTTATGATGCTTATTGTGTGACTTCGTTAATAATATACGGGCATTCATGCCGTAATTATTTGTTTCGAAAATTAGAAACACTGACAGTATTTTTTCTGTTTCTAATACCATGTGATGGCACATTGCACTTTAAAAGGGTGATCAGCCCTCGTGACGTTGTCATGTGATCAAGGCTATCTCTAGCCGAAACGCGTCATGGCGGACTGGTGCTGGGCTATATACTAAAATAAAAACATTTGCACCAAACTACGGGTCTTGCTGGTTCCTGTGTCCACTGATCGGCTGATTTGCTGTGTGTTGTCTAAGGAGCGCCACGTACCTCAAATATATATATATATATATTCACAGAAAAAACCATAGGTTATACTCCATATATAGTTAGGAATTTGCATTTACAAAACCTTGAAAATTCAATGAAAAAACCATTGGTTTTAGGCCATATATAGTTAGGGATTTGCATTTAGAAAACCTTATTTTACTCGCATAAAACCATTGAAATTCCATATATAGTTATAAGCGCTAACTATATATCGCGCACCCGCAATCCACTGCTGATGATGTCACATATTACATCATTCATGACATGGTTAGTGACATCACTGATGACATCACTGATGACATCTCAAATGACATCACTGATGACATCACTGATGACAACATCCAGTGACTGTATGTTTCTGTAAAGTTAAAATATGTCTTACATATTGAAGAATGAGTGGATGTATAAGTGTCTGGATGAAGGATTTAGTAGGTGCATGACTGACTGATTGAGTGAGTGATTAAATGTGTCTCACTGAGTGCATAGGTTAGTGACTAAACTGTTTTAATTTGTGCATCATTATATCTGTTGTTCTACAAACTGCTGCATATGTTGATCAGTAGCTATATGAGTAACTGTATGGGTTATTGATTGGTTGTCCAAGTATTTGTATGGGAAACTGAGTGTGTGTGTATGGGTGGCTGGAAGGTGTGTGACTCTGTACATAGATGTGTGAGTAGTTGATTCACTATATGTATAGATTCAAAAGTGCATGTGCAAACAGCTGTATGGGCGGTTGACTGTGCATGAGTGTATTAGTGAGTGAATGGATATCTCAGTGCTACATGTCAAATTAAGTACATATGTAAAACACAGTACATGTGAGAGTTGACATCTATAAATAACTGTGCATAAGAGCCAGTGAATGTGTGAGTGGCTGTATGGATCATTGTGAACATGTATCAGAGATTGTATAAGAGAGTAAAGTAAATATGTGTTAGTATATGTTTGAATAAGTAAGGTGTGTATAACTGTATAGTTGAGAAAATGGAGGTGTGATTGATTTTTGGCATAACTGACTAGGTGTGTGAGTAACTCCATGGATGAGTGACTGTCTGTTTACACTGATTGTATCTAAGGTTATATTAGAGTCTGAAGAGGTTCATGGTATTATCACATGAATTATATCATCAGTGATGTGATCAGTCATGTCAAATGAGATGTTATCAGTGATGTCATCAGTGATGTCATTTGAGATGTCATCAGTGATGTCATCAGTGATGTCACTAACCATGTCATGAATGATGTAATATGTGACATCATCAGCAGTGGATTGCGGGTGCGCAATATATAGTTAGCGCTTATAACTATATATGGAATTTCAATGGTTTTATGCGAGTAAAATAAGGTTTTCTAAATGCAAATTCCTAACTATATATGGCCTAAAACCAATGGTTTTTTCATTGAATTTTCAAGGTTTTGTAAATGCAAATTCCTAACTATATATGGAGTATAACCTATGGTTTTTTCTGTGAATTTCAATGGTTTTTTAATAGCAAACATCAAAAGCTGTCAAATGTCAAGTACGTGATAGGTAAAAACGTTTTCGTGTTTATGCACGCTGATGTGCTTTAAACGCTGCCCCCCCTCCCCACTCCCCTCTTTTCTCTTAGTAGTACTCTCTCTTTGCAGATAGTGAACGGTAGTTAACGCAGACCTTTACCCCTGTTGTAATCCGTCGTACCTGCTTGTCTCTCCATTTGATTGATTATTATCCAAGCATTTACTGTTTTACAATTGGTTCTCTTTGGATCATTCTCTATTTACAAACAAGCACAAAGTCGCAATACTCTGTTTAGTCTTTGCAGATAGTGAAAAATCGTGAAAAAAAATAAAAGTAATCGAGCAAAATCAGTAGACCACTAATTCGATCTCTTTTTGACCTCGGTAAAATACAAACATTAGGAATAACCCTTCATGAGAAATACGAAAATAGTGAAATGAACTGAGCTCCACACCATGAGGGCTGCAAAACAGCTCGACTCCACCACCCACACCGCCCAAAATAACGACAAACCCTATGCAAATATTATAAATATACACAACACACCAGCAAAGAAACAGAGTAAAACATTTTATTAAATAACTATTTACATAACTATTTTATACTTTTTATTGCCCGATCCGGCTAGCTCAATCGATCGAGCATGAAACTCATGCACTGATAACAAGCGTTGAGAGTTTGTAGAATGATGGCTTCAGATTTTCCACATACGGTGTAGTGGCGCGAACTGGCAGGGGGCATTTGGATTCTACCCCTTCTCCAAATAAGATTTTCATACGTGAATGTTCGTTCATGCTTTTTGTCCCTGAGTTGCTTCCATGTCACTGCCTTACATAAATGGCATAAGTCTTGGTTATTGAGTGCCATACTTCAGAATTCTAAGCAGTTCTTGTAACACTGTTTAAACCTTATTTGCACCTGCTGCAGCTGCACTATTCAAAGTAAGTGGGGTCCATTTGTGGACCTGACTGCATTGGAAAACAATGTGATACGGTGCCTCCCTAAACCGCTTGACGGAGGCCCCCGAGGGGCGGTGAGATGGCGCGGACTGAGAGGGGGCGCTTGGCTCCTGCCCCCTCCCCAAGTCGTGTTGCCCTGGTGAGGCCTGAGATCGCCCCCGGCATAGGCGGCCGGCTCCCGGGGTCCGGCGGAATTTTTTCCCTTTTGAAGAATCTTTCATTCTGGACCTTGTCCCACAATCCGTTTCACCTGAAGACACGCTGTCGTAGGGCGCCCCTTTACCGTTTTAGTTGCCATTCCGCCCGCTTTTGGTACTCTGTGCCTCTTCCGCCATTCAACTGTTTACCGCTCGCTCTTGCGACTACAACGTCTCGCTCACCATGTAGTTGAGTTGCTCCCGCTCTTAAGATTTGACCGAACTTTTTGGACTGCTGAAAGCGGTGGAATTCCCACCGCTGGTTGGTGGAGACATTTTGACTATATTCGGCACCTGCATTGTCGCGTAATGCGTCATATGACGCGACGCGTTAGCGCACCCGGAAGTGCTCCGGTGCGCAAGGCGCAGCTTCCCGGAAACGATCCAGAGCGCGCCGCGCAGCGCGTAACGTAAGCATAACAGGTCATGTGACTTGTTAATAAAACTTTTCATTGGTTTATTTTACTTTTCTTTTCCTAATTATGTAAGACTAGGTCATGTGACCTAAAAATAACACTTTTCATTGGATTAAAACATTTTTTTTCCCCAAACGATGAAAGCTCCACCTTGTTTCTGGATGTTTCAGACTGAAGCTGGCGTCACCATGAGAGCACCACCATCTCGTAGCTCCGTCGTGGCCATTCCGCAAGCAATCATGGCAGCCGCTCCCCACCGGAAGCCTGCGGGAGTCGAGGGCCCCCAAGACTTTTGTACAATCTTCAAGGCTGAGGGGACGCTTTCGAGAATGGAACCCAAGCCCTGGCAGACAAGCGTCCGAGTTCCAAGGTGTCCCAGGGCCATTTTACTGGACCAGGCCCAAATCCGAAGAGCCGGCCGCCATTTTAAGAGTCCTGTGGCAGCCGCCTACCGCTGCACCGCAAGAGTGGGAACAACTCAACTACATGGTGAGCGAGACGCTGTAGCCGTAAGAGCGGGCGGTAAACAGCTGAATGGCGGATGAGGCACAGTGTAGCAAAAGCGGGCGGAATGGCGACTGAAACGATAAAGGGGCGCCCCACTACAGCAGACAAGCCTCCGCCATGTGCTTCAAAACTGCATATGTATCTCGTGATATCAAGGTTGGGCAACCAGTACAGAACAAGCAGTTACGAGTCCCATTTACACCGGCGCCATTTTGGGCGCGGCCGGGCAGGTCCAGGATCTACTGAAACATAAAAAATGAGCCTGACGTCTCTGAAGCAGTTCACGAACAGCAGGACATAGCAAATAAACATGAACTCTCTAAAGCTGTTAACTCACTGCAGAACAAAACAAGTGAACCTGAAACCTCTGGAATAATTGTCGCTCAAAAGAACAACACACAAAACTCTGTAGAGCCTGAAGAAAAAAAAACAGAAGGGCACTGTAGTTTCAGACACACTTAACACTAATGACGAAACAAAGATATCGTCTGTTTATAAAGCAGTTATCATCTTGACAGAATTGACAAAGAAGTGTACAGACACCAATGCATCAGCATTCTCGGAGAATCTTAAGGAACAAAGAAAGACCTGTTCACTCTTGACACCCCAGGTGCTGTGTATATTGCACTATAGTGCTGCATCGAGAAAACGGGCAACCCTATTGATGTGGATTTTTCATTATTGATTATTGTAAAGAAATGGCGACTCCCCCCTTTAGCAGATTAGCTAAATGTTTGCGTAATTTAGGCATAAAAGTTATATTATTGTTGTTGTTGTTGTTATCGTTATAGTTCTGGTTAATTTCAAAAAATGGTTAAATATATTTACAGTTTTTGTTGCGTTCGTTATATTTAAATATTAATAAAGTTTTAAAATGTAACTGTCTTGGAGTACTATATTTTTTTTAAAAATCGGGTGAATGGGGCCTTGAATCGGGTTATTGTCATGTGTGGGCTTTGCAAGTGTACTACTACAAGATCGGACATTTCAAACTCAAATGCACGTTCTTTTTCTTACCTTTCCGAAGCATGGAGCGCAATAGCAGGCTGAGAAAAGGTGATGCACGTGTTGAACACTGCCTGGCCTGCAAATTGCTGCCAATGCCCCCCCGCCCGCTCCTGAAAGAGGACACACACACACCGCCGCCCCGAGTACTTCACAAATCTTTAAAAGACCATGCGCTTGTTCAATGGGAAGTGGATAACATGGCTAAGAGCATTTGCTGACTAATGCATGAATATCGCTGACTTTTCAGCGATATTCATGCATTGCGGCCGTTTTTTATCGCATTTGCGATAAACCTTGCTAATAGCAAGGTTTATGTGCGATAAAATTCGCCGAAGTGCGGCGATAATTATTGTCTCTAAACAAGTTAGAGACAAAAATTACCGCTAGATGTTGGAAATATGCCCCCGGGTTTTTCCTTGCAGGAATCGGGAAGCGAAAGACTAGCACTGAAATCAGTAGTCTCACACCTGAATCGGGAGGGTTGCCATGTCTGGATACTCTACAGCTGGAGCCATAGACTACATCCGCAGGGCTAGGTGATAGCCTAGGTCCGGCCTGGACAATCGGACACAGAGGAAGAGAAGTGTCAGAGGGTGCGGTAGTGAATAGGGTGAAAGGGAGGTGTCGAACGGGCACAAGGTGTGATTCTCAGAGAAGAGCAAACAGATGGGGGAAGTATATGGCCCATGCATGAGAGAGAGAGCGGGGGTGACCTTTGCGTGGGGGAGATGCGTGCGAGGGTGGGGAGCCATGCTGAGAATCGACGGCGTGCAGAGAGTGGCCCTGGTCAAGGCATCTAAAATGGCTGCCGTGCACGACAAAATTGTGGCATTGGACAAAAACGCAAGATGGCGCAGACAATGTTTATCAATAAGGATTCATTTATAACAAAATATTTACTCGCAGTGACAAAATGGTGTTCAACACTTCCTGATTTCCATCGAATCGAACGTTAACAAACGTCACGCAGCAAAAAAAAAAAAAAAAAAGCTCACGCACAGAGCGGTTTTTAGCCATGTTATCCAATGGAAGGTGGATAACATGGCTAAGAGCATTTGCTGGATAATGCATGAATATCGCTGACTTTTCAGCGATATTCATGCATTGTGGCCGAAGTGCGGCGATAATTTTTGTCTCTAAACAATTAAAACGAAGCACAAAATGGCAAATTCCCGTTTCACTACCAGTTTGCGGCCCAGTTCGCGGCCCGTGAAGCGCTTCTACCGTGAAAAATCAATTTTTTTTTATTTTCCCCACGGGACCCTTTAATAACTCCAACAACATTCCTAGGGGGTCAAGAGGGGTATACCTTGCCCCCTTTCAATAAATTCCCCCTTCGTTTTTCACCTCTTCTTCTCTCTCGATCCTACCGAGAGATAAGATGGCGGCCGCTCCGGACTATTTAGAATGTTGACAGACACCGGATAGCCAATCAGCTTTCTGTTATCCAATGGAAGGTGGATAACATGGCTAAGAGCATTTGCTGGATAATGCATGAATATCGCTGACTTTTCAACGATATTCATGCATTGTGGCCGATGTGCGGCGATAATTTTTGTCTCTAAACAATTAAAACGAAGCACAAAATGGCGAATTCCCGTTTCGCTACCAGTTTGCGGCCCAGTTCGCGGCCCGGGAAACGCTTCTACCGTGAAAAATAATTTTTTTTTTATTTTCCCCACGGGACCCTTTAATAACCCCAACAACAATCCTAGGGGGTCAAGAGGGGTATACCTTGCCCCCTTTCAATAAATTCCCCCTTCGTTTTTCACCTCTTCTTCTCTCTCGATCCTACCGAGAGATAAGATGGCGGCCGCTCCGGACTATTTAGAATGTTGACAGACACCGGAGAGCCAATCAGCTTTCTGTTATCCAATAGAAGGTGGATAACATGGCTAAGAGGATTTGCTGGATAATGCATGAATATCGCTGACTTTTCAACGATATTCATGCATTGTGGCCGATGTGCGGCGATAATTTTTGTCTCTAAACAATTAAAACGAAGCACAAAATGGCGAATTCCCGTTTTGCTACCAGTTTGCGGCCCAGTTCGCGGCCCGGGAAACGCTTCTACCGTGAAAAATAATTTTTTTTTTATTTTCCCCACGGGACCCTTTAATAACCCCAACAACAATCCTAGGGGGTCAAGAGGGGTATACCTTGCACCCTTTCAATAAATTCCCCCTTCGTTTTTCACCTCTTCTTCTCTCTCGATCCTACCGAGAGATAAGATGGCGGCCGCTCCGGACTGTTTAGAATGTTGACAGACACCGGAGAGCCAATCAGCTTTCTGCGCGCAAAGTTCCGTTTCGCGAAAAGTAAGCGGACCGGATCGCTGCCCGGAGCGCTGTTACAGATATATATCTTGTTTTGAACGTTAATTTCTCAAAAACTACTGGAGCACATATATTGAGACCTAGCAAAGGCACATCGGGCTAACAGTCCCTACAATTTTGCCAAGTTTCGTGCAAATCCATTCAGCCGTTCGAGCTAAAAGTGAGTCCAACCGCCCTATGGAAAAATGAATGGGAAAAACGCGTTTTGGGACCCCCCTTTTTTCTCAGGCCCCCCTTGACGAAACCCCCCCAAATTTTTAGGGGCTGCTCAGAAACAAAATGTGCCATTTTCCTGAAAATTTCAGCCGATTCCGTCCACAAACGCCAAAGTTATTAGGCATAGAATTTTCAGAAATCCCATAGGGAAAAAATCCTAACTATATATACCTACTGGCGAGACGCCAGTAGGTAATATATATATATATATATATATATATATATATATATATATATATATATATATATATATATATATATATATATATATATATACATATATATATATATATATATATATATATACATATATATATATATATATATATATATGTGGTGTGTGTGTATATATGTATATATATATATATATATATATATATCTGTCAGAAGGACGTCTTGCAGCAGTCACGCAGCATAACAGACGAGGCGAACCCAGATAATAGTGCTAATGGTTTATTTTGCTCTCCACCACACCACCATTACGCGTTTCGGCCAAACAAGGCAGTTTGCAGACCTACCTCCAGGGATGGTTTGCTTTGGTATCTAATTCTAAGGTAAGGTAAGGAATCTGGGGCTAGATGTCTCTATCAGATGGACAAGAGACTTACCTTCAGTAACGCCTTATCTGGTAGAGGCATACTCTAACTGCAGATTCCTTACTAACCCACCCATCCTCCGCGTTCTGCAACCTGTTTTCTTCTTACCAACAACATCCGTTTCTTGAAAATATTTTATAGTAAATTACCACTTGTGGTGGTTGGTTCATTAAATAGTACGTAAACACTTGTAGTGGTTAATTTAAAGATGTATCTATCTTTTGGGCACACTGTTTCCATAGCCAGTTTCTAAGGTGGCTCCATGTTTTGCCACGGAAATTAGTCATGGAAGTAACTGACATGAGTGCATCGGGGAAGGGCTTATATGGACTCGGTCAACATCACATTCGGTGGACAACGTCGATACGGAGTTGCACGAAGCCCTCAACCGACGTGCAGAGGTTCTGCTGGAAAACAATTCAAGATCCAGTCTGACGCCTGTTGAGAATTCCAAAGTAAGGAATCTGCAGGTAGACTATGGCCCTCATTACGATGTCGGGAGAACCGCCACTGACAGTCAATCGGTGACTGTCCGTCCGACATCCAGGCCATCGGCCAGACCGCCGGATTACAATACCGGCGGTTGGAGCACATAGGTCGGGGAGTAAGATCGCCACCTCCGACAGGCTCAAATCACCCATCGAGGTGGCAGTTGGAATCTTATCCCTACAGAAGAGGCGGTGCCTGTGCAGGCATCGCCGAAGTAGTTAGGATGTCCCTCTCCGACTTCTTTTCATTGTGGTCTGACTACTATGAAAAGGCAGAAGGAAACAGACTTTGGGGTCTGCAAGCAGGGCCCCTGTTCCCTGTGGGCCACTGCTGAGTGGCCTAGGGGGCACAGATTGTGCACCCCCCCCCACACATCCATGCACCTTGCGCCAGGCACCACATGGAGCCTGGTACACGGTGCAAGGATGTGCACAAAGTGCTTTTTTGTACTGCGGATTGTGCTGCGGCCCACTTCCTGGGCAGTAGCACAGGCCGCAGTACAAAACAGCACTTTCTGACTTCCATGTTGATGGTCATATTGTAAGAGGGCAGTTGGGACCCCCGACATCGTCAGACGGTCACCTGACCGATATGATGGCGGTCAGCAGTCCGACCAACCACCATCATAATGAGGGCCTATGTCTCTACTCTACAAGATAAGGCATTACCGAAGGTAAGTAACTTGTCCATGTAGGCAACACTCTATTCATGTCAGAAGCACAGCAGTCGGGGTGGGGGGTAAGACCGCCACCTCCAACAGGCTCAAAGCACACATCGAGGTGGCAGTTAGAATCTTATCCCTGCAGTAGAGGCGGTGCCTGTGCAGGGACTACTGAAGGACTTAGGCTGTCCCTCTCCGACTTCCTTTTCATGGTGCTCTGACCGCTATGAGAAAGCAGACGGAAACAGACTTTGGGGGCCCCAAGCAGGGCCACTGTGGGCCACTGCTGAGTGGCCTGGGGGGGGGCCCAGATGGTGCCCCCTCACACATCCATGCACTGTGCACCAGCCACCACATGGAGCCTGGCACACGGTGCAAGGATGTGCACAAAGTACTTTTTTGTACTGCGGATTGTGCTGCAGCCCATTTCCTGGGCTGTAGCACAAGCCGCAGTACAAAACAGCACTTTCTGACTTCCTTGCTGATGGTCATATTGTAAGAGGGCAGTTGGGACGGCCAACTCATCGTCGGACAGTCACCTGCCCGATGTGATGGCGGTCAGCGGTCTGACGGACCACCCTCGTAATGAGGGCCTACCTCTCTACCAGATAAGGTGTTACCGAAGGTAAGTAACTTGTCCATGTAGGCAACACAATATTCATGTCAAGCGCACATCCTGGAAACCCTCAGCATTCTAACTCACAGTAGGCACAGCTTCCTTCGCAGATGTTTTGGTGTTTCTGACCAATAGTCCAGGATGATTCCACAGAGGGCTGTTAATCAGCAATGATGCACAAAAATATTTGCAGCTGCTAATGACCATGCTAGATCTAACTTTGTTTGGACATTGTGAGAAATGTGCTTAAAGGTGTCTCTTTTGAATACATCGTTAAAGGTAGTTTTTATGGAATTAAGCTAAAATGGAGAACCGGAAAGCTAAGGAGGTGATACCCAACTCACAGAATGTTTGCTTCGCGTAATTTTTCCCCCAGTACAATTGAAGCCTTCTAGTGCACATACAATGCCTATGTTGGAGTAAAGAACATAAAAACTGCTGTACATTATATTATTATTACCATTATTTCAGATTTATTGCAAACAAGAATTTGCACGTCCGATGGCATAGATTGAGTATCAAACACAATAAAACAGAAATGGGGGGCTGGCAGTCCAGTGTGCTTTAAGTGATAGATTTGTGCTTCGTTTCTGTCCAGTTTAATTTCTTCTTTGCATCTCGATCCTACAGAATGATGTTGACGATGATCAGTTCACCGACTAATGGGAATGCGCTTTATAATTTCAGAATTATCTGTCCAGAAACTTCTACAACCTCCGGTTCCTGGCTCTTTTCCTTGCTTTTGCAATCAACTTCATCCTTCTTTTCTATAAGGTGAGCAGCTCTCTGTAGAAAGACAACTGTCACGGAGGCATACTGACCTGTCCCAAACATATATAAGTACTGATACAATCCGTATGTAATAGAACTTACTAAATAAGACACACCTGAAATAGAGGCAACCAAGCTCTGAAATGGTACTCTCATTTATGCAGATAGAGCACTGAAAACCAATGACAAGGTGACGCCACATTTAAGGATTTTCTTAAATCACACCCTGGCAGGGACTATCCTCAATACATTTATACCCTATTCGAAAGAGTACCGCAGTAAACAGTCATGCTCAGGCACCAAGTCACACTTTGTTAGAGAGACTGGTTAGCGGGTCACTTCCTGGTCTACAGTAACCCTGGGCGTAGTTCGCGTAGTTGCTCTACGCATAGCTAGGCAAAGTGCACTTTGCACGCTACGCGAACTGCATAGTGATATAGGGAAAATGCTGTTCGCAATGATTGCACAGTGCCTGATGATTGTCCGCACTGTGCAATCATTGCAAACGGTGTCATGCACAGTGCGAGCGGTCGTTTTCTGCCGCTCGAATAGATTTGCACTCGAGCGGCAGCTTTCTCAATGTGGACTGGTAGTTTTTTTATTGCGAGCGGTCGCGAGCTGGCGCGACCACTCGCAATGAGAAACCTGACCTCCCCGCGTTGAGAATCTCGCCGGGAGGTTTATTTTCCGCGCTCGCGATTGGCATCTTGATGTTGCCGATTGTGAACGAGGAAAAAGTCTCGCCGGGATGTTGATTTTGCTCGCTTACGGTCGCCAACTTGACGTTGAGGACCGCGAGCGAGCAAAAAATGCCTGCTACGCATTTTTGCACTATGCTACGTGCGATTCGCGTGCGCAAAGTTGCGCAAACTACGCACAATCCGTGAGCGTAGTGTAGTTTTCTGCCCAGGCCTAGTATACAGTCAAATTTATTATGGAGAAAGCATAGAGCCACACATTCGAAAAAACACTCTTTGTACAGTCATACCCCGTTATTTTTTTTAATTACTTTTATTTTCTGTTTTGCACTGTTACAACCAAAGATCATTCAAAGATAGAGAGCTTTACAAAAAGTATGTAGAACAACATAGTACAATGGATAGACATATTCTCCCTAACCCATCCCATGTGTGTCAAAAGGAGTTTGTTTCTTCTTATGTGCTATGATCAGAGAAGCCCTGTCATGAAGATGACATGATAGACAGGCCCGCTCTTCAGGAACAAGGGTGGGAGTCATCACCAGAGTGTGATCCCGCTTCATATGGGTTTGAAAGGCGGGTCAGTTTTGAGTGAATTTATCAATTCGATCAGGGACTAGTCTTGTTACCTTCTCCATGCCATACATGTTCCTTAAGTTGCTAGGTGGAGATATTGGTTGTTTCCCAAATTGGGTGAGGGCAAGGCGTGCTTCAGTTAAGAGGTGTGTGATTATCTTACTGGTTGTTGTTGTCAAGAGATAAATACTGTTCATTCCAGGTTCAGCCAGTAGAATAATTGATTGTCCATGGAGAGTGAGATGCTAAGTATTGTAGTACTGTTCCTACTAATTCATTGAGACTATGTGTTTGGGCAACATAAGCATCCAAACTGTGGAGGACTGTGTTCACTAATACCATAAGAATATGTTGACCTTGTTCCTAGCTAGCTCACAGTGCACCATCTGGACAGGAAAACCTCACAAGGTATCTGATGATGTCTGCAGCCTCATAATATGATGACCCTGGCTCCCCCTGAAGAAATTGTGGAAATAGATCTATCCTTTCATTTTTAGCACAGTCATGCCCAAAGGGAGACACAAGAAATACACGAACTAGCACTTCAAACATTTATTGAAGCAATTTGATTCTTTTGTAAAACAGTTGTGCTGCAATGATTAATAAAATTAAACAAAACATAGTAACCAGCATTACGAGAATGGTGAAAAAGATTAATAATTCAATAATTATAGTTGCTGCATGAATTATATTAATACATATAATCGCACTCCTACCTAATAGTGCCTAACTGAGAGAGCATAGCGTAGATGTAATTCTTTCAGATACCTTAAAGTGGTCTAACTCCCCATTTACCTGTGTGCGTGCGTGTGTCATCTGGTAGCCTGTCTGATGTAGAACAGGTCATCATCCCTCTCAGGATAGGGATGAAATTCAGCTGGGCTGGAACTCAGGCACAGGGCGACAGGACAATCCATAGAAATGCTCTTGTGGCGAACAAGGGCTTGGTGTAGCTTATTTAATGAGAACTGTACCCATTGGTTCTATGCCGGAGCTCCGGTCCAGCTGTCATTGTTGATTCTATCCACCCAGAGCTGTTGTTGAACAAACAACAACAAACAAGGGCAGATTGCACAGTGTACTTGGTCCTTAAACAAAGTGTACAATAGTATGATAATGTACCTACAAAGAAATGCATTTGTAAGCTGAACATTTTCTGAGTTCACTATCGCATGCAAGCACTCAAGCAAAATATGCTTAAAGCCATAGTCTAAAAAGATATCAACTTTAAATGTGAATATGTAAAAATTGGAGCGTTTGTGCATGGGCCCTATTTAACCTCACGATAGTATAGTTCTAATATGAGACAGTATGTCTATCCAGTAGCGTCGAACATGGCCACAGGCCTAACACATTTAAGAAAAATGTCCCTTGTCCCCCACAACCATTCCAGCATGTGTCTGTGCCTCCAAATATGGCATGTACTGTGTTGGAGAACTGTATCATTGTGTAAGTAGTTTATAGCCATTGTCTTGGTGTTAGGTGCACGTAGATGATTTTGCCTGTCTCCCTCTATCCGCTCCCATGAGTCTTGTGAGATTTCGTGGCCTATGTCCTCTTCCCATTCCAATATATAGCTGTATTTTGGGCTGATCCCCATGTCTGAAATTGTTCTCTGCAGTAGGGTTATTCCCTTCCATGTCGTTTTATTAGCAAATATTTGTTCCAAGGTTGTTTTGTCCCAGCTGGCCTTTCCTTTCACTTCTCTTGTGGCTGTCCAGTGAAGCAATTGAGTAAGGTGGAACTCATCCTCCCCGTTTAAGTGCCATTCCATCTGTAGTTCATCCCTGGACCACAATTCCTCATTGAAATAAAGGTTGGCCAAAGTAAGGGGGTTCCCCTGTTCCAGCGAGTGAAACCCGAGTCACCTAACCCTGGTGGAAAGTCTGGATTGTGGATAAGTCAGCGCGACAGGAACGTCGTGGACCCCTTTCTGCTTGAGATGAGTTGGCAGAATTCCAGCAATGTTAATGTGGTGCTGAGTACCTGCTACTTCATAGGATATGCCCTCTGAGGGAACCACTGAAGGAAGCTATGCCCTGTTATAAAGTAACCCCATGTATAGCAACAACCTGTTAGAGAGTTTTGTTATGAAGTTACTTTCTGTTTAGAGAACCACTAATAAAGTCCTTCAACATGATTTTCACTCCTTCCGGAAGAGACCCTTTAAGCAGTCACTTCCTGTTTTAGAAGACCCTGGTATAATAGTACCATTTCATTGACTATACATATCTAAAATAAGGCTGTCCGCCCCTGTTGTAGACCCTAAATACATTGAAACACTCCTTGTTAGAGAGCCTGACAAAGTCAGACACTGTATAGAGCAGTGTTCTTAACCTTTTGACTTCTGCAGACCCCCACTTGATCATTACTGGAACCTGGGGATCCCCACTAAATCAGTATTGGAATCCGGGGACCCCCACTGAATCATTACTGAAATCCAGAACACCAGCCTAAGTGTTTTCGATGACAAATATTAAAAAATCAACATTTTAAATTTAATGGGGAGGTTGGAGCTTTGCTAAAGTCAATTGAGGCCACTCTTCGTCCATACTATATTCAGTTTGATGCACTTGCACTGCTCCAATGAATCAATCTGAGGATACTAACTTAATTTTCTTCCTCCAATTTAAAATTCTTTCACATTTATATGTTTTAACATTGTCAATTGTATATTTTGCCTCCTTATGTAATTAACTTTATTAATCTGTTAATAGTATTTAATTTTCTAAGCAGTCTCGGACCCCTTGAGTAGGCTCTGCTGGGCCCCAAGGGTCCCCAGACCACAGGTTAAGAACCACTGTGATAGAGAATCCACCAAAACAGTCAATCCCTATAATCGAGAGTACTCTGATAAGGGAATGTTTGGGAAGAAGTGCTAGGTTTGTGCTCTCTGCAAGATTGTACTCATGCAATCACACCTTGTAGTTGAAAACTTATGAAATAACCACACCCTACCATAAATAACGCCTTGAAAGTCGTACTCTGTTAGAGACCCCTTTTGCAGTCTCACCACTTTATTTAGAACATCTGCTACATGCACGCCCTGCTAAAGGGAAAACCCAAATAGAGTCACACAGTTTAATTCTACTGTAGAGACCAGAACCCCCATACAGTTGCAATTTGTTACAGAGAAGCCCCTGATACAGTCACCTCTTGCCAATAATAGTTCTCTGACTTTACCACACCTGGTTAAAATATTACCTTCTGATACAGTTGCACCGTATTTCAGACAGAAGCATAACAGTTTAACCATCTTTAACAAACTCCTCAAAGTATTGCCATGTGAACAAGACACTTGATAATGCTCACAGCCAGTTCACACCATCACATACAGGCCATATCACAGAGAATCCCAATAACATGTAAGATAGGCTTATAATGAAGTCACACAGTGAAAAAACAAAACAAAACCTATGTCTCTTTTACATAAGGTGACAGACCACCTCAGCTCTAATACACTGCGAAGTGATAATATAGTATGTGCTACACCTGCAGCCTACTATAGGCACCTCTGCTGAAGTGGTGCGCTGATGCAGAGAAACTTTAAATGCAGGTATGCAATGTTATTGGGAATGCCTATACAGAAGACTCATTTAATATTGCACCTGCAACAATTTCAGGTTCATAGATAGATTGCCTGACGCACTACTGTCATGGTGCAAAAATCCTTCAATGCTCTCCTTCTATTGTAAACCACTCAGTGAATCTACTTCGTGAAATATTGGGCTACCTGGAATCTGCTCTGCTCTATCAACTAAGGACATGAAAAGTTCAATATGGCATGTGACCACCCTCAACAATTTGCAGAATGAGATCCTGAAACCTGACTATGGTTATTCTGAGAAAATACACCCTCCTACTTTGCTTTCTTACCCATTGGTTTCATTTTAGGTGTCAGATTCTCCAAAAGGCGAAGAAGTCTTTGAAGGTTCTGGGTTTGAGGAAGAACTTGAAGGATCCGGATTTGAGGAAGGTGATGAGGAGGAAGAAGAAAGTATTGTTTACTTCTTCCTTGAAGAGAGTACTGGATACATGCAACCAGCCTTGAACTTTCTATCAATCACGCACACCTTAATCGCTTTCCTCTGTATCATCGGTTACAACTGCTTAAAGGTAAGGTAGCAGCTGCCTTATGCATGTGTACAATTGTACATGCGTACAGTTACCAAGACTTCATTAGTGAATAGAAATGCTTAATTGTGAGTTGACAGGCGTACCACACACGTCTCCCTAGCTTGGTGAGAGCTGTTGGTGGGTTATGTATCAGAGATGCCAAGAGCTCTTCCATAAGTCAATGTAGTTTAAGGAGAGTGGGTGAAGGTTGGTACCGATGTAGGGATGATTTGCTGAAAGTTTAATGAAGTGGTAGATATGTTCCCCATGTTTGGGGCTCTTCATGACCATTTTGGATGTGGAAGTCTCTTCCCATGAATATGAGTTGTTCATGTATCTGCAGGATATGAGGTTGAAATGTGCTGAAACGTGTTCATGGTTTGATTGGGCCTCAGGGAAGATAAGAGATTTTCAGTGGGCTGATACAGTCTAGGCCAATTTTGTTGCTGTAGGACCTAAAACTCTTGGATACAGTGGCAGAAACTAAAACATAAATACTGCTTTCTGACAGTTTCCTCAAAACGTACTTCGAAGATAAAGCCCGCTCCTCACCACTCATACACCTCTACAGATGGTTGGATTCCTTTGATATGTTGTAAAGTGTAACTGCTAATAAACATTTTCCAGTGCTGCTCTGGTTCCTAGTCCACCCGCCAAACTCTTCCTGGAGTCTCTGAAAGGTGGGTGGAAAATGCTTAATTTCCATGCCAAGGTCTCTTTCTGAAGTGGGGTATGTTAGTTACTGCCTGTACCAAAATTTGATTAAAAAGTATGTATGTTTATTGTATTTCTACAGCATAAACCTAGCTACAAGGCAGCAGAGCACTGTAAATGGTCACAGACAAGCTTAAAGTCTGCACGTATTAGAGGAAGATGTGTTGTGGAATCCATTGTGATGTAATGTTCTTTAAAGAAGTGGGTCTTCATCTCTCTTTCCCAAATTGGAACAGCGTTAGTGTGGTCCTGAAGGATATGGGGATGTTGTCCTGGGTGCATAGATGAAAAAGATCTGTTGTCTTGTTTTTTCTTTTTTTCTCTTTGGAGTGTGCAGTCGGACAGTGTCCTGGCTGCAGGTGTGTTGACAACCACCAGAGATGGTGCTGGCTGTGATGACTTTGTAAAAGATGCTGCTAGTTTTGAAGATGGTCCGCACTGGTAAAAGGTGCCACTGGATTTCCATTAGGGTGGGGGTGATGTGCTCATATATCTTCAGGCCCTGGATGAGATGTGCTGCAGCATGTGGGATGCCTGTGAGGGGTGCTAGTGTGGAGTCTCGAAGGCCATGGAGTAGGGCATTAAAACCATATAGGTGGGAGAGTACAAGGGCTTGAACACAAATTCTGAAGTCACTTTCTGAAAGAAATGGTTTGACTTTCTTTAGAAGAGAGGGTTGGTACCAGGTAGTCTTTGTTTTGTTGGCAATGTGTTCCTTGAGCTGGAGGTTGGAGTCCAGGGTGAATCCAAGCGATTTGCCTTTCGGTGAGAACTGGCAAATCGTCAAGGTTCGCCTCTTTGAGCTAGGTTTGTACTGTAACATTTTTGTTCTTGGCAAATATTAGCAATTTTGTCTCGGTTGGGTTGAGCTTCAGGAAGGCACTAGACATTCTGGTCTGGCTGATGTGCAAGCAGTGTTTTAGGCGATGGATGTCTGAAGCAGAGGAGACTTTTGACTAGAGTTATGTATCGTCGGCATATTGGTGAATTTTGAAGCTGTTATCTGTGAGAAGAGCTGGAAGTGGCTCCATGTAAAGGTTGAAGATGACAGAAGACAGTGTGGAACCCTGAGGAACTCCACATGTGATATGGATCTTTTGTGACCTGGAGATGCCCATGTAAACACACTGGTGTCAATTGGAAAGTTTGAGAATCGTTTAGAGGATGGGGGGAGGGGAGGGGAATGAGGGCAGTATCTGAAAGAAACAGGTTAGTATTAGATTCCTTACCTTAGAATATCCCCAGGCGTCAGTCTGAATCCAGAAATTTTTGCGTAGCAGTACCCCTGCGCGTCGGTAGGCATCGTCTGCGGCTCCGCGTCCGTCGTCGTTGGCGCCGGAATGACGTCACCGGAGTACTTAGACGCCGCTCTCGCGCACTGACGTCAGTTCTTCTTTTTTTCCGCGCCAGCAAGCGCAGGTCTGGAGAAAGTGGTACCCTTTAGTCATTTTTTGAGTAAGCTTTTTGGATCCTTTTTGGATCCCTTTCGAGTCATATGACTCCACCGGTGCCGGTAGGGATGCCCGGGTTCAAGCCCTGTGCCGACTGCAACCGACTGATGTCGGTTACCGACCCCAATCGCCGGTGCCTACATTGCCTGGGGCCCGACGATGATGACAAGTCGTGCCCCGACTGGCGGGCCTTGACGTCGAAGGCTAGGCGGGAGCGGTCCCTTAAGCGCCTCGAGCTCCGGCAGTCGGCTCCGCGCCGTTTGAGGTCCCGGTCCGGAAGGAGGTCGAGGGACCGGTCGCAGGCCGGAGTCATCACAGCTCGGCGAGTCAACACCACTCGTCATCCTCAGGTAAGAGGCACAAGAAGTCGAAGAGGCGACATTGTTCTTCTGACTTCCCCAGACATTCGCGCGACGTGGCCGGGGGTTCGGCTGACAACTCCCACGCGGCTCGGCCGGAGCCGCGGACGTCGTAGCCTGCTCCATACCTGCCGGTCCCTGGGCAGAACGCGACGCCGGAGGAGATAGATGCCTTCCTCATGGCCATGAGGTCGCTCACTCCTCCGTCGGGGTACTCAGCGCCTTCGGGCCACGCGGCCCCGACTGGGAGCCCAAGCGGGCCCCGGCGCCGTCAGCGACTTTGGTCCCGACGCCGCAAGGCCCCACTGGATCCGCTTCCGGATCTGGGTCGCCGCTGGTTGACCTTACGACCCCGCCGGCGTCGACCCCTAGGGTGTCACACGGGCGCCGTCCCTGCACGACGCCGTCCCTGGTCCACCCCTCGGTCCGGATCCGACGCCGGAGCAGCGTCGCTTGACGCCTCATTCGGTGCCGGCCGAAGAGGAATTCTTCGAGGATCTGGGTCCATCCTTTACCCCTGAATACCAGGTGATGGACGACGAGGGAGGCTAGGAGGGGTCTGAGGACCCTCTGGCATGTGAGTACCAGTCATTTCAGGACTGGACACAGGAATTAGGGGAGGCCAGTGGCCTGGATACCTCCCCAAACACTGGTTTTGTCTCCCCTCCTACTGTGGCTACGGAGGAAGGGGCTACTTATAGTGTGGTGCTGATGAGGGCGGCCAAGGCCTTGGCTCTTGAGCTCCCCATCGCAACGGTGAGGTCTAACATCCTCACAGAGGTTCTTAAACGGCAGGTAAGCTCCCCAGAGCCTCTACTGCCGTTTAATGAGGCTCTCACGGATGTTCTGTTGGGCACTTGGTCCAGGCCCACTACAGGTCCTCCTGTAGATAGGAACGTCGCTAGGCGCCACCTCCCTGCTCTGGGCAACCCTAGTTTCTTGTCCACCCACCCCCACCCCGAGAGCCTGGTTATCCAGGCCTCTACTTCCCAATCCGCATTCCCGACTGCACCTCTGGATCGGAAATCCAAGAGGTATGAGCAATTCGTCAAGAAGATGTTCTCCTCCCTTAGTTTGGGGTTGCGGTCGGTCAACACTGCGTGCCTCTTGGGCGATTACACCCACTCCCTGTAGGATACGGTTGCAGCCGTGCTGCCTGAGTGCCCAGAGGGAGCCCGGGTGAAGCTCGCTCAAGCCCTCGCGGAGGGACGAGATGCAGCGTGGTATTCCATACGATGTGGACTAGATACCACGGACTCGCTGGGGAGAGAAATTTCAACACTGCGTGCCTCTTGGGCCGTTACACCCACTCCCTGTAGGATACGGTTGCAGCCGTGCTGCCTGAGTGCCCGGAGGGAGCCCGGGTGAAGCTCGCTCAAGCCCTCGTGGAGGGACTAGACACAGCATGGTATTCCATACGATGTGGACTGGATACCAAGGACTCGCTGGGGAGAGAAATTTCCACGTCTGTGGCGGTTCGCCGCCATGCCTGGCTGAGGTCCGCCAACTTCTCGGCCGATGTCCAGAACACCCTTATGGACATGCCGTTCGATGGCAGCCACCTCTTCGGTGGCAAGGCAGATAGTGCACTGGAACGCTTTAAGAACTCCAGGGCTACAGCCACGTCCTTGGGCATGTCGGCCCCGTGCCAGCAATATTCTGCCCAGCGCTCCTTTCGTGGCCACTGAAGGGGCACCCCCTCACGTCCTGCCAGCCACGGGCCGCAGACTGCCATTCATTACAGAGGGGGGTAAAACCCATGCAGTCGCGGGGACCTGGGCGTTGTGTGGTAAATGTATAAGGGGGGTCCCCGTGGGAGAAAGTTATGAACAAAAACAATTTAAATTTTTTTTCAAAAGACTAAGGTGGTGGTTCAAAAAGGAAAGAATGTTGTCATTTATTCAGCAACACAACATTATCATTAATGAAACATTGTTGCAATCATTACAAGAGAAATGGAAATCTGAAAATTGAAATGGCCCCAAAAAGGGAAGAAGGGAAGGGAAAGGGGGTGCTCAAAGATTGTGAAAAAGGTTAAGGATAGTACACAGACTTGAACATAATGTACATCAATACATAAGTCAACAAGGAATTAGGAGTTGTTCCAAAAACCAAACGAGCCTATATCAATTAAGGCCAATCTTTCAAAAGTACTTCAACTACGGACATTCTACGGTCACATGTGTGGTTCAATGTGATACAGGGGATGTGCCGGACGTCCAAGTATGAAGAGGCGTCGACGTTTCGACCCCTTTGTATAGGCTAGATTCAGTCCTTTGCCGGGGTCTTCATCAGGACCGTTTACAGTGGGGGAAGGAACGGAAGGGGGCCGTCCTGTCTGAAAAATTAAAAACCAATATCAATAATGGGGTATGAAGTTTTAAAAGTTTCACAGTCACTGTCCTGTATACCATAAGGGTGGCTTATTTGAAAACAAACTAGTACCATGGAGTCCGGGTCATAAGGACCTCTGGACTGAAGGAAACAAGAGTTGAGTAGGCGATAAATCAAACTCAAACTCAGTAGTGTACATCTGAAATTTATCAAAATGCCCTACTTGATTGAACGAGGGAAACATTAGCCAACAGAAGATTAATGTCTACTTAGAGTAGGTAAGTCCATAATGCAATGTGTCACCATCTCCCGGTGACTCACCACTACACGAACTTGGTGAACAAATACAATGAACTATAAGTGATTACCTTGAATTAAGTTAACCACACTCCGTCAAGATAAACATCAGCAAAAACAGTTGGCAGCGTGCTGGTGTGGTCAAAACCGCTGGACAAATCTAGATCAAACCAGATACTTTTGGTTATTGATTGTTAAGACACTGGTGTTATAACGTACCGGGTACCAGAGGGTTTAAAATTACCTAAGTTGCAGTTAAACACCTTGCAATAGGAGGAAGTGATTGCTGTCAACAATGGTGGGCGCCGCACTCGTCAATTAGCAAAATGACTGGTAAATCTAAATCAAGTCAAATGTGTCAAGACGTTAATTGAGGGAAAGCGTCTTTTTAATACACAACATAGTGATGTATCCGAAATGAGCCACATGTGCGTAGGTCCCTACCTTTTAAAAGTCCACGCAATGTCTATGTAAACCAGGCGAATCAGGATATACGCGGTGGTCATCAAATGACAAGTTAAATCTAAATCAAGCCAATTGTTTCGAGGTATTAATTAGGGAGAGGCGTCTCTATAATACACAACATGATGATAAGTTACACGCGAACCACATTTGCGTTAGTCCATACCTTTTAAAAGTCCACACGGTGTCTATGTGAACTGGGAAAGGGTGCACGCGGCGGTCGCCGAAAACATGGGTCGACTAGGTGCCTTCACAAGTATCTGAAAGGATAGAATGTAGGAGCGTTTTACCTTTAAAAACTATTCAGGACATCTACCAAAAGAGGGCAACCGATTGCAACACTTACTGGGTGTACCGGGAGCGTGGCAACAGAACTTCTTGCTGCTGGTGAAACTCCGAACTCCGTCAGCCGCTACGCGGAGTTTAGGGGCGGAGCCTATGGCGATACATCGCCAATAGAAATAGAAAAAATGTTGTCATGTGCCCACGAGAGTCGGAAGCGGAGTAGGATAATAGTCATGCGTCCTCTCCACAGTGCTTAAGGACTGTGGGTAACAATAAGCCAACAGAGGCTGAGATTACTATATCCTGAATTATGCAAAAATTATTCACATAAAAAATTGCCTAATTTATTCATATCACGCGGTATTGGTAGGTGGAACCTCAGTCATTTGCTGACAGGGCAGATTAGTCACATGTCGTTTTGTAGACTGCCATTCAGCACGGCGGCGGGCGTGGTTACCGTCGTGGCGGTAACAGGGGACAACAGCGCGGCCAGTCCACATCCACCCCCGCAGCATCCGCCTCAAAGCCTTCCTAGTCCGAGCTTTCAGGCCCACTTGACGCCAGTGGGGGCAGGGTTCGCCATCACCTCCTCCACTGGTGCTCCATCACATCGGACAGGTGGGTGCTGCAAATCGTCCGAAGGGGTTACTCCCTCCCCTTCAAGGCGACTCCTCCAGCCATGCCACTGCAGTACCACCGCGTGTTGGGGGGATCACTTGCAACTTCTGCAAGAGAAAGTTACGGCCCTCTTGGACAAGGGGGCCATCGAGCTCGTTCCTGGGCCAGAAGTAGGGTGTGGTTGTTACTCCCACTACTTTCTGGTTACCAAGAAGGGCAAAGGGGGCCTACGCCCTATCTTGGACCTGTGGAACGTCAATGGCTTCCTCTGGAAGGAGAAGTTCAAGATGCTGACTTTGGCTCAGGTCTTAGCTGCCCTAGACCTGGGAGACTGAATGGTAGCTTTGGACTTGCAGGACGTCTATTTCCACATTCCCGTCCTCCCGGCCCACCGGCGCTACCTGCGGTTCACGGTAGGCCACGAGCACTTTCAGTTTACTGTGATCCCCTTCGGCCTTACCAGTGCCCCACGGGTGTTCACGAAAGTGATGGCGGTGGTCGCAGCTCATCTGCGCAGGTTAGGGGTTTCAGTCTTCCCCTACCTCGACGACTGGTTGTTGAAGGAGGGCTCGCCCCAGACAGTCGTCAGCCACCTCCAGACTACGGCCGACCTCCTGCATCTGCTGGGGTTCTCCATAAATGTGCCGAAGTCGCACCTGTGTCCCTCTCAGAAGCTCCTCTTCATCAGAGCAGTTCTAGACTCGGCGCAGTTTCGGGTTTATCCTCCCGAACAGCGGGTTCGGGATATTCAGGCTCTGATTCTGATCTTTCAGCCATTATCCCGAGTCTCGGTCAGGTTGACGCTGCGGTTTCTGAGGCTGAATGCCTCCTGCATCCTTCTGGTGCACCATGCCAGGTGGCAGATGCGGGCTCTACAGTGGAACCTGAAGTTTCAGTGGGCCCAGCATCAGGGCAACTTGTCCGACCATGTCTTGATCTCGGAGGGCACTGCAAGACAGTTGCAGTGGTGGCTCACGGACCGCGATTGGGTCAGCGGCAGATCCCTCTCCTTACCCCAACCAGATCACATAGTTGTAACGGACGGGTCCTTCCAGGGCTGGGGGGGCCACATGGGAGAGGCGGAGATCAGAGGGCTCTGGTCTCTGGCGGAGTCCCGGCTCCACATCAACCTTCTGGAGCTGCGGGCGATCCGGCTTGAACTGAAGGCATTCCTCCCCTCTGTCCAGGGGAGTGTAGTGCAGGTGTTCACGGACAACACCACCGCCATGTCGTACTCCAACAAACAGGGCGTGGTGGGGTTGTGGACCCTATGCCAGGAGGCTCTGAGCCTCTGGCAGTGGCTGGAACATCAGGGCGTGACCCTGGTGGTTCAACACCTGGCAGGTTCCCTGAACGCCAGGGCGGACGAACTCAGCCGTCGGTGCATGATGGATCACGAATGGCGTCTGAGCTCGGACATGGTACAAGGTCTCTTTCAGCAGTGGGGAGAGCCTTGGTTAGATCTATTCGCCACAGAAGAGAACGCACAATGTCATCAGTTCTGCGCGTTGGAATTTCCAAGGCGGCACTCGCTCGGAGACGCTTTTCGTCACGAGTGGAGTTGCAGTCTGTTGTACGCCTTTCCGCCTATACCACTTCTGCCCCGAGTGCTGTAGAAGATCAGATGCGACTCGGCCCAAGTCATCCTTGTGGCTCCGGACTGGGCACGAAGATACTGGTATCCCGAGCTACTCAGCATGTCAGTCGATCCCCCGATTCGTCTGCCTCTTCAGGAGGACCTTCTGTCGCAGCATCAGGGTACGGTCCTCCACCCGAACCTGTCCAGCCTCCACCTCCATGCGTGGAGATTGAGTGGCGACAGTTGAGGCCATTTGACTTGCCTCCTGTAGTTTGTGATGTTATTCTGGCAGCCGGGCGTTCCTCCACAAAATGGGTATACGCCTGCAGGTGGAACAAATTTGTGGCATGGTGTACAGCAAAGGCTGTGGATCCACTCTCTGCCCCTCTTTCTGAGGTTCTCCTCTTTCTTCTTTCTCTTGCCCAGCAGGGCTCTGCTCTGGGCACTATCAAGGGCTACCTCTCTGCCATTTCCGCCTTCTTAAGGCTCCCTGATCAGCCCTCTTTGTTCAAATCCCCAGTTGTAAATAGGTTCTTGAAGGGCATCCCTCATATGTTCCCCCCTGTTCCTTTCGTGATGCCTCAGTGGGACTTGAACCTTGTTTTGACTTATCTGATGTGCGCTCCCTTCGAGCCACTTCATATCTGTTCTCTTCGTCTTCTTACCCTTAAGATTGCATTCCTGGTTGCCATCACCTCTGCCAGGAGAGTGAGTGAGCTCCAGGCCCTTTCTTCACAACCTCCTTTCCTTTCTGTCCATCCGGACAAAGTTGTGTTGCGGACGCGACCCTCTTTCCTGCCCAAGGTAGTCACAGCCTTCCACATCGGGCAGTCCATCACCTTGCCCACCTTCTTTCCGCCTCTGCATCCCTCGAAAGAGGAAGAGAGGCTCCACTGTCTGGACCCGAAACGTGCGCTCTGATACTATCTGGATCACACACGCCAGTTCCGGGTGGATGACCAACTCTTTGTTGGTTACGTGGGCACTAAGAAGGGACGGGCGGTGCACATACGGACCATTTCCCGATGGGTTGTCTTGCGCATCAAGGCTTGTTATTCACTGGCTAAAAAGGAGCCTCCTGTGGGGCTGCGTGCCCATTCCACTCGGGCCACGGCGGCTACTACTGCCCTGGGTCGGGGAGTCCCCTTGCAGGACATCTGTCAGGCAGCTACGTGGGTCTCGCTGCACACGTTTGCAAGACACTACTGCCTGGACAGCCAAGTCCGGAGAGATGGCTTTTTCGGCCGTTCTGTTCTACAGGACTTTCTGGTGTGATTATTGGTTCGCAGGCCCACCACCGGGGTTGCACAAGTTACTTACCTTCGGTAAATATATATCTGTAAGAAACAGTAGTTAGTATTAGATTCCTTACCGCCCCACCCATCCTCCCCGTTCTGCGAACCGATATCTATATAAGGTCATCCCCTTTTAGGGCTCTAGCCTAATGACACCAGTGTTGGTTTTTATCATGGCTCTGCGTTTCTGGTGCGGAAAAGCTGTGTATAAGAACTGACGTCAGCGTGCGAGGGCGGCGTCAAAGTACTCCGGCGACGTCATCCCGGCGCGAACGATGCCAACGACGGACGCGGAGCCGCAGATGACGCCTACCGACGTGCAGAGGTACTGCTACGCAAAAATGTATGGATCCAGACTGACGCCTGGGGATATTCTAAGGTAAGGAATCTAATACTAACTACTGTTTCTTACAGATATATCGTTACCGAAGGTAAGTAACTTGTGCTTCAAGGCACTTCTTGTTGTTCGAGCCCAATGTGGACGCTGAGGGAGTGGTGAGGATGATTTTTCATGTGCCTTGAACGCTTGCTGATATCTCTGGAGTTCTATTAATGCCATCCATTCATGGACATTTTCACAGTACTCACACTGCAGAGTGTAAGGTTGAAAGAACGCCTCTTGTTGACTTAGTTCCTGTTCTCTGGGAATAATGGCATTTTTTGCTGATGCTGAGATATGTTGCTCAAGTCAGCGGAGGTGACTGGAAGGTTCTTTTCCTGATATATGTCTTTCCTACCCATTTTGCAGGTCCCTTTGGTAATCTTCAAACGAGAGAAGGAACTGGCTCGGAAACTCGAGTTTGATGGTGTTTACATCACAGAACAGCCTGAAGATGATGACATCAAAGGCCAGTGGGACCGCCTGGTTCTGAACACTCCGTAAGTAAAGCACTGTGCTGTACAGTACCCTCTGGACTCTAGGGCAAGGTATTAAATCACCGTTGATATCTTATCTCAGGGCTCAGACATGTGTTTAAACGCATCCAACAAGTTGAAAATATTGCCACGAGCAGCTCAGCCTGGCACAAATGAACGAAGTGGGTTTTGCATTCCTCACTGCTAAGGCAAGATAAACTCATACTCTAGGCGGAAATTGCCACTTGCAGTCTTGGCTAAAGAGCACTTTATGTTATGTATTGTCAGAAACATATCATGTATGGAACCTATTTATTATTTAGGATGCCATTATAGTCTGTAATTATTTGCATGCGATTCCTCCGCTCTAAGTAGAGACTTTAATAAATAAGAAGCTCACAGGTTGGGCTATTTTATAAGTTAGTTGTTGGATTACGATAAGTTACATTTTCTTTTCTCCTCAGATAATCCAGACCTTAGGCAGAGGTTGTTATTTCACAGCACAAATTTTTAAAAAAGAACTACCATTTTCTAAAGGTGTGTGGCCTTTCCCTCACTCACCCACAACATTCTTTCTTTAGCTTGTGCACACTCCATCCTGATCTCAGAATTACCTCTGTACCAAACCTGTCTAATGTCTCTTTTTCCTTTTGAAGATCCTTTCCAAGCAACTACTGGGACAAATTTGTGAAGAGAAAGGTACGTCATTTACTCTACTTCTTTCTCTCTTTAATGCATGCTGTTAGAAAATAACATTTCATTCAATCTTCCATTTCTTACAAGAAGGGTTCCATGTGGCTGCTTGGATATGATGTTGTTCAACTTAATCACAATTAAGGCTCCCGGTTTTATGGAATTTATTTTTTGGACATTTCAATCTGTATTTGTCCATATTTATTTTTTGCTAATTTTATTTGTATTTATCCATATTTAGTTTGTGTTTTGTGGAAAAATGAAGGTGAAATTAGAATATTTCCACATTAATTTAACTGATAAATATGCACTCATATTTGAATGTCTGCCAAGTTTCAAATCTGTGAACACCCGCAGAAGATAAATCAATGCAATGCAATAAATCAATGCAATGCACTTATATGTAAATATTCACATTTCAGTATCAACCTTGTGCATATCTCCTGCTGGTAAAGCCTCATTACCCCAGTATTGGAACTTTCATAGATTCCCATGCTTTGTATCATTCCCCGTCGTCGGAATGGGAGTCTCGGTAACAAAAAAAAATACCATAGCTGTAGGTACAAAAGACAATGGAAAAAGGCCTAGGCCTCATTACCTTTTGTAGCATATCACCCTCTTTGTGTAAAAGAGACCAAACTTTTGGCCTCAGCCAATCAGAAGTGCCTCACCGCTTAGAACCTTCCTGAAGGAACCTCAGAGCCTCAGATTTTCTACCGCACGTTGTGCTAGGGAGTCTCCATTGAGCTCTGCTCAACTTCTACTCTTCTACAGGATTTCATCAGGTTTTTTCAACAGTTTTTTCTTCAGGATCTTTGGGATTCTTCTCAGGATTGTTGCTGCCTGACAGTATGTTGGAGATTGAGAAGAAAAAAGCGCTTTTCAAGCCTTGTTCCTCCTGTGGCAAGAAAAGGCTGTTTGTGGAGGATAAGCATGAGAACTGCATCTATTGCCTCTATCCTGACCACCAGGTAGCTAAATGTGCAATCTGTCGCTCCTTTTCTGCCAAAACCCTCCGGGACCGTGAGGGTAGGCTCCTGACATGGCTGCAAAGGCTTAAATCGAGGAAGGATACTGTCTCCAGTGACAGTGAAGATGCTGGATCGATGGCTTCTACTAGAAGGTCAGTGAAAAGGGGTAGGGGTTCCCCTTCTTCTTCTGTCAGTCGATCTTCTAAGGCCTCAAAAAAGACCCCCAGTGAGTCTGAGAGCCAAGGTCCCAGCAAATCTCCTCACGGAAGTGTAAAGGAGAGGGATGGACCTTCTACGCAGTCTACTGGCGCGAAGACTTCCACAGCCTTCAAAACGCCTCAAAGCCAGTCTTCTGAGAGGGCTTCTAGGTCCTCGACGACGAAGACGTCGACAGCGGGAGTCCCGTCGACTAAATCATCTAAGGCTCCGTCAACGGGAGGTTCGTCGACGACGAGACCGTCGACGGCGGAGAAGGCGCCGACGACGAAGGTACCGGCTTCACAAGTGTCGACGAAGGAGCCGTCGACGAAGGAGCCGTCGACGACGAGAGCCCCGTCGACGCCCAAGATCCAGTCGACGGCGAAGGACCCGTCGACGACGAAGACTCAGTCGACGACGAAGGCCCCGTCGACGACGAAGGCCCCGTCGACGAAAGCCCCGTCGACGATGATACCAACGAGGGCGACGACGACAGTGTCGACGACGAGAGTTCCGTCGACGACAATGACGACGGTGTCGTCGACGACGGTCTCGTCGACGAGGGCGTCGACGACGACTACGATGACTATGACGACGGCTGGTGTGTCCACAGTCTCGTCGACGACAACGTCCACGACGCCTATCTCGACGGCGTATGTACAACCGTCGACGACGGAACCCACGATCTTGGCCACAGAAAAGCGTATCACCATTTCTGTGACGCGGATAACGCCTGAGATGACTTCTCCAAGGGCAGTGTCCCCTCTGCTACCAACAATGCTCTTGCAAGAGGGTCAATCAGAGGAAGATGACCAAGATGCATATAGTTATGCCAATAGTCCTTCGCAACTATTTGTCAAATGCCAGGACACCGACTCAGAGGGCGAATACACCCGCGAGGGGCATGATCATGGTCAGCATCATCAACAGCACTCTGACCAGGGAATGGTTTCAGTGCCAACATCTTTCCTACAGGATCTACATAGGATGCTACAGGACTATAAGTCTAAGGCCAGTAGACCTTTGCCAAATACGTCAACACCTGCTACGCCTTCCACGACTCAGGCGTCATTGGTGCCACCTACGCTCTCGGCTCCAACCTCTCCACAGCCTCAAACAGCCATCCCTCAGGATTCCTTTGGGGTACCAAGATCACATGATGTTGATGAATCCTCGGATGAGGATCAACATTCGGATCACGTCTCTATTCCCGACACGGAATATGATGAGTACATTATTGACAATCCCGCATCGCCAAATCCGGACCCGGCGGACTCCCCGCCAGTGGATATTGGAGGTTTCCATCAGCTAATGGAGAGGGCGGCGGCAAGATTTAAGCTAGCAATGCCTAAAGTCACCACGGATTGCTTCTTATATGACTTTAAAGAACCTTTCCAGAAAAATGCCAGATCTATTCCGATTGTGGATCATGTATGGAAAGAGGGCCTAAAGACCATGACACACCCGGCGACGGTGGTGCCGGTGCTACCGCGTCTGGAAAAGAAATATAGAGCAACCGATGATGCCCCAGCGGCCTTGACAGGTCATCCGAAACCAGACTCTGTAATCTCGCAGGCAGCGCAGAGGAAATCGCGCAACCCTTCAGCACCGCTGACAACTCCTCCGGACAAGGAAGGACGGAGATTAGATAATGTGGGGAAAAGATTCTCAGCGATGGCGAGTTTGCTGGTGCGAGCAGCTAATGCCTTAGCCATCCTGGGTAGGTACGACCGTCAACTCTGGTGCGATGTCTCCCCGTACCTTGACCAGCTACCTCCTGAATCTATGTCGGAGGCAAAGAAAGTTTTGAAAGAGGGAGAAGCAACGTCGATGGAAATAATCGATTGTGCAATGGACATTGCGACTACGGCATTCCGTTCACTAGCTGGAGCGGCAGTGCTCCGTCGCCAAGGGTGGCTGAAAGCTACTTGGTTCCGACCAGAGGTCCAGAACAAAGTGTTGGATCTTCCCTTTGATGGTGAGGCTCTATTCGGCAAACTTATTGACGACACCCTGCAAGATATTAAAAAAGACACAGAGACCGCTAGGTCTTTAGGAACACTTCAGTACAGGAAGTCCCCCTTCAAGGGAGCCAGAGGCAGAGGTGGTACGTATAGAGGATCCTTCCAACAACAACGGTATTCCAACACAGGATCCGGTTCCCAACAGCACCGCCAATCTTACCAACAGCGGCAAGGCCAGTCTACCAACTACTCCAGGCCTTACAGTAAAGGAAAGCAGGGTGCGCGAGGACGAGATTCGTCCAAGCGCCAATAGCGGCCTCCTGGCTCTTCCTACTGGACCCTCCTCCAGGAAATCATCAGTTGGAGGCAGGGTCAACAAATACCTTCACAACCTGTCCCTAATAACATCGGACCGTTGGGTGCTCAACATCATTCGGAAAGGGCATACCTTAGAGTTCACTCAAGTTCCGCCACCCAAGCCCCCGACAGCCACTCCTTCAAAACACCAGCGTCTCCTTCGGCTCGAGGTTCAACAAATGCTCCGAAAAGGGGCGATAGAGCCAGTTCCATCGAACCAAAGAAACCAGGGATTTTATTCCAGGTTCTTCCTGGTGAGGAAAACGCTCGACAAGTGGCGTCCCATTTTAGACCTCAGGGGGCTAAACACCTATCTCATCTCTCTGTCCTTCAGGATGGTGTCCCTCCAGGACATCTTGAAACTAATTAACCCGGGAGATTACATGGCCACACTCGATCTCGAAGATGCCTATTTTCATGTGCCGATTCACCCAGCACACAGAAGGTTTCTGCGATTCACAGTAGCCAAGAGCCATTACCAATTCAGGGTTTTACCCTTTGGACTCCGTTCAGCCCCAAGGATATTCACGAAAGTGCTGGCTCCAGTAGCGGCTTTCCTGCGGAGGCACAAGTTTCAAGTCTTCCCCTATCTGGACGACTGGCTGCTGAAGGCTCCGTCCAGAGAGGCAGCGCTACAGGCGGTTCAAGCGTGTACCAATTTATTCCGAAACCTGGGTCTCACTCTAAACGACGAGAAATCTTGCCAGATCCCGTCCAGAAGAGCCCGGTTTCTGGGAGCCATCTTGGACTCAAAGCTTTCACGAGCTTTTCCTACTCTGGAAAGGAGGCACAAGTTACAGACGATGGCCCAAGACTTACAAACAAAAAAGTCTCTTTCAGTTCGCCGCTACAAGTCTCTGCTGGGAGTAATATCGTCGTGCATTCCACTGATTCCCCATTGCAGACTGAGGATGCGTCCCTTGCAGGAACAACTGGACAATCAATGGCGGCAAGTCCACGGTTCCTTCGACGACAAAGTGGTGATCACTCCGGAAATGAAGAATGCGGCCCTATGGTGGACAGACCTAGACAACTTGTCCCAAGGCCTATCCTTCGCAAGCGACCCGTCTCCACAAGTGATAACGACGGATGCGTCGTTGGAAGGTTGGGGAGCAGTGCTGCAGGACCTTCATGTCAGTGGTCATTGGTCACCCCAGGAGAAATGCCTCCACATCAACCTGTTAGAACTCAGGGCGATACGTCTGGCTCTGCAATCGTTTCTTCCTCTCCTGGAGGGTTCACAGGTGCTTATCAGGACGGACAACACCACGGCCATGCACTATATGAACAAGGAAGGAGGGACCAGATCGCGCCCATTGTCACAGGAAGCCCAGCAGATTTGGGAATGGGCTATCCGACACAACATGTCTCTGATGGCGGAACACTTGCCGGGCGTTCTCAACGAAAACGCCGACAAACTGGGCAGGTCATCCTCGGTCACCCACGAATGGGAGTTGAATCAAGACATTCTGGAACAAATCTTCAGCCGGTGGGGAAGACCGGACATCGACCTGTTTGCCACCCCGACCAACAACAAATGCCGGTCTTACGCAAGCAGGCTTCCCCATCCAAATTCTCTGGGAAATGCCCTTTTGATACCCTGGTCGAAGACATTTGTCTACGCTTTTCCTCCCATTCCTCTAATACCACGACTAATCAAGAAATTCAAGATGGAACCGTGCAGGATGATCCTGATAGCCCCGGCTTGGCCGAGGCAGTTCTGGTTCACGGAGCTCCATCTGCTGTCGATCGCTCCTCCTTTACCTCTCCAAATTCTGCCGGACCTTCTCACGATGTCCGAAGGACAGATTCTACATCCAGACCCTCAGTCGTTACACCTGACTCCATGGCTCCTGAGCAGCGAGAATTTATGAACCTGCCATTGTCTAAGGAAGTTAGGGAGGTTTTGTCCCAAGCAAGGGCCCCTTCCACTAACAAAACTTACCGCCTTAAGTGGAAAAGATTCTGTTGTTGGTGTCGACAGCAACACATTGATCCATTCAATTCCAAACCTCATCAGGTCCGCCCGTACCTACTATCCTTGGCCAAGTCTGGTCTGGCCCACTCATCAATTAAAGTCCATTTGGCTGCTTTGTCACGATTCAGGAGGACGGACTCTGGACCTTCATTATGGTCTTCAAGGATAATCAAACAGTTTCTTAAAGGTCTGTTCAGGGTCTATCCACCGGTGAGACCACCTCCACCAACGTGGCATTTGAATCTGGTCCTTTCTCAACTCATGAAGGGCCCATTCGAACCAGTCCATCGTTCTGACATCAAATACCTTTCGTGGAAATTGGCTCTTCTCCTCGCTCTCACGTCGGCTCGGCGTGTAGGGGAGTTACAGGCCTTGACCATTCAGGAACCTTTCCTTCAATTCAAAAGGAACACTGTCATCATGAGGACTTACCCTAGGTTCATGCCAAAGGTCCCCTCGGACTTCCATTTGAATGAACCGGTCATTCTGAAAACGTTTTTTCCTCAGCCTTCCACACCGGCGGAAAAAGCCTTGCATTCACTGGATGTACAGCGATGCTTGAAGTTTTACTTACAGCGTACTAAGGATTTTCGAAAATCTACCCAACTGTTTGTGGCCTTCGGGGGACCAAGTAAAGGCCTTCCAATCTCCAAACAGGGTGTTTCAAGGTGGATCACAAGTGCTATATTACATTGTCACAGGGCTGCTGGTAAGCCTCTGACTGGAAAGATACGAGCGCATTCCACAAGATCTGTGGCTTCCTCCACAGCACTCTTCGCAGGGGTGCAAATTAAGGACATCTGCAGAGCTGCAACCTGGAGCAGCGTCCACACTTTTACCAAGCACTACTGCTTGGAATCTCTGCAGCAGGAGGATGCAGCAGTTGGACAGGCTGTCCTGAGGAACCTCTTCCACTAATGGTGAGCTTTCCTATCTTCCCACCTTCCATTTTTTCACATTTTGTATCTAATGTCATGTTGTCTACTGCTATTATTTACGATGCAAAATGTGATTATCTTGCTACTGCTTACTACTCTGATACAAAGCATGGGCATCTATGAAAGTTCCAATACTGGGGTAAGAAAACAAGTTACTTACCTGTAACTTTAGTTCCCCAATATTGGTAACTTTCATAGATTCCCATGCGCCCACCCACCTCCCCGGGGAAAGCTCAGCCTACAGCACAGATGGTGTCTCAGTACACAACGGCTACGAAAATCTGAGGCTCTGAGGTTCCTTCAGGAAGGTTCTAAGTGGTGAGGCACTTCTGATTGGCTGAGGCCAAAAGTTTGGTCTCTTTTACACAAAGAGGGTGATATGCTACAAAAGGTATTGAGGCCTAGGCCTTTTTCCATTGTCTTTTGTACCTACAGCTATGGTATTTTTTTTTGTTACCGAGACTCCCATTCCGACGACGGGGAATGATACAAAGCATGGGAATCTATGAAAGTTACCAATACTGGGGAACTAAAGTTACAGGTAAGTAACTTGTTTTCTTACCAACAATCCTTTCTTTTTTAAACCCTCTTACCTATCAATCCATACAGCTATTGACCTGGCAGGCATGGCAGACAGTATTTAGAATTACTGAAAAAGCAACCTATTTTCCGTTTTTATCCACAATTAAAAATAAATACAGACAAGAAAATAAATGTTTCTGTCTGGATTTATCTGTAAAAATCAGTAAAAACGGAAAACAGGGAGTCCTAATCACAATCCATAAAGCTTGACTGGATATGCCAAGTCAGGAACCTCTTAAAAGTATGTGTGCACCCATTTGTTTATGTTGAAACATTTGATCCAAAGTTCTTTGCTTTTACCATTCTCGAAATTGAAGTTTGGCATTTTATGTCCAACCCGCTTAAAAGCATTAACATGACCTGTTCTTTTTTCTTGCTGTACAGGTGCTAGAGAAATATGGAGATATTTACGGTAGAGAGAGAATTGCAGAACTCCTGGGCATGGATCTTGCCAGCTTGGAAATCAGCTCCCAGAATGAGAAGAAACCAGAACCCGATAAATCCATGCTTTCATGGTAAGAAATGGGTAGAGAAAAAGGTGAAGTGAACGGGGAAGTAGTGTAGTTCCTATATTCCCAATAGGCTCTGCCCATTGGAATAATATATCCTGTAGCTTAGTTGTAGGACTGAGGTCTACTAGGTCTCTACCAGTTGTATTAGACTTAATTGTGAGTGCCAGCTAGCTCAGAGGTCACTAGAAACTTTCTTGAATAAACAAGAAGGGATTAGTTTCTGACAACTGCATAAAACATGACAACTTTGTTTCCCAAGAATAAGAAATCAAATCTCTAGAGTCGCGCAAACAATAGATAACTTTAACTCAGTCAATCGTGCATGCTTAGTTTCACCAGAGGTGCAAGAGAAATAGAGAGATGGGCGTTTTCAATAAAAAAGGTATTTATTGAACAGTCTTCTTTTTCAAGCATTGAAAATGAACTGCTACAATAGTAAAGCTTACTATGAAGTACAATGCATATAATACGAACAGTATTATAAAGTAGTACTGTAAAAGCATGATATGGTTTCTAAGCCACAAAGTGCATAAAATGTATAAAATACATAAAATACATACAACGATAAGAATACGCCTACCCCGGTGTACCTAACCTAAGTCTGGTAAGAGAGAGGGAGTATAACAGGAGGAGTTTAAGTCTAGGAGTTCTCTGCCAGGAATCTGATTCCGATAATTCTCTAAGGGGTCTAATCAGCTCCGTACCTTTGTTCTAGAATGAAGGAGGTCTTGTATCTCGTGCTCGGAACTCGATTTCCCAGATACCCGCAAGGGTAGCCTGGAAACACTGGAGCTGGATTTCTCGGCAGGAGAAATGACAGAGTCTCGCGGTGCGTCTGCTGGAGGGTCGGCTTCCTTCAGCACTTGCTGCTGCAGGGCGTCGGGCAAGTAGATAGTCGATCTGCTCCAAACCACTGTGTGTTTCTTTAGGCAAATCAAGGCATATTTATGCTTTGAAGGTGCCGAGTTTGACGCATGTTTGGACTTAATAACGTCATTCAAAGGCTCATTTCTTGGAAAACGCCGGGAGTTCTAGGAGAACTTAATATTCAAGCAGGGAGAAGTCCCGAGCTGCTGAAGGCGGGTTTTTCCAAGAAAACTTTGTTAATTCTTGGAGCTTAGTGGAAGTATCCATGCCGTATTTGTGCTGTATGGTTTAGGCCAAATATGGTAATGATTTCCATGCCTATATAAGGAAATGATAAAGTATACCTATATAAGGGCATGAATCAGGAAATTTATACTAGGGTCCAAGATTCATTTACAACACCCACTCCACGGATATTAAGTTCAATAAAGCTAACCTAGCAAGCACTGAACATATCTAAAGCTAGTGTTTACAATCCCACCCCAATACAAAGAATGCATTTGAACTGGGTATGCAGAAAAAATATTTTTAGCATTTTCTACAGTACACAATATACTTGTATTTAATCTATTTTATGCAATTTGAAAAAGAATCATGAGATTACATTTATGATAATGTCTCTTAAATACAGAAGAAAAGTCGAGATCATTTCATAACATAACATGTCATAGCAATCCTACTATTAATAGGGATGAGGCTTAAATAATTCTTTTAGTCAGTTTTCAAAGATGACTTGTTCTCTAAGAATAGTTCTACTTTAAGCAGATTAGTCTGTGCCAAAAGTTTAATGTTTTGGAAAGAGAGAAAAACTACAACTTTGTTGTGGAAATATAGTTCCAAATGTTAGAAGTCATTGTTTTGAAAAAATGAAGGCCGAATTTCACAGTTCAGAGAACACTGTGTGCATGACTCAAAAGTTATTCTCGGTTCCAAGAGAAAACATCAAGTCGTCAAGGCTGGCAAAAAAATCGTCTACCATAGTAGGTGAAAGTGGAACCACTTGATCCAGCAGATCAAATGTGGATAGATGAGAAGCATTGCCGTCAGCGCTTGTTGCCGCGTTAGCAATGGTCATATCACATGCTACCTGTGTGCCTGGTGTTTCTCGTACCTCACCCTCAGTTAGACTTACTGGTGAGATCTCAATGTATGCCGTCATCAAGATTTGTAGCCGTTGGGGGCAATACAATGCATGAGCCGTTACAGGACCTAGCAAGGCGTCGACATCCGATGGCAGGACTGATAGAAGTGTAAGACAAATTTCTAACATGCGTTCCTCTCCGCAAAGCAGGCATCGTAGAACAGGTAAGATGCAATCTTGCCAGATTGGTCTGAACGAGAGAAGCCATGTCGTATTCAGATCGCTTAAACGAGCCAAGCCGAGAATCTGTGTTATCCTCTCACGATACCTCTGGGCACAGACCGTCTGTTCCATGAGATTCTGGGTATCCCCGGTTACTGGACTTGACATATCAGAGCAGAAGAAATAAAAATAGTATTCCTGCTACGAGTCCTAAGATGAGAGGCAGGCCGCCGAACACAGAGTGCACAAAATTTGGGAAAAATCCGAGGACTGCTTCAAATGGTGCTAACAGTCCCGAAAAAATCGTCTTAAATACATGTGCGATGCCACTGGTATCAGACATGTTTAAGATTTGACTTAACATTTCTGCGAAATGTATAGGGCAGTTTGTTGATAATAATGCATGTATCTCTGCAGAAGTCCTTGCAACTTGCAGATCATACGTTTCTTTTGATGATGTCAGTGGCACAGATTTTTGCAAAAGAATAGACTTTAGTCTGCTTAAAGTATCAATTCGTATAGAAGAGATATTCAATGAAGGTCATATTGCCGTCTGACTTGCGAGCTGGATACAATACTTGCATACACAAGTGACCATGGACGACACAGTAACCAGATAAATTTTTCCTGGCACCATGCCACCGCAGCTGTGATCATTTAATATAACGTAACTGTCATTGGATAGCTGCCTGAAAACGGGTTCTATCAGTGTGGAGGCAGTACCGTGCAGGTGGCATGAAAGGTTATTCGCAGAACCATCGCAGGCTCCGTGTAAATTAATACCCTGGCACAGAAGTGTACCACTTAGTGAATTTTTACAATTTTTCCCACTAAGGAATACTTCTTTCCCCTTATTCCAACAACTGTGTGTATATGGTTAAGTCCATGTTGACTTAATGTATTCTTTACCCAACCTTTCATACAGGCCTTCTGGTATATGCCGTAGACAATACTAAAACTGGAAAATCGTCACTGGAATCATGATGGTATCATGAATTATCCATTCTATTACAGGTTTCTCAGAAACTGTCAATGGTAACCTTTCCAGTTTTTCAATGCTCAGCACTGTATAGTCTGCTTCTCTTTGTGCCAAAGAGATTTGTTTATCTGTAAGGTTAAACCCAGTAAACAATGACGTTGTGTTGATAACCTTCCATGGCACGTAGCCTGAACTCAGATTTTGCAACGTCCAGCCTAGTTGCATTATAGAACGTAATTGAGACTGGCCATGTTGTAACATTAGCAAGTCTTGTTCCATTATGTCAATTGCAGAGGATACAATGCTGTCCAATGAATATATTCTGGAGGACAGAGTAGTTAACCCATTGTCCTCTACAGAGACAGCTTTCTCCAAGTTAATACGATCAATTTCTCGTATTCTTTCTGCCGTTTCTAATTGTGTTATTTTCCAAGCCTCGATGTACCCAGCATATATACCGGTGTATATGAAACATTTTTGCCGTGGTTTGCGAGGTCCCAATAAGAAATCTCGCAAATCCTTGCTTTCTTTAAGTAAAGTCAAGTGTTGTTTAATTTCTGGAAGTGTAGAAGTTTTAAGCCATTCAAGGCATAGTTTCCCTACACTATATGTTGTTACTATCCCTGGATGGTGTCTCTGGGTGTATCTTGGATCTGGCCTGTTAAGAACTAAACCCTGTGTTTTGTTCAGGAATCTATCTTGACAGATATTGGTGTCTGTGGGCCAGATTAACCATTTTTTCCAAATAGGACTAGTTCTGTTCAATTTGAAAACATATTGTACGTCTATCTCCCCTTCTGTAGTTTTGTTATTTTCAGGTATGGGCTTTGGTATAGTCGGTTTTAATTAAATCTTTTATTTTTGCTATGCCAAGACAAGAGGTTTGTTGCACAGTGTCATTTAAAAACATTATTTGTTCAGGTATAATGCAGGCTCTGAGTAAAGCTTCTAGACCTTGCACCTGCCATTCTTTTGTGCCCCCGACAGTTTTTGTCTCGATGTTGTCTTTCCAGAAGTCGTAACCCAATGTGGCCAACTTAGCATAAAAGTTTGCAGAATAAATTTGTTTGGTATTAGTCAACATTGTTTTCAATCCTGTCTTATTTACATTTTTGAAATCAAACGTTTCTGGATCTGTAACATTAAACCCTGAGAAGTAAGGAAACATTTCATAAAATGTTTTAGAGCTGCCTTTTTGTGGTGTTGGACAATGTTCCCATTGATTATACATAAAAACATTTCTCGGGCTTGCAGATTTGTGCAAATAGTGATGGCCAAAATGGTTAAAACAATACATTTGTTCATAGTCTAATGACCCTTCTAAATAGTCATGTTCAGTATATTTCGCAGACATTTCTAAATCTGACATCATATTATTAATTGTCTCAAAGTCCCAATCATCAGAGAATCTGCTGGGTGTTACAAAGTCATTCACAGAAACCTTAAACTGATGTGGAATCCTCAGCATCTCTACCGGGCCATAGATATCATAATCAGTTCTATCCCATACTATACCTCCTGGTATAGGGACGGCTGTGATGTTTACTGATGACAGTTCTCTTTTTTCAACATGTGATGATTCGTGGGGTTTTAGGACTAAGTTGATTTTCTGACTTGCTGTGTCCATTGTACTGTATTTTCCATCTATCATTTGCTCCAGGCTTAAAACCAATATTAGCCAGAGCAGGAGGAAAAATGCACCTAAACCAATCCAAAATTCAGTCCATGGTGAAAGCAGACATATTTTTTCAAATTCATGAAAAAGTTCTGTCATTCTTTCTTCAAGAGTTTTCTTTGTTGTCCCTCTCTGCGTAATTCAGAACGTAAGTTCTTCCAAAATTCAGGAAACCTAGAATTGACTGTAAGTTTTTCAGCGTTTTTGGGGGTTGGAGCAGCGCACATTTCTCTAGAAAGTTTGCCGCTAGGCTTTTGCCTTCACTTGACAACTCATATCCCAAGAATATGACATTGAGGTGGGCAATTCTTGATTTTTTTAAATTGAATTTATACCCCTCAGAAGCGAACCCAAGTATTATGGTGTTCACTCTTTTTAAGTGCTTGTCCAAGTCGTCATCCGTAAGATATATGTCATCGACATAAGATAATGCCTCATCATCGTACGCTTGGAGTAACTCCGTTACTCTTGCTGAAAATAACCTTGGGCTATTCTTGAATCCTTGGGGGAGACGACAAAATTGTCGCTGTTTCCCCAAAATTGAGAAAGCGGTCAAATGCCTGCTTTCTGGTGCAATATTTTGACAGGAAAATCCATTTGAAATATCTAATGTTGTTTTATATTTTTTGCGCACGATGTTATTCATCAGTGCTACACTGTGTGAGTTTTGTACTGCAAATGTTTTGCAACAAGAGTTTAAGTGTCTGTAATCCAATACTAGACGATATGAATTGTCTGGTTTGGATACAGGAAACAAAGGATTGTTCATAGATGAGGTGCATATTTCAATCACCCCTTGGTATTCAAGTTGATTTAAAATCTCCCTGACCTGTTTTTTAGCTTCTTGCTTAACCGGGTACTGCCTTTGTGCAGCGGGCTGGTTTTTTAACTGGATTTTATGGTGAGGAGAATCCTCATCCTATCCTGAGTGATTTTTATATAATGCTGGAGCTTGGGCTACTGCCCGTTTTCTGGAATATGTATATTTTTTATGAATTGGAATGTGATTAGAGAAGGCTGGCATAATTATCTCTTCGCCATATGGGCACTCCCTGACAAATTCAGGTGGCCAGTCTTGTTCAGCTAGAAGAATGTCATAGCCCTTAGAGAGCTTCTCCCAAAAGAGTGTTCTTATTTTTCTAGTTATGTCCCCCTCCATTCGGAGTTTTACTTCATATAACCTATGGGGTATACTAACCCTGGTGTCTGCAGTTTCAACCTGAATGCATTCATTCAAGTCCACTGTCTCCAGATGATCCTTCAGGATCTTGCGAACTATAGTTACTTCTACTGCGCTGTCTAGCATTGTCTGAGCCCACTCCCCGTTCTTGAGTTGTGTTCTCAAGATCCTCGGCATGTCTGACTTTTATGCTTGCTACCTTCTTTTTGGAAAACTGAGCTTTTTTACTTTGGTGAACAGGTTCCTTGTCTTTGGACTTGACGCGTTCTTCCTTGTGTTCTGACCGTTCTCTTCTTTCCGATTTCTGCGAGGATGTCTGAAAATATCAAGAGGGACGTGTATCATTATCTTGATATCTGTCAGGTTTTTTCAAATGATCCCTATTCCTAAGATTATATCTCTTTTCAGAGGGCTCCCTTTGGGGAGACCTGTTTCTCTGTTGGGGAGACCTTCCTCTGAGTTAAGAATATTTTTCTATAGGTAGAGTTTTTTTTTACTCTCCCACTTCTTTTTTGGAGTAGTGAGATTATTCTTAATAAATGTTTTTTCAGGATTTTCAGTTAGTTGGGGCTTCAATGGTTTTCCAACCAAACTATCTCTACCTAATTCTTCATATGATTTTTCAATAAATTCTGGAAAGCTCATAAGGTTGGCCTGCTATATCTGTTTCTTTTAACTTCTGGCGGATTGCCACGGATGCTGCTTCACCTCTAATGTTAGCTAATAATATAGCTGAGACCTGTTTGAAATCTTTCAGTAATTTCATACCTCGATTTAAGGCTGGTTCTGGGCACTATTCATTCTGAATTTGTCTCAGAACGTCTGGTATCACCGCCATGGACGGTACACCATGTGTTTTTGTGTAGATTGAAGCAAAGACTGTACCCCAAGTGTCACAGTCCTCCACATGCGGTGCAATCCCCATTGGTAAACAGGTTGTCAGAATTCTGTGTTTTTCATGAGGTGTACTATCAGGGAATACTGCCTCTATTTGAGTAATTTTTTGTGCTAGTAAAAATGGAATTTGTTCCCTTTTGGCGGGTAACTTGCCAATGACTGACTGTATAGTCTGTGGTTTAATTTTGTTTTTGTTTCCCTAGTACGGGGTGTGTTGCGGAATTTTTATCGCTGGTTGGACTGTTAAAGTCCTCATGACATATTGAACCAATTGTCTATGTATTTTTATTAATTGTTTTATCTGAGCTAAAAGTTCTCTGTCTGACATTTCTTCAATGTCAGGATGTGGTGTATAGCTGGCTAGAACCGGCCTTGTAGCTCCTGGTCTACCTAGTGGACCGAGCCTTGTAATGTGATTTTGATGTTTTAGGGAGCCTTTAAACCAGAGCTGATGCTCTTGGTAAGTTAGTGGAATTTCAACGTCCTCGAAAGGGACGTATTCCGCTGGAGGTTCCTCAATTTTGTAGTAGTGGTATTCCAGTGTTACTGGATTTGCTTGTGAAAAAGTAATCCATGAATAGAATACCTCTGTCTGCCGATATTCATGTGCCTCTATCACAAATATAACTTTACCACCTCTCGATGATACTCCATTTTCTATAAGTTTTATAGTTATGGTTTTCCTTATATTCGCCGGGATGAATATAGCATCCGGGTCATTTTGTTGGAGAGCTGTTTCATCTAAGACTGCTTGAGCTGCTATTCTAGCTCTCTCCCTTTCGTCGTCACTCTCTGACATTTTTATTTACTAAAACTTCTGCAGAACAATTTTCAAGGAAACAAAGATTAGGTGCACAATATTTTGGAACACTGTAACCTTCAACGTTGACTAAACCAAGAACTAATACATAGGATTCTCGTCCTACTAAGTTTTGGCGGATATTATACCCTTTCACCCACTCCAGACGTCTATTGGAGTTTTTACGGGAAAGAGGGGTCTGAGTGAAAAGCACGACTGAGTTACTCTAGTATCTAGCGTTAAATTACCACCTTACCAAACGTTGGGCGCCATGTAGTGTAGTTCCTATATTCCCAATAGGCTCTGCGCATTGGAATGATATATCCTGTAGCTTAGACGTAGGACTGAGGTCTACTAGGTCTCTACCGGTTATATTAGACTTAATTGTGAGTGCCAGCTAGCTCAGAGGTCACTAGAAACCTTCTCGAATAAACAAGAAAGGATTTGTTTCTGACAACCGCATAAAACATGACAACTTTGTTTCCCAAGAATAAGGAATCAAATCTCTAGAGTTGCGGAAACAATTGATAACTATTTAACTCAGTCAATCGTGCATGCTTAGTTTCAGGTGCAAGAGAAATAGAGAGACAGGGGTTTTCAATAAAAAAGGTATTTATTGAACAGTCTTCTTTCTCAAGCATTGAAAATGAACTGCTACAATAGTAAAGCTTACTATGAAGTACAGTACAATGCGTATAATACGAACAGTATTATAAAGTAGTACTGTAAAAGCATGATATGGTTTCTAAGCCATAAAGTGCATAAAATGTATAAAATACATAAAATACATACAACGATAAAAGGATGACTAAAATACTCAACTGGTGCTTCTAGAATACGCCTACCCAGGTGTACCTAACCTAAGTCTGATAAGAGGGAGGGAGTATAAGAGGAGGAGTTTAAGTCTAGGAGTTCTCTGCCAGGAATCTGATTCCAATAATTCTCTAAGGGGTCTAATCAGCTCTGTACCTTTGTTCTAGAATGAAGGAGGTCTTGTATCTCGTTCTCGGGACTCGATTTCCCAGATACCCGCAAGGCTGCCTGGAAAAACTGGAGCTGGATTTCTCGGCAGGAGAATGACAGAGTCTTGCTGTGCGTCTGCTGGAGGGTCGGCTTCCTTCGGCACTTGCTGCTGCAGGGCGTCGGGCAAGTAGATAGTCGATCTGCTCCAAACCACTGTGTGTTTCTTTAGGCAAATCAAGGCATATTTATACTTTGAAGGTGCCGAGTTTGACACATGTTTGGACTTAATAACGTCATTCAAAGGCTCATTTCTTGGAAAACGCCGGGAGTTCTAGGAGAACTCAATATTCAAGCAGGGGGAAGCCCCAAGCTGCTGAAGGCGGGTTTTTCCAAGAAAATGTTGTTAATTCTTGGAGCTTAGTGGAAGTATCCATGCCGTATTTGGGCTGTATGGTTTAGGCCAAATATGGTAATGATTTCTATGCCTATATAAGGAAATGATAAAGTATACCAATATAAGGGCATGAATCGGGAAATTTATACTAGGGCCCGAGATTCATTTACAACAATAGGGACCATCAATAGTTATTTGTAGTGGAGTCCGAGGTGGGTGCAGTACTTGCTGAATGTCTCTTGTCCAAGCCCTTTCTAATGGGTCAGATAGCAGAGCCATATAGGATGAGTCTTTGAGACAAATTGTATTACTGATGGAAACTTTTCTCCAGCAATTTTCCCATTCAAAGCAAGGTGGCGCAGTGCAATTCTACATTAGATCTGTTCCACCCCAGACATGATGGAGCTAAGCCGTATATAAGCGACAACCCTGCACACTTTTGTCAGCTTGTTTCTTTCTGCGCCTTAATCAGATCTGGAGCTGCTCCATAAACTCCAGACCTTCCAGAACACTGTGGCCTGACTCATCCTGGGCATTCCACGACATGAACACACCACCCAACACCTACAAGACCTCCACTGGCTCCCCGTCGAGAAGAGTAACCTTCAAGTTACTCACCCATGCCTACAAATCCCCCCACAACACCGGACCCCAATACCTCAATGAAAAAGTCTCCTTCCACTTACCCATGAGAAACCACCTCTCCGCTGACCTCACCCATGCCAAAACCCCATGCATCCACAGAGCCAGAGTGGGTGGAAGAGCCTTCTCCTATATCGTGGCAAAGACCTGGAACGAGCTCCTGATCGATATCAGACGCTCCCCCACTCTGCACACCTTCAGGAAGAGCCTCAAGACCTGGCTCTTCGGCTGACTTGGAGCTGTACATCCCCTTCCCTCAGTGCCTTGAGACTCTCACGGGTGAGTAGCACACTTCACAATTCTCTGATTGATTAATTGAGCTCTTTTTCCAGTGTTGCCAGACTTCTGATGACTTCCAAACTCAATTCAGTGTGTTGGGGGGAAAAAGTCCCTCTCAAAGACGACAAGTTGCAAATCATGCTGTGGCTAAGAAAGCAGATGTTGGTGTGAGGTGTGTCTCTGGTATTTAGGCTTGTGATACTACTCAGAAACATGCGACAAATGTGCCCTCATGCACCTGAAGGAGACCTGGTACTGAAAAGCCAAGCTGTACATCACCGAACAGAAGAAGTCATGGCCCTCATGTAAGTCCCACTCCAAGTTCCAGGTGCAAATTCTGTTTCACCCGTAAGGCTGTTTTCATGAGAGGTCAGCTACATGGGTAAAGTCCTCTAGTAAGTCAAAATCGAAGTCCTTATGTAAACACAAAAAAAAGAAGTGAGACTCGACCCTGTGCTGCCACTCTGTATCCAAAGAGAAGGTGCGAGAGCCTCACAATGTCATTCAGTTGTGAAGTCTATTTACCAACTGATTTCATTGTACCTCAAATTTCTCAGGCCATCGGCAACACAACAGGAGACAGAAGCTTTCAAAGAGGCCATGCTTCAGATTTTTTGCACAATTCTCAAAGGCCAATACCTCCTTGACGTTATCTGACCCCTAGGATCCGATCCAAGCCCTACACTGAAATAATACAGACGTCCACTGTGGCTCCAAGACCTGTGCTGGGCCCTTCCTCGTTGTCCCCGGAATGCTTATACTTATGCCGTCAGTGGAGTAAGAGGATCTGCTGTGATTCCAAATATCTGCCACTGAACTGTCTGCAGCCGAATCTCAACCGGTTTTGCACTACGAGATTACAAAAGCGCAACCGGTAGTCATTCTACCTGATGGTGAACCAATCTGAACGAGCTAGCAGAGGCTCCATTATCTTTTTAGCTTTGACTCTGAACTCTGTACACCCAAAGATGTAGATGATGATTCTGGAAAGGGGGGTGGTATTCCTGTCCCTCCTTACACAGATGACAACTTTTACTTGAACTTAGAGGAGGCCAATTCAATTGGCTTTTGAAAACATTTTTTTACTGAGTTTTATATAGCGTGATTTGACCCGAATTGGGTATCAGAGCGCTTTACATAGCAACAGTTGCATTATATGAGGACACATTCATTTTTGTTAGGCACAGGGAGATTAAGTGATTTGCCCAGAATCACAGGATGTTCAGCATCATTGCAGAGACTCGAACCCAGTTCTCCAGATTCGAGGTCGACTGCCCTAGCCGCTAGGTTTCTCTTTGAAACCGAGGAAAGGGGCTTGTGCGTTCCAAAGGGACAGAGCACCGTAAACCAGAAGGTTAAAAAAGATATTCCTTTTGGAGATATTTCACATAAAATCAACACACTTATTCACTACATGCAATCACAATCACTCACTGAATATTTGATTATAATTCCACTCGGGATGCTGAAGCACTTATTCAAGATATTTAATACACAATATCGCAGTTACAATAAAAACATATGCAAAAAGAATATTTTTTAAAAATCCATACAAACTGCATTAAAAGCCACAATAATACATCTAGAAGTCAATAGTGCAAAAATCATTACGCAACTCGTTTCCATGGAAAGGAATGTAGTGAGACAGTAAAATTTGCCTTGTTAATATCAATTCTGGTCAAATAGACAGCACCCCCCAGGGGAATGAATTTCCTGTGTTGGTGTAGTTGCTGTCTTTTCCCAAATTAACAGAGTAACATGCGTTGAAGCGTTTTGGTAGCGTAAGTTAATCAGGCCACCTTCTTCAGGACAAAGACTTTCGTTAATTCCTTTCCATGTTTAGTGTGTCCCACAAGTGTTTTAAATCTTTGTATACTTGTGCAAAAGCACTCAGTAGTTTTTTTGCTCCAACTCAACTCTTTAGGTGATGCACTAATTGTGCCTTATATTCTATAGATCTTGTTTCTGATCCACTAAGGAATAGGCCACTTATCCATTGGTGGTACAATATTAATCAGCTTTCCCCTTTAGTTCACTTGATTTAGGTGGTCTAATGTAATACCTGAGCACGTCTCCGTGGCTTTTAGGCTCCCGCCAGTCGCTTACTTCGGTCGCTTGTCTCCTTTGCGGTTCAATCAACCGATTGATAAGTGGCCTACTCCTTTAGTGGATCAGAAACAAAATCTTTAGAATATAAGGCCATCTTAGGGCAGCCCGATTCCGCTGGTGCGCCTTCGAGCCCACAGGGTCCCCTTGGATCCAGGCCTGGATCCGGATCGGCGCAGTTCGACCTCATAACACCTCTCCCGGGGCCGATTCCACCGGCACCACATCCGCACCCAACGCCAGTTGTGTCCCCAGCCGGCATCGACACCGGCCTCCACCCTGACGTGGACACGGAACTAGGCCGAAGTCGACCGATGCCAAATGTTCTGCCCTGGTGTTCCTTTCAGGCCAGATTGCCAACCAGAGGAGAGTGAAGAGGACTGGGAGTTCTGGAGACCCTTTAACTGACCAGTTGGAGTATGAACCGTCCTGGAGAGAGGAGTTGGGGGAAGCCAGTGGTCTAGAGACCTCCCCAGAACTTGGCATGTTGTCTCCTCCTACCGTGGCTATGGAGGAGGGAGTGTATTACGCGGTGGTGTTGCGTAGGGCGGCCGAGGCTCTCAACCTCGAACTACCTACGGTGGCAGTCAGAACTAACCTCCTGAAAGAGGTGCTTCGACGGGCAGCAAGCTTTTCGGGGGCCCTGCTGCCGTTTAATGGAGCCCTAACTGACATCCTTTTCGGTACCTGGTCCAAGCCCGGTACAGGGGCTCCTGTGGATAGGATGATTGCCCGACGCCAACGCCCGGCTCCGGGTGACCCCACTTTCCTCTCCCAACACCCTGCCTCTGAGAGCTTGATGGTCCAAGCCTCAACGTCCAATGGTACATTCCCTACCGCACCACCTGATAGGGAATCCAAAAAGCTGAACCATCTTGGGAAGAAGATGTTTTCTTCCTCCAGCTTGGGACTGCGGTCGGTAAACACTGCATGTCTAATTGGGCCACTCTGTGTGGGATACAGTAGTGCAGGTGCTGCACAAGTGCGCAGAGGAGGCCAGAGCCTTGCTCTCCCGTGCAG